>NC_034608.1:75852012-75873564 GCF_900095145.1 Mus pahari | reverse complement strand
GCTGAAACACTGGATGTAGTGAAAAAAGACAGCATTCTCAGCAAATGGTGCTCGCTCAACTGGTGATAGCATGCAGAAGAATGTGAATTGATCCATTCTTATCTTGTTGTACAGAGCTCAAGTCCAAATGGATCAAGGACATCCACATAAAAGCAGAGACACTGAAACTTATAGAAGAGAAAGTGGGGAAGGGCCTCGAAGATATGGGCACAGGGGAAAAATTCCTGAACAGAAAACCAGTGGCTTGTGCTTGTGGGGCCGTGAAAGGCACCTATTTTCATTGAATGAGGCTTGCTCTGGTGACCCAATCGAGACCCAGTAGGTAACTCTACAAGGGCAGAACAGTGAGCCATATTCCCAGAGACAGGTGCTTGATACACAGAGTCCCCAACTCCATAATTCTGTGCCTATAAGTCATGCAGACAAAGACCTGAGCTCCTGGAATTCTAGCTAGAGCTCAAGCCCACACTTACCTGACAGTAGCCAGGTATGCTCTTTTCCTCAGTTACCTGGCAACAACACGGTAGCCCAGCCCAGTATAAAAGGTGCTGCTTGGCCCCTCCTTGCTCTCTTAAACTCTCACCTTTCTTACTTTCATATCTAGCCCTCCTTCTCTCTCTCTCTCCCTTCCCCCCTCTGTGTGGCCATGGCCTGCCTCTCTCTTTCTTTCCACCTTCTCTCTTTCTCCCTGCCTTTCTCCAATAAAGCTCTAAAAGCATAGACTGTCTCTGCTCATCAAGGCCCACATTGCTTATACAATGGGATAGGCTTTCCCCTAAAGAGCAGTGTCTAACCTCCCGCTGGAAGGCCTTCCTGCGTTCCAGAAACAGACTGGACCAAAGACTCTCACCCTTGTGGGAACCACCCAGTGTCCCCTCTCTCCGTCCTCTCCTCTCTTAGACCCTGGGACTGACCGAGCCACCCCCTGAACCCCATTTTGTTCTCAGCTCTTCCAAGGTGTCCAGTGGTGTCTGGGATGCTCTGAGACTGAGAACCTGTTATATCTGGCCTCTGTGAAGCCCAGAGACCTACTACTGCCCCTTGTCCACCCCCCACAGACTGGGTCTGTAGCTTCCCACGGCCAGACACCCACCTGGGGCCACGTGGAAATCATGCAGTACTCTTCTGCGTCTGCCCATCCAGAGCACCGGAACTCTGGTGGGATGCGGGTTTTCTCCCACTCCCTTTATTCCCCCATGCCCACTGAAACACATGTGTTGTAAGATCAAGAATTGACAAATGGGACCTCATAAAATTGCAAAGCTTCTGTAAAGCAAAGGACGCTGTCAATAAGACAAAAAGGCCACCAACAGATTGGGAAAAGATCTTTACCAATCCTAGATTTGATAGAGGGCTAATATACAACATATACAAAGAACTTAAGGAGTTTGACTCCAGAGAACCAAATAACTCTATTAGAAAATGGGTTACAGAGCTAAACAAAGAATTCTCAACTGAGGAATACCGAATGGCTGAGAAGCACCTAAAAAAAAACTGTTCAACATCCTTAGTCATCAGGGAAATGCAAATTAAAACAACCTTGAGAGTCTATCTCACACCAGTCAGAATGGCTAAGATCAAAAAATCAGGTGACAGCAGGTGCTGGCAAGGATGTGGAGAAAGAGAAATACTCCTCCATTGCTGGTGGAATTGCAAGCTGGTGCAACTACTCTGGAAATCAGTTTGGTGTTTCTCAGAAAGTTGGACATAGTACTACCTGAGGACCCAGCAATACCACTCCTAGGAATATACCCAGAAGATGCTCCAACATGTAATAAGGACACATGCTCCAGTGTGTTCATAGCAGCCTTATTTAAAGTAGCCAGAAGATGGAAAGAACCCAGATGTCCTTCAACAGAGGAATGGATACAGAAAATACACGATGGAGTACTACACAGCTATTAAAAGCAATGACTTCATGAGATTCTTAGGCAAATGGATAGAACTAGAAAATATTATCCTGAGTGAGGTGACCCAATCACAAAATAACCACACATGGTATATGCACTCATTGATAAGTGGATATTAGTCCAGAAGCTCAGAATACTACAAAATACAATTTACAGACCACATGAAGCTCAAGAAGGAAGACCAAAGTGTGGATACTTTGGTCCTTTTTAGAAGGGGGAACAAAATACCCATGGAAGGAGTTACAGAGACACAATGTGGAGTAGAGACTGAAGGAAAGGCCATCCAGAGACTTCCCAACCTGGGGATCCATCCCATATGCTGTCACCAAACCCAGACACAATTGTGGATACCAAGAAGTGTTTGCTGATAGGAGCCTGATATAGCTGTTTCCTGAGGGGCTCTACCAATGACTCACAAATACAGAAGTGGATGCTCTCAGGCAACCACTGGACTGAGCACAGGGTCCCCAAAGGAGGAACTAGAGAATGGACCCATGGAACTGAAGAGGTTTGCAGCCCCATAGGAGGAACAATATCAATCAACTGGTACCCCCAGAGCTCCCAGGGACTAAACCACCTACCAATACTCATTTGGACACAGTTCTAAGGCAAAAAGTTTCACAAAAACTGGTTTCCTGGGGTCTTTGGTATTCCATAACACGATGTGGCCCAGATATGTCCTTGTGATAGTCTGGTGAAGGATTTTTGTGGACTTTCTTTCAGTATGGTTTTATTATAAGTGCCCCCTAGGAATGATTTGACAAATAGCTAAGTTATATTGAACATTGCTTCCTGGCCTCCACCAGTGTTCCAATATTCTAGGCAATTGCTGAGCCCACCTTGGGCTTTGAATTAGGTAAGAATGTTACTTATTCAGATGAAATGCCTCCAGTGTTGGAAGAGAGATAGTGGAAGAAATCAGGCATTGCAGCTTACTGGATTAGAGAAGAAATCTCAGAGCAAGTTCTACAAAGTAAACTTGGAATTCTCATTACAGTCTTGGATGGCAGACTACTTTATATATTAGAAGAAAGTTGGTGGGCTTCTTTGATAAATGGAGGTTCTTTACAGATTCTTAAAATAACAACTAAGTCACTCCCATATGCAAGAGTTTACAATGGCCTAGGAAGAAGGTGGGTTGTGATCTAAGAAGGAACTAGAGTAAATACTTAGAATAACAGCTGAGTTACTATATACATGAATTTATAATGGCCTATGGAGAAGGTGGATTATACAATAGACTAGAATTGGAACTATGGCAAGGGCATAAAGCCTTTGCCCCTGGCTTCTAAGAATAAGCTGACCTTAGGTAGGGCTGATTTTTATTCCAGCTGTAAACACTGATTTTTATCTCAGTTGTAAATACTACCTGGTTCCTGCTAGATTTTATGTATGCATTTCTCTGTTTTGTGTAAAGAGTCCTTATGCATCAGATGACCTTAATGTATCACCTAACTTCCTTGTTTTCCTTTGTAATATAAGTCTGATGCTCGCTTTGAGAAATAACATTCAGGGGAGCAGGGCAGGGGGAGGATATAGGGGTCTTTTGGGATAGCATTTGGAATGTAAATGAAGAAAATATCTGATAAAAATTGTTTAAAATAAAAAAAAAAGAAATTATATTCAGATCCAGCACTCTCTTGTGCTTGTGTCTGTTTGTCACTCTCTGAGTCCTTGCCCACCTGAGTACAAGGACCCTGATTTCCCCCACGGGTTGAGGGACCAACTGAGCCAGCCTGCAGCACACATGGAAGGACCCATGGCTCCAGTTACAAAAGTAGGAGAGGATGGCCTTGTCAGTCATCAATGGGAGGATAGGCTCTTGGTCCTGTGAAGGCTCTATGCCCCAGTGTAGGGGAATGACAGGGCCAGGAAGCAGGAGTTAGTGAGTTGGTGAGCAGGCGGATGGTGGAGGGGATAGTGAGTTTTCGGAGGGGAAACCAGGAAAGGGGATAACATTTGAAAAGTAAATAAAGAAAACACCTAATTAAACTTTTTGTTAGAGAGAGAGAGAGAGAGAGAGAGAGAGAGAGAGAGAGAGAGAGAGATTAAAATGAATAGTTAACAAAACAAAAAGAAACTAACAAAATCCTTTTAAAAGCATCACATAAAATATGCTAGTCTGTGTATAAATATGTGTGCACAGTTTAAATGAAACTATCTTATCTAAGCTGACCATGTTTTCCCAAAGAGCAGAAGACCAGCTAACAAAAACTCCAACACCAAGCATATGAGCCCGCTTTTGAGTTGTTGGTCAGGGGTTTTAAGAGACTTCCCAGACAGTAGAAGCTATTGCTATTGTCTTAGAGGTATAAGGTAAGCCCCTACTAATAAAGGTATCAGGACTGTAGAAGCTAGGCCCAGAGGTCCCAAACAGGACTAGCTCTTATGCCACACAAGGTTCCAAAGAAGGGTAGCAAACAATACCCAGTTATAACACACATGAACCATCATAACAACCAGCATGAAACAATAACGCTAAGCATGCAGTAGTGGCGTGAATACTTTGGTAGTAACCAACAGCTTTCTAATTGGACTTAACAGCTACTCAACAAGAGACAAACCATGCATCATAACCCAAACTCATGCACCAGAAACTCAAGTCTAGTGAACTCATGGCTAGCAGAGCAGAACCTACAGCTACCCCTTTGTTAAACTGATGTAAGCCCTAATTAGACTTTAAATATTTGTTCTCATTCCTACAAATAAATGTAATCCTAACGCTTCATTAAGGAAATTTCTTTTTGCAATAGATCATTACAGAAAACCACAACCAATGAAAACGCGAGTTGTGGAGGTCAGTGTCAAACTCTGTAGCTACACAATGCTCCTGTACCCAAGGCTCACAGAATATTGTGGAAGGTTAGGCAGGAAGATCTTCAGAGCCAGAGGAACAGGGAGTTTGCTAAAAGACTGTGTCTCTAAGGACCGTCAGGAGGTGTACACATAAACCCTTACCAACATGACGGCCTAAACCTGAGCTGAACAAGGACAGCACCAATAGACATGCCACATGCCATTGTAGCTGGGAGAAATCTCAAGAGACCTCAATCCTACAGAAAGAACTACAGTAACTAAGCATTGTGGAAGTGGGGGAATATAACCTTCCCCCAGGAAGAACACACCAGTTAGTTATCCAATAAAATGTTCATCCCTGAAAACACACCTAAAATAACAATATCCAGACTGAACCAGGAGTACTTACGTATTTAAGAACATATATGCCCATATATCAATGGTTGATGAAAAAAAAAAAAGAGTTTGAAAGAGAGAAAGGACAGTTTTGGCAGAGTTTGCAGGGAGGAAAGGGAAGAAAAAAATGGTGCTATTATCTTATAATTTCAAAAATCGAATAATTGTATTTAAAAAGTACAAATCTGAATAGCGATGTAAAGGCTGGACTCAGGATTAAACATGACAGCAAGGCTGAGTAACGGAATATAACAGTTTAAAGTCCTTAGCATGCACAGTATCCCATCACTTCTGCAAGTCTTGTGAACTAGTGCTAACAACACTTGAGAGCTGCCCAGCTCTGCTGTCACCCAGGCTGTGTGGAGTAAGTCCCTGTGCTTTGTGTTATGGCTTGCCACTCTCCTCTGCTCTCCTGCAAGCTACTTCCTTTAGTCCTCTGCATTTTGCTCTTTGCACACAGTTCATGGTTTTCAGTAGATTTCCTTATCCGCTGATGTGTATGTTAGCTGATAGGTAGGGTAGTTGCTGGTGGTGATTTAAAATATCATCTTTCCTGGTGATCTGAAACAAGAGGCATTTTTGTATTCAGAGAAGTGAGCTTTAATGGCTCAATCGCACCTACTTTTGGTATCACTTTCTAGGACAAGGAAATCTCACATTAAGCCACTTATGGGAGGAGTCAGGTCTTAGCCCCCAGAGGTGCAGGACTGTAATGCCCCCAGAACCTTTCTTGTGGTAGGAAAGGTAGACAGGGTGCACTTTTGCTTCTATGTCTTAGATTTTTCCCTGTAGATTTTCCCTGCTTGTCTGTGGGATACTGTGGGGCACTGTGGGGGTGCGGTGGGGGTACTGTGGGGGTGCTGTGGGGGTACTGTGGGGTGCTGTGGGGGTACTGTGGGGTTGCTGTGGGGTACTGTGGGGGTACTGTGGAGGTACTATGGGGGTACTGTGGGGTACTGTGGGGGTGCTGTGGGGGTACTGTGAGGTACTGTGGGGGTACTGTGGGGTACTGTGGGGGTGCTGTGGGGGTACTGTGGGAGTACTGTGGGGTACTGTGAGGTTCTGTGGGGGTACTGTGGGGGTGCTGTGGGGTGCTGTGGGGGTACTGTGGGGTGCTGTGGGATACTGTGGGGGTACTGTGGGGCACTGTGGGGTGCTGTGGGGTGCTGTGGGGGTGCTGAGAGCAGGCTCTTCAGGTTCTGCACATGACTGTGCTAACTGACCTAGTGTTTACTCCCACAATCCTTTCCTCCCTCCCTCCCTTCCTCCCTCCCTCCCTTTCTTCCTTCCTTCCTTCCTTCTTTCCTTCCTTCTCTTCCTTCCTTCCTTCCTTCCTTCCTTCCTTCCTTTCTTCCTTCCTTCCTTCCTTCTTTCTTTCAATGACATAAAAGGTGATGGACAGATGGTTTCTATCATCAGGACATAAAGAGGACAATGTCATTTCTGGTCCTAAAATGTAATAATACAGAAATAAGTATTTGGAAGCCAGCTTCCATAATTCTGACGACATCTGACATCTGTCTTTCCCACAAAGGAAGAAGTCCAAAGGAAGAGGAGTTGATTTTTCAGTCTTTTGTAAATGTGTAATTATTCTCTTTGTTACCATGTCTAATTTGTCCTAGCTTAGGTGTACTATGTTCACTTACCCAGTTTGGTATAAAATTCTTGGAACAAAGAGAAAGTAAATGAGTTGTTCTGTGTACCTTCTCTGTCAAGGAATTCTACCACAGGGAACCTTGGGGGATATTTTAATCATATCCAAACTATAGCAAATAAATAAGATAGGGAGATTCTTTTCTTCTTCTACAACAGTATTAAACCATACAATAATTACCAAAGAACATCGCAGATCAACTATTTCTTTTCCCCTTACTTGACATTGAAACTTAACTCCTAAACCTGGTTGAATTCCTGTGTGTATGCACACTCACATGTGTAGGCCATCAGAAGACGTGTAATATCATCCTTTATCATTCTCCACTTTATTGCTTTGAGAACCTGAGTCTGGAGTTCACATTTTAAAACTGAGCTGGCAGTCAACGAACCCTCTTGTCTTTGTCCTCTCAATGCAGGGGTCACAGGTGTGGGAGACAATGCCTAGCTTGTAAAACTGGTGCTTGGCTCAGATGATCAGGGTTACACAGAGCTTTTGACCACAGTTGTCTCCTTAGCTCCCCATGCCTTATTTTTAAGTGCTAGTGTACGTTAACTTCTTGCTTCACTCCCTGACACAATGAATATCCTTAAAATCTTAGGAATAATGGCCGAGATCCTCCTTTCTCATGCTGGGTTCAGGATGGAAGCTGAGAGAACTCACCAGAAGCTTCAAGACTGAAAGCTTGATTTTTTGGCTTGCACCAGGAGGTGGCTACTTCGGGATCTGAATAGAGTCCCTGAAGAGAGATTGTACCACATTTTTATAGGGTGGGAACACAAGGCAAGGGGGATTAGGCGGGATGTTGCATTGACCGATCACATTAGACACAAGGGAAGTTAAGGTGGCTCAGGTGACTGAGCCACCCGAGGTTAACTTTCAGGGTCCTTGAGTGAGCTTTTGTAGTCAGCTTCCCTCCTGGACTCTGACCTGGGATTTAAAGTGATAAGGGAACAAAGAAATGGGCAAGCAGCTCTTAGTCAATTAAGTCAAGACAACAACACATTTATGACTTGTGTGTCCTAGCTTGGATAATGGGATAACAGCATCTTTCCCCTTTACATCTGTTGTTAGTTAATAGGCAAACAGGAATCATTGGGAGAAGCAGGATAGGAGTTGGGTTTCCGGGCCCTGGGAATGTGAACTCAGTTTTGATCCAGCCTGCAAGGTGAACTCATTCCTGAGATGGCTGAACTCAGGAAACTACCTCCTAACAGTCTTGCTGGTTTAAACAAGGGAATGGCATTTCAGAGCTGCTTGGTCTCATCTCCGCTTTAGCCAGGAAAGTCTGCGTCCCAATCAATCAATGTTTTCATCTTATATTTAGCAGTGGCCCAGAAAACTGTTAAGTTCCTAATTCAGGGTTTGTAATATTTTCATCCTTTCTTCTCATATGGAAGTTAAAGTTTCCAGAACCATATAAGATGAAGAAGGATTAATTTAATACAAGACTCCTGGCCTTGGCGACAATATGCACAGCCATATTGCCATCTGGGGTTTGGTAAATTAGATTATCTTTTACAAACTGTGATTTGCTTTCAAAAAGGCCAAATGCTATTTCCTGTCAGTTTTCTTAATTACCTGTCAAGCATAATTCCTCCCCCAGAACTGATACAGTGAGGGCTCTAAAGTTGTAGCTGGTCCAGTCATTATTTACTCGCAGAAAGTGTGGCTAAAATCGACATGGAGTTGTCAAGAGTTAAATCTTGGGAAAATGTCTCGGAGGCCTTGGCTCTTCCCTTCAGTCAACTGTACAGGTTTAGCAATTCCTCACTGCCTGAGCTTTCCAGACTTTCAACACCTAAAAATCACCAACAAACTCCTGTCAGTGTGATGTGCAAAGACTGGTGAGTCACAGAGCCCAGAAAAGCACAATAGTCCATTTCAGGCTGAGAGGATGTAGGTGTTAGGATCACAAAAGAAACCTGGGCCTTGCTTGCAGCTCAGCCTACATATCCTGGCGGTGACTCTGTCTACAGTCTGGTTCCTGGCATAGTTTGAATTTTAGTCTTATGAGTCAGGGATTATGCATGTCTACTGGGATGCTATAGGAACAGGTGGCATACAAAAACAGAATGCAGGAACAGGTGCAGAGAGAAATCACATACTTTTTTGTGTCCCCAGTGAAGGTGGGAGAGGGGAGGAGGGGGAAATATGAGCATCTTTGGAATTTCCTCTGTTTGTTTGGTGGGCAGAGTGACATCCACGAACACAGCCCCAGATGAGGTGATGGAGCTGTGGAGTTATAAATCAGTTAAATGTGCTTCCAGCTCTGTTTATCTTTCCTACTGATGAGTTTCCGTGCTTTGCTCAGGGAATTTGAGTGATATTGCTGGGTAGGGATCTCTCTCGGTTGCATTACTTGAGTTCCTCTTCAAGATGCCAATCATCTCCCATTGTGTTTTTCTATCCATCTACTTAGAGAAGAGAAAAATCAGGAACACAAACACCTACATATCTGTTCTGTAGCTTCCCACACATCTTGCTTAAGCTTGTTTCTCTCCTCTTTGGAAACTACTACTGGAACTTCCTGGTACACCTACACAGAAACGTTCCAAGTTCAACTTAAGCCTCTGTCTTCTATAAAGCTTTTCACCAGACATTTTGACCTCTCTGTGACCTCATTTTGACCTCTCTGTGACACTTTTGTGAAGACTCCATATATAAATTCATATTATATTTTACTTATATATTAAATATAATATATTTATATTTTAATATATTAGTTATCTTTTTTTGTTTTGTTTTCTGTCTAGATTGTGAACAATTACAATTACTGGTACCTTTGGCAAATGTCTTGCATGTCTGTGAAAAAAACGTACACGGGCCACTTTACACATACTGGCTAGAAGTGTGAGCCTCAGAAATCCAGTAGGGTTAAGAACTTACTTAAAAGAGGAGGGAGAAACAGGGGTGGAGAAATGGCTGGAGAGGCCAAGCCTAGGGCTTATGTTGTCACGCATCTGCTCATGGGATGTCCTCTTTGTTTTAGAGGAAAGGGACTGCATGCTTGAGTCTATGCCCAGCAGCTGAAGGGTAAAAGACCTTAGAAGAAACAGCAGAAGCTGGAGGCTGAGGTCAGGGAAACAGGTGAGGGCAGTCTGGTCTCTATAGCAGGTTTCAATGACTGACAGCAGGCAAGCCAGGGAGGGGTCTGTCTGCCCCGTGGATGGAATGAATCGGGGACAATGGCTTTGACCACCTTTCCTTGCTCACCTGCTTCTTATCTCTTTAGATAAGGACCCCGAGTTCTAACTGTATTCATCTCCTGCCTGTTGCATCCACTCTGCCACAAGCTAGGCTATGTGCTGTGGCCCTAACATGCCAAGTCACTACTATGCTTCTGTGCCTCTGTTTCTCCTGGCACCTGAATGACTTTTGACTCATTTGTTTCTAGTCTTGCTTAACTGTCATCTTTCAGGGGAGGTCTTCCCAGGACACCCCATTCAAAACCCCTCTTTCCTTTTCTTCTGTCACTCTTCTAAATATTAATTGTATTGGTCTTTGCGACAAATCTCACCCCCTGACAGCACACCTGTGTATCTAGCTATACACACATGCATACAGTGCACAGTCATGCACTGCTTAAAGGAATGAAGTCTGAGAGCCCAGTCGTTAAGAGAGTGGGTCACTGTGTGAGCATCATAGCCTGCTTCCACAAGCCTTGGTGGTACAGATTGCTTACACCAAAGCCATCCTACCAACCCAAATATCATGTGACTGTGTTCAGCTCTGCAGTTAGCTGTAACACATCTACATACTGTCTTTCTAAACATACTTAAACATAAAAAATATAAATTGGTATGTTGTAGAAGGCTTTCAGCTCCATTATAATCATCATACATGTAGTCCATCCCTATGTAGTGTAAGACACACAGACATACTCACTTACATTTGTTTACTGTCTTTTCCCTCTGTTTGAATGTGAGCTCCTGCTTCTCTTTCTAGGTCCTAGCTCATAGCAGGCTTGTATTGAATACCTATGACGCAAGTGATTAAAGAACTCTCTGTATGTATGTGTTTTACTGGAA
Source organism: Mus pahari (assembly GCF_900095145.1). NCBI lineage: Eukaryota > Metazoa > Chordata > Mammalia > Rodentia > Muridae > Mus > Mus pahari. The sequence continues at coordinate 75,862,777 of NC_034608.1, read as the reverse complement.
ATGAAACCCAAGGCCTTGGGTTTGCTAGCTAAGTGCTGTACCTCAGGACTACATCTTTAGTTCCAGAAAATGACTTTTAAAATAGGCCTTTTTTAAAAAAAATAGATTATTTCCTTTTGGGAAATTTTCTTAATCCATCTACCTGGCTTTCACTGTCTGTTGACTGAGAAGATTACACATAATAGTAGATTGTAGGGAAGGATATTCATTCAACACATGACACTAGCACAGTCTGCCACAAGGTTTAGGTTCCCAATGAATGACAGCTGGATTTTTCATCTTGCTTTGGAATTTTCAAACATCTGTTTTTTGCTATGTACATCTGTTAAGTGACCTGATCCTTGTGTTTGAATGAGCTGGGTGTGGAGGGAGCTGGTGACTTCCCATTCACAAGAGACAAAAGATACCAACAACAATGGTATATATAGTCTAAGGGAGAAAATTATGAGTCTTTGATTTCCTTTTAAAAAACTATATCATCTCTTCTTTTAGGAAGAACAGATGTTTTGACTTTGTTTGGTGTGGTCCAGTTAAGAGAAAGACATGGGAGTGTATTTATAGATATATCTTGTCCATCTCTGATCAGCTTCTGGAGATTCTGGTCTTTGACACACTTTGGCCTTAGAGGAACAAGATCCTATCTGGGTAATTGCCCTGAAATATGCATCTCTGTCTTTTCTGCATTATTCTTGGTTGCACTGAAGGTCAATGACAGTTGGGGACTGTAAGAGAAAAGCATTTAAGCCTAGAAACAATGAAATGAATGCTAATCATGGCATGCTTTCTAGAGAGAAAAACAATGGTTGAAATTATGTCTGTGAGGACATAGTTGAATAGAAACTACCATTTATCTATCTCAATCGCCCAATGAAGAAAAACTTAATGGCTAAATAAAGCAAATAGCCCTCAGTTCACCATGTGCCAGGTAGACTTTCTTACTTCCTAAAAGAAAACCTACAGCAGTTAGTGCTCTACAGTTTGTACTGTTTTATGTGAGAGTGTAAATATTGGGACATCTGAACATCATCAGTCTTGAGTTACTCCTGTTTGAAACATGACATATGAAAATATAATCTTTGAAGGGGGAGCTATGGGAAACACGAAGACAAAATGAAGTGGGAGAAGGCTTGCTTCAGAAAACATTGCTACACAAACAGCTGAGCTACAACTCTTTCAAATTTAATGAAACACTATACACGCGATTTTATTTTTTTAAAAAAATTCAGTGAACTGTTATTTGAAATGTTTCCAGGAGTGACCAATGACTTTCTGGCCTCAATGACTAGAATATTTACTCATTTTATTTTTCTCAGATGATTTAATTTTAACAGATTTTTCTCAGTCTGTTAACTATGACCTGCTTATTCTTTGCTTATGAGAACAATGTCTAGACAAACTCCTGCACTGAAATTCAGTTCTTCACTAAGCATCTAGCGAGCACACCAAGTGTGATGCTGGCCATGTGTGCATCATTGGATGCTGATGAGCTGTTTGGCCATGTGTGCATCATTGGATGCTGATGAACTGTTTTGCTTTGGATAAGCCACTCTTCTTTTCTGGGCTCCTATTATTAGTTTTACAGGAATAAGATTATTGTTGATGAAATTATACATTACAGGGCATTTGTGCAGTTTTAAAAGAACCGATGCCAACGCAGAAGGTTACTGAAAACATAATTCTTGTTTTACATATGTTTTAGAGAAAGGTTAAAAGAAAAAAATTGCAAATTAGATTCCGTTCTGCAATAAAAGGGCAGCTGTCAACTAGTGCCCTGAGCTTTCAGAAAATGGAAAGTGATGCCCTGAACTCAGCATAATTGTTCTATCTAAGGACTTGGCTTTCTAAGGCCCTCACCCTGCTGTGACTGATTCATCTTGTTTATATCCCCTCAGCTACCTGCCTAGCTCCTGAGAAGTTCTAGAAAGAAAGGCAATTTGGTACAGGTCTAGTGATTTTCTGTGTTAAAGACTAAGTTTTCCTCCTGTGTTATTACCATGATGGAAATTAAAGGTATTGATGAATTTGAAGCACCAAATGACGTTTCCCTGGAGACTCACTGAGGAGACCCAAGTCTTTGCATTGTCAGAAAGACTGGTCATCTTTCTCATCTGTTCATGTGGATGTGAGATGGACTCTCATCCTAAGCATAAAGGGGGACCAGGAGTTAGAAGTTCTGGAAACATTGGGGAAACATGTTTCCTTCATCTCTTCATCACTTTGCAGGAGCCCTAAGAAAGTACAGTGCAGGGAGCTGGGTTTTGATGGCTCTCATAGTGTTACTCATGGCTGAATGACTCTGATATTGGAAAGAATCCTGTAGACACTTGTGTCTGTTTTACATCATCCTTCTTTTTATATTTGGAGGGTAAATGATGGGTTTTTTTATTTGTAGAGATCGACTGTATCTCCTGCCAATCATTTTGGGGGAAGAAACGTTTGAATTAGTAAGGAAACTTTATTCTGGAGGATACCAGCAGAAAGATTTGAGATGAATTCCCTTTGTGGAGCTTGCTGAAGCCTGGGTAGATGTAAGAATTGGGTTAGGCTATCAGAATCTCATTCTATCAATAAATGTGTTTATCACATCTTTGTTCCTCTTCCCCCTTAAAGCTGCAAGAAGACTTTTGTAAAGGGTATGATTAGGGATGGCAATTTTCCTCAGTCTCAGAGACCAGGAAGCTCTTTGATCCTCTCTGTATAGAACTGGATTCTACCTGTTATAACACATCTTTTTCACAGACTTGAAAAAAGCCCACCTCAGAGTCTTAACTGAGTTCTTTTTCAAATCTTACAGACTTCTAAAACTTTTCTTTAAGGCTAAGTTTATTACAGTGGATACTAATACCTGTAGGAGAGTCTTTTTTGAATAGTCTCTTCTTGGAAATAATGTTTAGAGATGCATATGTAAGTGAGGGATTCAGAAGAATATTTAGTTTATATTGTTAGCTCATCCCAAGGGTTTTTAGCAATATGGCCTTTTGGGTTTTGAATATTTTTATTCAACCTCCGTTGAGTGAGTACATACTTGGTGTGGCTAAGGTACTGGATATGACAGTGTATAAGACACTAAAATTCCTGCACTCAAAGAAGAAGAGAAAGCAGACAATAAATAATATAAATCAGAACAAATATAGTATGCTAAGAAGCAAGTCAGGTTTACATAATTGTGTAAGCTGCACACTGCACAAAGGTGCCACATTTTAAATGAAGGCTTGGCTTTCATAGTTGTATGTACCTATCTTTATCGTATTTGGGGGGGAGAGTGTATTTTTATAGTTTTCATAGAGACTTTTAAAAGTTCATAGTTGAGATGATTAGCAGCTAGTTAATGAGCCTGTTAGGAATCGTTGTAGATATTCCAGTACAAGATGATGTTGGTTGATTACAGAAAATTGCATTAGAAGTGGCACAAAAGTTATTCTTGAAGTCTGCATATACATTGAAACAGTTTCTTATGGGATTTGCTATTGAAGGTGACACGTGAGAGGAAAAAAAGAAAAAAATGAATTTAAATCACTACCAAGGCTTTGGCAGACTGGACATGGAGAATGGAGAAGTCTCTATGTGAGATAAGGAATACTTGAGGTGGAGCTTGCCTGAGGGGTGGTTATCAGTAGTCATGTCCTGCACAAGGCCCATAACAAGGTCAGATGCTTGTTAAAGATCCACATGGCGACATGACACAAGCAGATGGGTGAATAGGCATGAAGTGCAGAAATAAGTCCAGACTGAGGACATGAATTTTTAACTATGTTATTTTTTTGAGAGCTAATGTGAGTCTCCACTTGCCCTTTAATGGATGACAATGTTGATAAATCTATAATTTTTATCTAACATTTGTAACAAGGTCACCTCTATGAATAACTGAATAAGTAAATTTGTCTTAGCTTGTAAGTCAGCCTCAGGAAGAATTTTAAAGTGCTTTCTCTGTTTCATCGTTGAAAACACACAGTTCTACAAAACTAAGAAGTCAGGAGCAGTGGCTCTCCACCTTCCTAATGCTGTGACACTTGAATACAGTTCCTCATGCTGTGGTGACCCCCATCCATAACAATTATTTTTGTTGCTACTTCATAACTGTAATTTTGCTACTGTTGTGAATCATAATGTAAATATTTTATGAAATATGTTTGCCAATGAGGTCTCGACCCACAGATTGAAAACTAGTACGTTAGAGCAGCCCTTTCTGCCTAAGGCACAGGAGATATCTCAGAGTAGGAGGCAGAAAGAAGTGAAGAATTGGCAGAGAGAGGAAGAGGGCTGTGAAATACTATCTTCTGATAGAACATGCGTGTCACACTCATTAATCACACAAGCTCTGATCTTGTGGACAAGATCTTGCTAGACAAAATTCCAGACAGAATAGAACATCCCCAGGCTCTCCCTCTTACTGCCTAGCTATTGGCAGTGGATGGACTGTTGCTTTTGGTCTCTTGTACCAATCAGATAACAGGACCAGTTTAAAATTCTTGTTAAAGCATCAACTGATGGTATACAAAGCTCACTTGATTTTTTGTTTGTTTGTTTGTTTGTTTAATGAAAAGCACTATAAAACATCATGAGGAGGCCACACCGAGCCAGAGGAAGATGCCTCATGGCCTGCCTGAAACCATGGTGACATGGAAATAAAGTCTTTACATGGAGGCAACAGAAAAAGAAAGAAAGAAAGAAAAGAAAAGAAAGAAAAGAAAGAAAAAGAAAGGAAGGAAGGAAAAAAGGAAGGTAGAAAGAAAGAAAGAAAGAAAGAAAGAAAGAGAAAGAAGGAAAGAAGGAAGGAAGGAAGGAAGGAAGGAAGGAAGGAAGGAAGGAAGGAAGGAAGGAAGAAGGAATAAAGAAAGAAAGAATCATTTTATTGAAGATGTAGCCACTAGGATTGCCATGCTCCAGTGGATGGCTCTGTTATGCCCTGATCCCCCCAGGAAATCCAGAGGAGCTCAAGAATTGAGAAGTCCACTGCAATTTGCAAAAGAGTCCTTATTTTTAGAGTCTTGACTCGGATCACAAACCCCCTACAGCTAGTTTTGAGTGTAAACCCCCAGCTCGGGTTATATATGCAACACTTATATATACAGAGCAGTTAGAAATTCTTTGAATACTTAGGGTGAAGGGGGGAGGGAAGGTGGATTAGGTAAGTCATAACTCAGAGACATGATACCATTTGGTGGGGCAGAATTGTGAGACTGGGAGGGGGATTAAAGATTGTCTTTTGTGGGACTCTCAGGAACTAGTTTTATGGCCGGCCATAACGGTCTGTGACCTCTGACCTCTGATTACCTCTTTCTATGATTTAAGCGTGGGACCCTAGTCTCCTTTCTTCAAGGTTAGGCACCAGCTGCACCTGGTTATCTAGGAGAGCGCTGGCCTTGGTGCCACTGAAGGCGCCATGTCTTACCCGGGCTGGCACCCTTGGTTCCTTGAGTCTTCTCAGAGTGGCCAGGGAGGTGGCAAGAATCCCTGAGTTTGTTGCAAGGGTGAAGGGGGGAGCAGAACTTCTGAGGGGCAAAGCAGAGGCAAGACACAGAAGCAAGCCTTACCTCACTTGCTGTGGGAAAAAGCCTAGAGGGAAGGGGGACTGCAGGAGAGTGCAGAAGCAGGCCACCTGTGCACCTCATTTCCCCTTCTTATTGGTAACTTCAGAGGCCAACCACGGACTCAACAGGTATGGGTCATCTCTACAGGCAGGTTGATATTGGGATCTCATCACCATTAGTTGGCTGGTCTCCAATCTCGGCTTCATATACTATAAAAGCTTATTAATAGTGCATGACCCAAATGCGAGCAGCAGCAAGAGAGTAATTAGGCACCCCGTGATTGTGGAAATGAGGGTAATTAGCCATGGAGAATTACCGAACAGTGAATGATACCGGCTTTTGGAGTTCTCCCCTGTTCTTTGGCATCTATCTATATTTTCTCTAACTTTAGCTGGTGATTCCCTGATGACTCTAGAATGTTTAACATAAAAGCAACGTTCTTCACACAGAGCAGCACACAATCTTCCCTGTTGTAGGAACACCAAGTCTAATCCTCGTCTGTTCTGCAGAACTTCCTCAGCTAGGGAGCCTGCATTGCGCTCTATATGTGCGATGGATTTTTTTTTTAGGCGTTGGATGTCTTGATTTATGTCTATTTTCAGGCTGTTAACGTTCGTTTCCTACAATGTTAGGGCAGTTATTCCGGTGCCTGCCAGCTAGCCCTACCCCCAGTATTATAGCCAAGGTTAGGGAAATAGGTTCCCTCTTTTGTCTCATGAGATCTCCCCCTACAATTACACAGGGGGGCGGTGGGGGTAGTCACAATTAAATTTTGTCCCAAAGTTAGTTTATCTGCATCTTTAACCAGTAATGTCATAGTTGTAATGATGGGCAGTGTGGCCATCCTGCTACCACTGGGTCTAATTTTTTTTTTTTTTTTGACAGATAGACTACAGGCTGTTTCCATGGTCCCCGAGTTTGAGTCAGGACCTCTTTGGCCATTCTTTGCCATTCATCAATGTACAAGTGAAACGGTTTTGTAATTTCTGGGAGCCCCAAAGGGGGAGCTAACAGTAGGGCCGGCTTTATTTTGTCATAGGCCTTTTGATGATCTTGACTCCAAGCAAAGTCTTTGGCCTCTCTGGTGACCTCATATAAAGGTTTGGCTATTTCAGTGAAACCTGGAATCTGGAATCTGTAAAAGCCTGTGGACCCCAAGAACTCTCTTAGCTGTCTTGGGCTCTGCAGAGATGGGGTGGGTATGCTAAGGACAGTCTCTTTTCTTGCTGTGGAAAGCCACTGCTGGCCCTCTTTCAGAATGTAGCCGAGATAGGCAACCTCAGTTTTACAGAGCTGTGCATTTTTGGCAGACGTCTGATATCTCATGTCCCCTAGAGACTGTAGAAGATTCTGGGTCTTTTTTTTGCGTCTTTCATTAGTTTCTGCTGTAACAAGAAGGCCATCTACATATGGAACAAGAGTTATATCTGTATTATTAACTCTGTAGTCACCCAAGTCCTCATGCAGAGCTTCATTAAAAATAGTAGGGGAGTTCTTGTAACTTTGAGGCAGGTGGGTCCAACTGAGTTGTCCATTAATGACTTTTTCAGAATCATGCCACTCAAAGGCAAAGTATTTCTGGCTCTTGGGAGCCAAGGGTAAGCTGAAGAAAGCATCCTTTAGGCCCAGAACAGAACACCGGTTCCGATCTGGAGGTAGAGAGCTCAACAGGGCATAAGGGTTAGGCACTGTGGGATGTATGTCTGACACCCTGCAGTTAACTTCCTGTAGATCTTGGACAGGGTGGTAGTCATTGGACTTTGGCTTTTTCACAGGCAATAATGGGGTGTTCTCTTCTGATTGGCATGGCCTAAGGACTCCCATGGCCAACAGTTTCCAGATATGGGGAGTGATCTCCTTCCATGCTTCTTGGGGCATGGGATATTGGTGGACTCATACTGGATCTGCTCCTGACTTGAGCTCTACGAATACAGATGTTTTGCTAGTCCCATTCCTCTAGTCTCTGCCCATGCCTGGGGAAATTTTGCCAGCCAGGTATCCAGGTCTTGTTTGGGGCTGGTCAGTGATTTATATAGTCTATACTCAGTCTCAGAGGCCAGGTTAAGTGTCAGCACCTGGATTGGATTTTCATTCCAGTCCATCAGCTGGACTTTCTCCAAGTCAAAATAAATCTGGGCTCTCATTTTGGTTAGTAAATATCTCCCCAATAAGGGTTATGGGCATTCATGGATTACTATAAAGTATGGGACACTTGTCCACTCTCAAAGTCTACTGTCTTTTGGGTAGTTCATGAAAATTGTTTGGTGCCTGTGGCTCTCTGGACTCAGGATTTCTTACTAGACAATGGCTCTTCAGCCTTCATGAGCACCAAATGTTGGGCTCCAGTGTTCACCAGGAAGTCCAGAGGCTCCCCACACACACTCTGAGAGTTATCCTTGGCTCAGGGAGGGGGTTCCAGCCCCAACTCTCTCAGTCTTCTTCCTCAGTAACCATGGTTTTGCTTTTAAGCTTTTTCTTTGGGCACTCTCTGGCTCAGTGTCTTTCCTCTTTACAGTAGGCACACTGATTCTAACCCAAGACTGGTCGACGGTCCTCTCTGGGTTCTGACTGGTGGCTTTCTTTCGGTTCCTTCTCCTCTGCAATGTTCTGGAGCTGGCGCCTCCTCTCTTTCTGATCTGAGTTATCATAGGCTAGCAGGAGTTTTGTTATATCTCTGCTTAACATCTTCCCTCTTATGGTATACTTTCTCCACCATTCTCACTAAATCTCTCAATGACTTTTCTCCTAATCGTTTTAGTTTCTGCAGCTTCCTTCTAATGTCCGGTGCTGACTGGTTTATAAATGCCAGTGCCACTGTGTTAGAGTTTGACGTATCCTCAGGATCTAAGTGTGTATAATGGCAGAAAACATCCATGATCCTCTCGAGAAACCCTACAGGGTTCTCATTATCTCTCTGCCTGACATCATAAACTTTAGCCAAACTTGTGGGTTGCTTAGCAGCTGCCCTGAGACCCGCCATTGGAGACTGGCGATAGACTCAGAGATGCTCCTTAACTGTCCCCATGTTATAATCGCAAGCTGGTCTCCTGAGGGGGAGCCCTTCCTCACCGCTCCTATCTCTAGGATTCTGGGTTGGAGTGCCATTGGTGCCCAGAATGTTCTTCTGGGCCTCTAGGGTAATGTGTTCCCTCTCCTCTGTGGTAAAGAGAATCTGCAACAATTTCTGACAATCATTTCCAGTGGGCCGATGGGTAAAAAGAATGATGTCTAATAGATCAATGAATGCTGTAGGATTGTCAGGGAACTTGGCATCTTCTCTTCTCTAGTTGTAGAGATCGGCTGTTGTGAAGGGCCAGTAATGGTATTGCTGGTTCCCCTGCTCATCAACTGGCCCTGTTGCTCTCAGGGGTAAGATAGAAGAATCTGCCTCTGATGCTGTGGCCTGAGGCCATGCCAAGGCTTGTCTGCTTCTGGTCCCCTGGGCCATCTCTATTCCTGATGTGGACACTATCGGAACCTGGGGCGCCCTCTCTGGTGAATACATAGGTGGGAGTAAAGCTGTTGTAGGGACCACTGGCTCAGCTGGAGGTATTCCTTGGGGTGGGTGCACCTGTGCGGGTTCTGCGGGCAAGGGTAGAGATAGGAGCGGTGAAGGCACCTGTCCCACCCCCACTGGCCAAGGCATGGATGGAATTGCCTGTGAAGGATTCCTGGGCACAGGAGGGAACTCTAGAGTGGACACGTTTGTGGCTGGCCTGCCAGCCAAGGGAGTGCGGGCAGATGTTCTGGTTAGGGACCAGTGGCCAAGGCAGGGGCTGCCGCCTTTGTCAGAGATGGTGTCTGGGTATAAGGCGGTGGGAATATGACCTCTTCTGGCGTACTGCCCTGAATTATAGGATAGAGAAGCTTTGAATCTTTCCGTTTTTGTTCGTTTGTCATCAGGGCAGGTGTAGTTTCTGGGGACAAAGTAGCATTAGTCAGGGGTAATAAAAAGGATTTTACCCAAGGTGGTGGGTTGACAACCAAATCTTTTTAGACTATAATGCAAGGGACTTGGTCTGGATGTTCCCTCACCTTCCGGAACACTTTGTTTTTTTACCACTAGAACCGTGGGAAAATGAAAAGTTTTCTCTGTTGGCCACTCACTTGGAAAGTGGGCCATTTTGAGCTGTAATATGCCTCTCTCTCTTTGTTTGTTTGTTTGTTTACATCAATTGAGAGATTGTGAGCTCTAGGCTTTACTTTTTTATAGTGAGCCAAGACGATGTTAAGGGGGGTGGGAGGGAAGAGAATGAGAGTTATTCTGTCTCTCTGTCTCTCTCTCTCTCGTTTAGATTTATTTATTATCATACATAAGTACATTGTAGCTGTCTTCAGACACACCAGAAGAGGGCATCAGATCTCATTACAGATGGTTGTGAGCCACCATGTGGTTGCTGGGATTTGAACTCCGGACCTTCAGAAGAGCAGTCAGTGCTCTTACCCACTGAGCCATCTCACCAGCCCGAGTTAGTCTGTCTCATTGTGTCCATCACTGTCTAACGTCATAAAAGGCTAAGTATTACCAGAGACACTACTGACAGAACCACACACACAAAATAGCCACTTCATGACTGGAAACAGAAATAAATTTAAACGCTAGGACTTACAGACTCCTGTCTTAGAAAATGGACTGGAGTCAGATACAGAAGTAGACTGTGTTGAGGCCTGTCTTTGAACACTTTTAACTGATGGGCCAGAACCTCATCTACCCTGAATTCTGAGACAACAGGGACATCTCTCTGTCTCTCACGACCATAGATGTGAAGTGTGGCCGCTATGACTACTTCTGGTCGCATGTGTTGTTACCTCGAGGCTTTTCCTGATGTTGAAATCTAGCCAGAAAAAACAAACGTGACCAGTGAACAACAGAAATGCAGAAACACTGATACTTACCCTACGTGCTTGCTGGCCTTAGACTCTCCAGACTGCAGATCTCAGAAATCCACTGAGGAATCCCAGGGAACCCCCAAATGTTGTGCACCAATTCCATGGGAAACCCAGAAGAGCTTAAGAATTGCAAAGTCTTATTGTTGTTCCACCTACAGGGTTGCAGCCCCCTACAGCTCCTTGGGTACTTTCTCTAGCTCCTCCATTGGGGGCCCTGTGTTCCATCCAATAACTGGCTGTGAGCATCCACTTCTGCGTTTGCCAGGCACTGGCATAGCCTCACAAGAGGCCGCTATATCAGGGTCCCTTCAGCAGAATCTTGCTGGCATGTGCATTAGTATCTG
>NC_034608.1:75846353-75851737 GCF_900095145.1 Mus pahari | reverse complement strand
TATCTTCTAATGCTAGACTTGGGAAAGTTGTTCCAAAGTAACATTTATACTTAATATTTCAAATAAAATTCACTGAGGAAAGTAAAAAAGAAAGAAAGAAAGAAAGAAAGAAAGAAAGAAAGAAAGAAAGAAGGAATTGCAAAGTCTGCTAAAATTTGCAAAAACAAACCCACCCACCCCCACCCTGTCCTTTTATTTAGAGTCTTGACTAGGATCACACCCCCCCTCCAGCTTAGGTTCAGAGTGCAACCCCCAGCTTGGGAGTTTTAGCACTTATACACAGAGCGGTTAGAAATTCCTTGAATGCTTAGGGTGAGGAGGAGGGAAAGCGGGTTAGGTAAATTATAACTCAGACATGATACCACTTAGCGGGGTGGAGTTGGGAGGCTGGGAGCGGGATTAAAGAGTGTCTTTTGTGGGGCTATCAGGAGCTAGTGTTATGGCTGTCCATAACTATCTGTGACCCCTGATTACCTCTTTCTATGACTTAAGCGTGGGACCCTAGTCTCCTTTCTTCAAGGTTAGGCACCAGCTGCACCTGGTTATCTAGGAGAGCGCTGGCCTTGGTGCCATGGAAGCTGATTAGTTTTTGTCATTTGTCTTACTCAGGGTGGCACCCCCTTGGCTCCTTGAGTCTTCTCAGAGTGGCCAGGGAGGTGGTAAGGGGGAGGGGGAGCAGAACTTCTGAGGGGCAATGCAGAGGCAAGACACAAAAGCAAGCCTTACCTTGCTTGCTGTGGGAAAAAGCCTAGGGGGAAGGGGGACTGCAGGAGAGTGCAGAAGCAGGCCACCTGTGCACCTCAGCCCCACCCCCACACACATCATCAGTAACAACTGGACTTAGTAAATTACATGAAAAAATTAAAAAGGTATGATATCCTGAGGAGGATATTTTGGATAAATGGGATGTAGATAAGGTTGCATTTTCTTTTTATACATTTATAGAATTCTAAGAATAAAGACACTTTTCTAAAAATCTAGATTTTGGAAGTGTAACATGCAGTGAATTTTAATGTGACCATGGATGATAAACTATTGAAATAATTTTATATGGCAAGAACAGTATATACTGTGAGCAGTAAATACTGTTATCAACTGCTATGTCAATCTAATGCTAATTTTTTAAAGGATTTTATTTTACATTGACAAAATGAAATTGCACAAAGCAAGACTAGTTATGAGGAAGAGGAAGCCATTGCTATTACCCTGCTGTCCGTGAAGGACTCTGTCGGGTATGGGGCAGTTTATGGGAGTCAGCCATCTCCGGGCACCAAGACTGTTATTCGCAGACTGTCTCTGGGTTCACCATCCGTTTTCTCTCAGAGGGAAGGGGACGCTGCTGCAACACATAGGCTGGACATCTGTGGGATCAGTGTTTCCAGAAGTCCCCGTGAGTGTTTTCAGGGAGCTTACAGCTCTGTCATATTTTCTGCTCTTTATTTAGCCTGCTGCCCTGTGCATTCAAGGGAGATCAAGAAAGAACACTGCTGCAGGCAATCCGAAGTGTTTAAGAATAAATAACTTCATGGACATCATATTTTCCGCCCATTAACAAAACAAATGAGCCTTTTACAACAACAACAGCAGCAATAACAACAACAACAACAACAACAATCCCATTGGTCTTTATTTTCATAAACCCAAGGGCTCATGCACTGAATGATCGATATTGTTATTGTAAGTAGCAGTTTGCTTGTATTGTAAAGTACGGTGTACTGTGTTAGCCTTTTGCCAACTGATTTCAAAAAACAGTCTGCTTCTTGAAATGCAATTCACGTGTCATGCAATCTGCCTGTTTAAACCTGGTGAGGCATGGTGTCTTCCAGGGCTCTGTTACTGTCACCATCTAATTTTAGAACATTTTGACCCGCTAAACAAAATCCTGTATCTGTTTACCGTCACTTTCCACCTTACGGCCCCAAGGAGCCCTACTGCATCAGCAATTTTAACGTTTGATTCTGGGGATGCTATATCCTATTCCGGATTTTCTTTTTATACAAGTGGGATCATCAGTATGTGCTCTTTTGCCATCAACTTCTTTCACTTAATATAATATTTCATGGTTCATTCATATTGTAGTATTATAAGCACTTTATCGTTTCTATTACATAAACAAACTGCATTTTATTATGGTATCCATTTGTGGGTAAATAACTGAATGGTATATATATATATATATATAATATATATACCATTATATATATATATATATATAAACAATAAAGTCAATTTATTGGAACGGTTGACTTACTCATCTACCATGGTGACTTCAGCCTCCACTCCTGGCTCAATGCTGATGGAAATAACAACCTCAGAAGTACTGTGTAAATCTTTAAGATCCTCATTTGGATACGATCCCGTATCCTGGAACCTTCACCACAAGGTGTTTTCCTGGTAGTGATGCTCAGTGTCTTGGTAGGCATGCACACCGGTCCTTTCACTTTCAGATTCTTTTCCTTTTGTGCCTCTGAACAAGTCCATACAAACCTTCCAAGCAACTTCACGTAGCGTGATTCGAATTCAGTGAATCCCCACTTCCGGCTCCGCGGGCATCTTTTCCTGGTGTCTTTAAATGCCAAGCATGGCTGAGGCACAGCGTCCTGAATGACTTGTTCCCCAGCCGGAGCAAAAGGCAGTGAGTCGGGATGGAGCCGACTGACTGAAGAGAGCTCTGCGGCACACACCACCACGTCTCAGAAAGTGGTGTATAATTTTTTCTTAAAAAGATAATAATGCTGTTGACAGTTGTGCGTAAGTTTTGGTGTAGACATAGAAACAGTATGCTAACTCTATTTTCAGAGGGACAGGTGAACTGTATAATACGATTTTTGTTTTGTTTTTATCATTTATTCTTAAACTCATTTGTGTGTGAGGTATATGTGTGTGTATCTGTGCACGCGTGTGCACGCGCGTGTGTTTGCGTATAATGTGGCTGCATATGTGTAGATAAGCGTGCACGTGTGTGCAGTGTATGTGAAGGCCTAAATTTCACATTGGGTCTCTTGCCCCCTACATTATATACTGAAGTAAGGTGTCTTGCCGAACCCGGGGCTCATCAACTCTGGCTAATCTAACCAGTCACCTTGATCAGGGAATGGCTATCTCTGTCCCTTGAGAGTTGGGATTAAGTGGCTGCCACAACTGCCTGGATTTTACATGCGTGCTGAAGATCCAAACTCTGGCTCTCATATCTGCAAGGCAAGCACTTATCCATGGAGCCACCTTCTCAGCTCCTCACTCAATTTAAAAAACATTGCTTCCACTGCTTCCATGATCTCTTGGATATAGCTTGTTTTTTTTTTTTTATTAATGTATACCTTTCCAGTATTATTTCCTGTTTCACGTACATACCTACTACAAGTTGCTACTTCAGTCATATTTTGAAAGTATTGGGAAACAACTGCTTGCTCATACTACTCAAATATCTTTAGAGTTATATCTCACACACCCCCAGCCCATCCAGAGGTTGGACAAATTTAATGTCCATTTTTTTAAGCAATTTAATTTCATATAATATAATTAGTTACAATAATGGTGTATTGGTTTCCTTCCTTCTCTGTGCCATTGATACCCAGTTTCCCTCTCTGGAGGCAAATGGTGTTGCTTATGTCTTGGATGGTCTTCCAAGGATGATATTTAAAGGACATTTTAGTTTGAATAACGTAAAAAGAAGCAGAGCAAAGGGGAGAATAAACTTTGTTCTCAACTTGCTTGGTTTGGTTAATAAAATTCAGAGTCAGAACAGCATGTGCTCCCGTGATGGCTTTGTCTCAAGGCGAAATGCCAATGGGCTTAGCAGTTTAATCATCATCCCGAGGAGCCCAAGGCTCTCATCAAAGCGGCCCACTTCTCTTTGACCTGCCACATTCTGGCTCCGATTTCACTCTGCCCACATTCCTGCACACACGGTCTGATGGTTTTTATCTCCCTTAACTACATTTCTGCTTCACATGCTCCTGGAAATGGTCTTCAGAGCTCTCCTTGCTGTCTCTTATCTTAACTTCCAAATCTCGTCTTGCGTTTTGCTCCTTTGTCCTCTCACAGAACTCCTCCAGGAGACAAGACTGTGAATTTTTAACAAGCAAGTTCTTCTCCACATCCGGGCTTGGGACTTGTATCCTTTCCCTCCTCCGAGAGGGCTTCTCCTTTGCGCTTCTCTGACTGGCTCGTGCCCACTCCTAGGTACCAGCTTACTGGAGACCTCACAGAGCATCTCTTCGCTGAAGCTGGCCTCCTCCCTCTCACACTTCACTGCGTTTGCTGCTTGATTTAATTCAGGATTCAATAGATATGTATGTGTTTCCTCATTCATCGCCTGGAATAATTTATCCTAGAGCCTATAATCTAAAACAAGGAGTATACTGTAGCTGCTTCTCTATTTTTGTGTGGCCCCAGGAGTAAATATAAGTATACATTATTGAAGAACTGTTTGTAGTAAAAAGAAAGCAAAGGGTATGCTGCTGAGGTTTTACATAATCTGAAATTTTAAAAATATTTACTATATGGCTCTCTTACAAAAAAATTGATTCCTGTCTAAAACAAGGATCTCTAAAGGATTTTATATATGTGTGTGTGTGGTATATATATTCATATATATATATATATATATATATATATATATATATATATGAATGTATATATATATCACAAAAAGGCATAAAGCTACTTCATACATTTTATGTATTTTCTTGCAGTTATGTATATTTTATAGAGTATATGAATTTTAAACAGAGTATAAGCATACTATTTATAATGTATTCATTTTAAAGATTTTTTTTTTTTACTTATTCATGCGTTTGTGTATGTGTGGGTGCCTGCAGGAACCAGAAGAGAGTATTTGATCTTCTGCAGCTATAGGTGATTTTGATGTGGGTCCTGGGAACTGAACTTGGATCCTCTGTAAGAGTAGCGAGCACTCTTAACCACTTACTTGGTCATCTCTCTGCTCTCTGACTTATAATTCATGCATACATCAAGTGAGTAACTTGTGTGCCATTGAAAGGTGAGACGGGTTTCTTTTGGTTCGTGGCTTGAGGTTGGTACTACCCACAACCGTGGAGCATGGCGGAGCTCACAGTGGTGACAGTGGGAGGTTGTTCACTTAAATTTCAGGGGACCAGGAATCAGAGGATGGGTAGGAATTAGGATATGGCTATGACCCATCAGTCCCACATCACAGTGAGTTACTTCCCATATATAGCCCCACTAGTAAAGATGCCATTGTATCCCCAAATATCACCACCAGCTGAAGACCAAATGTCTAGACGTGAGAGGCTATAAGGCACACTGTACATTCAAATCTAACTGCAGGTGTGTGGATGACAAATGAAAGATTTTTCTGGTGTGTGTGTGTGTGTGTGTGTGTGTGTGTGTGTGTGTGTGTG
>NC_034608.1:75835325-75846143 GCF_900095145.1 Mus pahari | reverse complement strand
CTCTGAACCTGTAAGCCAGCCCCAATTAAATATTTTTTTTTTTTAATAGAAGACTTGCCTTGGTCATGGTGTCTGTTCACCTAACTAAAACAATGGCCATTCTTGGATTGTTGTGCAGTGCCAAGATTCACACTCCATTCCTCATGCCTGTGCAGCAAGCACTTTTATCCAGTGATCCAGTTCTATCCCCTGTTTTTAAAAATGAGTGAGAGTTGTGACAAAAATGTGTGAAGGGATGTGGATTAAAACGTAGTATTGATGGAGAGAAGCACCACATTATATTTCCTTATCTCTACCGTCTAATAAATACCAAGTATATATTTTTATAAATAGTGGCAATTGGCCTCCATTTATTGAGTATATGCCAATTACAGGCAATTACTAACATCCTGGTATATCTATCTATTTGTTTTTAAAGACAGAATCTCACTGTGGTGCTCAGCCTGGCCATGTGCTCTTCCCACCTCAGCCTCTGGGGCACAGTGTCCAGCTAGATAGCATTTATAATTACATAAGTATCATATGAGCTATGTCTTGTTACCCTATTTTATAAATGAGGTAACTGAGGCCTGGAGAGTCCAAGCAACTCCTCGAAGATCATATTGTTAGTGAGATTCTGGTCTGACTCCAAAGCTAGGGTTTTTATTACTAATGACATATCTCTAAATCCCCTCCCCTCGATTCTGTATATATCTAGATCTAGTCACAATTTGAATTTCTGTATGGTGTAGAAATGTTAACTTCAGTTTACCATAGATGTAAACTGAAGCAAGTTATATATGTGTGTGCATATATGTTTGTGTGTGTATGTGTATGTTCATGTGTGTGAAGACCAAAGGTGAACACTGAGTGTTTTATTCATTTACTCTTCACATTATCTTTTGAGACAGGTTCTCTCCTAATGTCTGGAGCTTGATGATTTGACTAGCCTGGTTGATCAGCAATCCCTCTTGTCTGGGATTGCCAACAGGTTCTGCTATGTTCAGCTTCTCAGGCCCCCATGCTTACGTGCCAAGGATTTTTACAAATTCAACTATTTACACACACACACACACACACACACACACACATACACACACACACACACACACACACTTTTTATAAGAAAAGTCAACTTCAACATTCTGAGGAGAACTTTTTGAATTGAAATCAGTGTATCTGCATTTCAGTATATCTCCATAGCATATTTGGAAACTTTTTAACTTCAATGGACCCAATTTCTCATCTAATCTGAGCTACTAATATTTACACCAGTGTTGGTTTCCAAGAGTACATGTGTATTAAGATCTGTAATGTATGGACTTTTCTCTAGTAGTCCTATGTATCTAGGCAAAGTATACATTTTCCATTTTCATAATTTTGATTATTATTTTGGTTACTCTACCAGACAAATGACTTGAGTTTTTAAAAGTGAGCATCACTATTTTTACATAGGAAGGTATCTAAACCCAGACCTCAATTTGACCTGCTATATCTCGGCTTCCTGTAAGACCTAGATCATTTGGTCTTTGTCAAACGTGCACAGCTGCAATGCAATGCAGATCTAAGAGAGAGATGTGTCCTGTGCTCAGCCTCCCCTTCTTTTATTGATATGACCAGGACCTGGAGGAACACAGCATCCGACTGTCATGTCCACTGACGTGGAAATGAGGGTAGAAGTTACTGTTTAGATGTCTGTAGTGTAACTCCAACTTCTTGGTTAAGAAATAACCCTTAAGTTCTTTTTAAAAACTTATAGTTCTTGAAGCTAATTTTATACTAAGCTGTAGAACAAGACCTAAAGCATGTTTCATATTCCATTCTAAAGGGTATCATTTCTGCCTCTAAAATTCCGAGATCCAAAGACTTTCAGCTGCTTCTGAAACCCAAATCTTGTAAAGGCGAACAAAGCGCATGAAGGCGTCATCAGAAAGAGTCACAACAGCCTTGCCATAGACTCTCTCCCGCCTTCCACACAAGTGTCAGCTCATTCTCTTCTCCGGGGCACCTTGAAGGAGAAAAAGTCACATAATTCTTTTAACACTAGTCTTTGTGCAGCATCTGTTTTGGGAACTTTAGGAAAAAAACTCAAATATATGGACTGTGTTTACCAAAACTTGTAAATATTTATAGATCCCTCCTTTCCACTAATGGCTGTACCAGTTATTGTCTGATATCCATTTAACAATTAATCATGTTCTGCCATGCAACAGTTTTTCTATTTGACTTGAGCCATTATCTCAATATTTCATTGCTGTTTAATTTTGCATGAATCTGTCTTGTTTTCTCTGATTGCTTTTCTGGGTCTTTAAATGGCAGACCTCTTGCTTTTTTTTATCCCACAAAAGGAGCAGAGTTCCTTCCTATAGTGGGCCCTCTTGCTTTAGTCGAGAGGTTCCAACCCACCTCTATTCTTTACTACTCCTATAACCCTGATCAATCTAGTCACTTAAATGACCCTTTTCTACATTTATAAATGAGATTTACGATACTGCTGCTTTGGTTGTAAGCTTTGTGTTATAAGCAAGCCTGCAGCCTTTTGTAGCTTCCATACTAACATTCAGATCAACTCTGGTGTATCTGTTAGTGGGGTTGGTATAAAAGAGGCACTCAATAGTAACAATTATTATTTTCACTGCACCCCATTCTTGCACTTTATAGAGTATAATGAAGACAAGTTCTCCAGAGGCAAAGCTGAACAGTGTGTCAATTACTGGCAGCCAGAGAGTTATCTTTGGCTCAAAACTTCAAGAATCCATGTAGATTCTTGTTTTCTCTAGGGGCATGTCAACTATTGTAAGTTTCCTTTAGGCAATTCTAATTTCTCTTTTATATGGCTGAGAAATGATGTAAGGGAGAAAGAGGCTTGCAATGAGTTTGGGGAAGTTAAGTTTAAAGCATCTTAAATGTGGTAACACTTGGATCCTTAGTGTAGTTTCTAGGGTTAGCAGTTTATTAGTCCATAACAACAAAAAGAATATAATGTGGGTGAAATAATACATGTGAACAGAGGAACTGAAAGCTTGGTGAATGAGGTGCCTGGAGCATATTTAGATTTAAAGTTAAGACAGTCTTACAGGCATTGGTTTAAGGTTTTTATTCAGTTGGCAAAAATATAAGAAGAGGTCTTTGGATCAGTTGTCAAAGTCTCAGAGTCAATGCTATTGGAAGGGGCAAAGTGGGCATGTGGCATTAGGTTAATGTCATACATTATATGGTATGAAAAATGTAGGACTGGAGAGATGGCTCAGGGGTTAAGAGCACTGACTGCTCTTCCAGTGGCCCTGGGTTCAATTTCCAGCAACCACATGGTAGCTCACAACCATCTGTAATGGGATCTGATGCCTTCTTCTGGTGTCTCTGAAGACAGCAACAGTGTACTAATAGAAATAAATTAAAGAAAGGAAGGAAGGGAGGAAGGAAGGAAGGAAGGAAAAAAAGAAATGAAAAAGGTAGTCATTAGGCATTTTCAGAGAGTAAATTACAGGAAAATATAAAGTGGTTAGTAGAAGTGTAAGATAGGAGAGCTGAAGGCATTTCCGATGGTATCTAGCCTCTGGGTCTGTTTTCAGGCAGGGAGGTACCTGTACCATCCAGGATGATGGTCTTCATAGGTCGGAGTACTTGCAAAAGATGGAGTCCTCCAATCAAAGCTTAGAGTACTAGCAAAGGATAGAGTCCTCCAATCATAGCTCGGAGTACTTGCAAAGGATGGAGTCCTCCAATCAAAGCTTAGAGTACTAGCAAAGGATGGAGTCCTCCAATCATAGCTTAGAGTATTAGCAAAGGATGGAGTCCTCCAATCATAGCTCGGAGTACTTGCAAAGGATGGAGTCCTCCAATCAGAGTTTAGAGTATTAGCAAAAAAAATGAAGTCCTCCAATCAAAACTCAGAGTACTAGCAAAGGATCGAGTACTCCATGTGTTCCTTTATTGGAAGGGAAGGGAATAAAAAGGAAGAAAGTGAGGAAAGGAGGAAGGAAAGAAGGAAGGAAGTCATGAAAGAAGGAAAGGATGAAGAAAGGCGGGCAGGTGAAAAAGCTTACCGCATAAGCCCAACGTACAACTCAGCTGATTAATTTTAGATTCACATTTTTTTCTGCTGTATCCAGCCATAGACTGGTCCATGAGGGGATGCTGGCAATGTACATGGCTAAGAAAGAACAAGGGTGACAGGAAATGTTCAGATATTCAACTAATACTCATGAAACACTGACTTCTGTGATAGGATAATGAGCAAAAAGTAACACTTTTCATCTACGACTCCATTCTTAAAGAATATGTGATGTTGTTTCCCAGAGATGACCCTATAGACAACATGAATATTGGAATGTAGTACCTTTACAGCCAACTGTATAAACATAGGCTGTTGGACTTACTGCTGTTTGGTTTCTTAGCTAGCTCAAAACATGCATATTTTAGATCACATAATTTCTATTTTTTTTTAATCCAGAAAGAACTCATACTTAAAAATAAGCTATAACAAAGCAGCTTTAAAATACCATATTTTTTCCATTAAAATCTTATTTCTTAATGGTTGTATCCCCAAAAGCCTGTGAAAACATGAAATTCAATAAAGGAAATTCAGAAGAACTTCACAGCTCTAAATGAAGAGTTGTACATGCCTTTCTGTATATATTACACTTGCAGTGGTATAACAGGTATACACGATGGTAAAGGTCTCTTTCCGCAGTGGTATACCAGGTATACACGATGGTAAAGGTTCTCTTTCCGCAGTGGTATACCAGGTATACACGATGGTAAAGGTTCTCTTTNCTCTTTCCGCAGTGGTATACCAGGTATACACGATGGTAAAGGTTCTCTTTCCGCAGTGGTATACCAGGTATACACGATGGTAAAGGTTCTCTTTCTCCCAAAGACCAAGAAACTTTGTAGACATGATCTGCCCATGCAGACTTCTTTCCACTGTTGCGTGCTTAGTGACAACATCACCCATGAATTCTGCAGCTGTGTTCCACTTCTGTAACCACAAATGATTAATTTAAGCCAGCAACTCTATTTTCTTTCCAAAGAATTTTTCCGTGGATGGAGGGGGGCATCTCCAAGTTCCTTTTTTTTCTAAGTCATGTATTTTTTAGAAAATATATAAACATATCAAAAACTTCCAACTTGTACCATGCACAAAACAGGCCATTTTTCATGTGGGCCATATAATTATAACATGCACATATATACATATACACCTGCATGCATGCATATATACATATATACATACATGTGTCTATGTGTTCATGTAAATGGAAAAATTAATCATTAATCCACATTATTGAATAGACATAGTGTAAATCCACATAGAAATAAGAGCAAACCTTGTTTCTGGGCATGCAAAGAAATGGACAAATAAGTTGTCTTTTGGACGTTATAGGTGGAGTTTGACTTTTTTTCTCCTACATTGAATCAAATATGATATACATGTCAAGGAGCTTTGCCATTATTATATTTCTCTAAAAAAAACCACACCAATAAAGCAATACAAAAGCATACTTGTCTGTCTATGGTCTGGTGTGAGGGGAGCAGGGATGTGGGTAATCGTCCCTAGGTAGCGTGGTCAGTGTGATAATGGCCAGTGCACACAATATAGAGGTCTGGCAGGCTGAGAAGTGTGTTAACTGTGTCAGGCATGTTATCGAATTAACTCTCACAGGAACTCTCCCGAGCTAATCTTATAATTATGCAACAGTATCTTAAACACAGACTTCTTTTTTTTTTCTGGTTGGAAACATATAGCACAACCCAAATTCTTCCTGTCAGTCACTTAGAGTGAATTTAGGAGCAGCCCTGCTGTTTCTGCTGCTGACATGTGTAAAATAAGCAGAAGGCACAAGGAAGGCAACACTGAAGGAGCACGCTAATGTGGAGTCCAAGAAGCACAACCAGTACGTGTCGCATTGCTGCCTGGGAAGGAGACATTTGGCCCCTCTACCACCTGACTGCAGGCGGTAGCATGAGTAGATTATCACACTGCCATCAGTGACTGAGAAGCACACCAACACTAACGAGACAAGAGCCTTACACACACGTCTATTAAGAAGTATACCCTTTTTCCTTCTATTGGTTACATCTTTTCTCAACATCTAAGTTCTCACTCTTCCTGCCTTTCTTAGAACACTGGTCTAGACTTCTGTGAACACATGCCTCCTGATGTGAAGTCCGTATTGATTTACAGATATAACCTAAGTATCTGAAGCCTTAGAAGCCCCCTTATCTCTCAAACACTGGTTTTTCAACACTGGTTTCTGTGGGATCCAAAATTCCTACTCTAGAAACCAAGTCTTTACTTTCCTCAAACAATTCTATTCTCCCCAAAGCTGACACACACCACTGGTTGAGAGGCAAGGTGCTCTCTGTAGGAAAAAAAAAAGAGGGAAGGGAAAGGAATAAGAATAGGTTTCACCTCGAAGCAATCCCACTAAAATCTGGGACTAGGCAAGGCTGCCCATTTTCACCCTACCTATTCANTATAGTACTTGAAGTCCTAGCCAGAGCAATCTGACAATAAAAGGAGATCAAGGGGATACAAATTGGTAAGGAAGAAGTCAAAATATCATTANACAACGATATGAACTAACCAGTACCCCCTGAGCTCGTGTCTCTAGCTGCATATGTAGCAGAAGATGGCCTAATCGGCCATCATTGGGAAGAGAGGTCCCTTGGTTTTGTAAACTTTATATGACCCAGCACAGGGGAAGGCCAGGGCCAAGTAGTGGGAATGGGTGGGTAGGGGAGCAGGGGCAGGAGGGGGGGGATAGGGAACTTTCGGGATAGCATTTGAAATGTAAATAAATAAAATAAAATAAAATAAAAGAATAGGTTTCACTCTGACATCTTTCTTTCGCAGAATAAGCTGGACACTCACAGACTCTCTGCCGTCCAGGAGTCAAAGCGCACAGTTATAAAAAGACATTGTGTTTTACCTTTTGGAGACTACTTGGTGTCGTCATGTCAAGTGTTTCAAGCATTTGGTCCTATTCATATAGAAAGGAGGAAAATTCCACCAAAGATGGATGAGTTTAGTGAATACTTCCAAAGAGCATGAGACAGTTGTTTCCATATTGACCCTGCAACATCCTCTCTCCAAGCTCAGATGGTAAAAACATTCAATGGTCTCCATAGCAAGTGTCACTTAAAGTCATGGACTTATTCACATTTCAAATATAGATTACTTCTGACTGGGGAATTTCAGGCACCAATTTTTTTTTTAAGATTTATTTATTTATTTACTATATGTAAGTACAGTGTAGCTGTCTTCTGACACTCCAGAAGGAGGAGTCAGATCTCATTACAGATGGTTGTAAGCCACCATGTGGTTGCTGGGATTTGAACTCAGGACTTTCAGAAGAGCAGTCAATGCTCTTAACCGCTGAGCTATCTCTCCAGCCCAGGCACCAATGTTTTAAGAAATATTTTCCCTCTCTCTTCTACGTTTTCTACTTTGCAGTGACCACTGATTTAGCGATAACTGATATAAAATCTTCCTTTCAATAGATTAGCTGATTTTTAATATCAATTATAACTTTTATAAGATATTGACAAAAATCCCTTGTTTCCTACATTTCTGCATTCACATAATGTATGTATGACATTGACTTTTGAGTCATCCATGTCCTCTGTGATGACAGTAGTCTAGGATGCCTGTGATGGTGTCTCTGGTTTCATTTAAGACAGTAATATGGTGGGGGGAAGTTATGTTCATTATAAACGTGAAAGGGCGTCTCCCACGATGGGAATTATGCTTACTAAATTTAATGATCCACGCTGTGAAAGACAAAGAAGAGGGCTGTAGAACTAATTTGTGTAGGCTGCTCCCAGATGAAACAGAAATGCACCACGGGAGGAGAGATGTCTTTTCATTGCCTTTATTGTGTTATACCCTGGTCACTTACTGCTCACTGTCCTAAGTTAAAAACACGGCGTTCATTTTAAAAACGGGCTATGTCTTGAAACTCACATTCCTAGTGAATGCAAGTGCAGTCCTAGAATCTGTTAGTGACATGGTTGGCTAATGTAATCCTTTCACCGGAAGTCCTCTCCTCCCCTTCCACAATGACCTTAAATCACATTTGTTTCCTTTACTGTTGACACATCAACAGCCCCTCATCCACAGCTTGGACAGAGTGTTTTAGGAGGAACAACACAGAAACGCATTCTTTCGTGGTTTTTGACAGCACGTGTTGAGATTGCTCTATCTTTGGTGGGATTTCCCCATCCTCATTCTTGAAGAAGAATAAATTTCAGAACCACCTGAAATGACTCAGTACAGAATCCTTGGCAGGCACTTGTATGTCTGCACACTGGATGTCCAAGAGACTCTGGCTAAGACGTATCTTCTCTCTGAAATCCAGCATATTTATCTGTATGTGCATAGCTCTTTCTCCTTCTCTGCTTCCTCTCTTCTTACATGGTGTTTTGTTCTTCCAAATTTATTCCTTCTCTCACCCCCTTAACACCCAACGCCTCCATTATAGGGTGAGTGAATGTGTTTGCACTCAGTGTAGAAGGAGAAACAGCACACAGGCTGCAGAATGAAGAGTCGTAACATTCACTGCTTTGTACTGGGTGCATTTGTTACCATCTTCATTATTTACTATAACATACCCTAATGATGTACACTGCTTCATCGTTGACCTGATGCCTTATTTCTGTTGGA
The DNA here is from genome assembly GCF_900095145.1 of Mus pahari. NCBI lineage: Eukaryota > Metazoa > Chordata > Mammalia > Rodentia > Muridae > Mus > Mus pahari. The sequence continues at coordinate 75,837,496 of NC_034608.1, read as the reverse complement.
ACTGCAGGAAAATTTAGTTCTCAAATATCAATTACTTAACTACATGATTTGAAGATTTTATTCATTTGCCAGGGGAAACAAACAAAACTGTGAAATTTATTGATTTGCCTTCTGCATGCTCCTGAATTTCTTTTCTTTTCCTTGGGGATGGCATTACTGCTGTTTACAATGAGATCTGCCTAACTGAGTGGTGTGTCTAAATCTTCTAGATATTCAGTGAGATCCTGGAAGTCTAAAAATCCGTGTGGTCTTAATATGAATTATACTAGGAAAATAGGAGAGATGGAGGAAATGAAGATTTTCTACTATGTATGTATGTATGTATGTATGTATCATCTATTTATCATCTACCTAGCTATTAAACATCTATACGTTATCTAATCTATGTATGTCTCTACAGCTACTGAGACCAAAAGCTATGCAGGAGGCTGGGAAGGGAAGGGAAGTTCCAATGGGATTGAAATCATTACTGTCGGGAATCAGCAGGTACAGCTTTCACTGTCCTCAATATAACTTTGTTTTGGCCAGGTAATCACCATGATGACATAGGGCTATAATTTCTCTTCTAAAGCACAAAAGAAAATGGAAAAGCTGTGAGTTAGATAATAAAAAGTGAGATGGTCCTACTGCTGTTGGAGCCTGAATGGTTCCTGAAATGTAATTGGGCTGTCCCCGGAGAACACGTTGTGCTGTAGAATAGCCTGCCCTGGATGCTGCTATTTCAGCTGGCAAAGCTCCCATCTCTGCCTCAGACTCTTTGTTCTGCCAGCCAGGCTCCAGACAGTGGCAACAAAACATTGCTCTGCATGGTCGTTTTTTTCTGAAATGCAGCTTCAGAATGATACTAGCTTTATGGTTCAGCTATTGGGACATTTAAGCAAAAATCAAACTTAACCTTTAAGGAATCTGCTAGTGGAAAAAAATTTCAACTTTAGTAAAATAAAAAAGTTTAAATCAGCCTCACTCACCACTTGGAAAACAATAAATTCAGCAATAGAGCAGACAAAACTGCTGATAAATATTTTATTCTAGACCAGTTTCAACCTTCTCATTCATTGGAAGCTTTACATCTTTTTCCTTTTGTTCCAATATGGATGAAGCAAAGGGATCAGTATTGGTTTGTTAGAGATTTATTCCTTGTGTTAAATTATTAGATGTAGTGATTAAATTACCCCGGATTCAGTGTTCTCCACAGCTGGACCCAGAGAAACCACTCTCTTGTTAATCATTGAAGGAATTTGGGGTCCGGGGTGGGGGGTGGGGGGAGAGAAGGAGCTGGAGAGGAAGCAACAAGGAAGACTGAAAAGAAGGGCGTGGCCTGGAGCAGAGCAATCCAGATTGAGCAACCCCCAAGGCAGGGCCAGGAAGGGAGGGAAGATAGAATGAGTCAGATGTGAGACACTGCAATGACTTTGCTCAACAATTTTATTTTGCCCCAGGGAAGCAAATAAAAAAAAATTATTGAGTATTTTCTATGTGTAACACATAAAATGGGTACAAAAAGAAAAAGAGAGGAAGAAGGAAAGAAGGAAGGAAAGAAAGAAAATGTTCATAAATGGCAATGATTCCTTCCAATGTCAAATTTGCCACAGGAACAGTACAGAATACAGAATTTCTAAAATTTATTTATTATCTTATTGAGTTTATAGGGATCAACTTTATTAAATTGATTAAGATGACAATTAATTTTAATTAAGAAGGTTAAACTACTTATATAAATACACATACTTGATAGGTTATTAATTCAATCATAGCTCGTACATGACATAATTTTATGTATCACCAAGTACTATTAATATGAAGAATGGTTACAGTCCAATTATAAGTTGCTAAAGACACAGCCAGGTACTACAAAGAAAATCATGTCCACCTTGGTTTATTTGTATCCATAATTCCTTTTGTCTACCAGTAACAGTGACTTTTGCCAATATGATCCACATCTTTAATAGTTACTTGAGTTATTTTTTTTTACAGAGAAGATAGTTGTTTATAAAATGCTGTTGCAAACTCAAAAAACTCTTTCTTAATCATAACATATATGTGAAATTAATTTTAAAAATTAAGTAGCTATTACATAGCTGCCATAGTTAGATTTAGAGCATCCCCCAAAGGGTCAGGTTTTGTGTTAAAGTCCATAGCTTATAGTGATACTGACAGGTTGTCAGACCATT
>NC_034608.1:75832566-75834185 GCF_900095145.1 Mus pahari | reverse complement strand
GGGGGGGGGGGGAGTGCAACAACAAAGCAAAGCAAAACAAAGCAAACAAATAAAACAAAACGACCCACAGGAGTACTGGCAGAAATTAGTGCTAGGCTGGTGCTAGATCTGACTCTGAACATTGTGGCTGCCAGAAAGTGGTTGAGCATTCTACTGGTCAGACAGGACTCAAGCTGGCATTAAAATATGAAGGACTACTCCTTTGGAACTCCGGGGTGCTTAAATTCTTCCTAACCAGTGTTTGTGCTAGATTGTAGCTGTCCAGCAGCCTCAGAGAACTGGGTACACCTGAAAGGGAGGCTGGAAGTGAAAAATGGGCGTCTATGCCAGGTCGCAGATACCCTAGACAAGTCTAGTGTGACATTCATTCCTGCTGCCTGTGGATCTAGACACTGAACTTTCAGCTCCTTCTCCAGCACCATGTCTACAAAATGTAACCATGCTTCCACAATGATGGAATTGGACTAGTCCTCTGAACTGTACTCCAGGCTCAGTTGAATGTTTTCCTTTATAAGCGTTGCTGTGGTCACGGTGTCTCTTTACAGCAACAGAAACTAACAGTTGTATAGATAGAACCTTTTCAAGAGTGGACATAAACTGTAGTCACTCATCCTTGAATTGCATAGTTCAGTTCAGTATAGACTCCACACTCTCCATTCTCTTCACTGTCTCCCTAAAACTAGCCATAAGGGAGTTCTTTAATTTGCTGCTCCCCACCCCCACCCCCCAAAAAACCTTTAATTATGTAAGCCTGTGAAATGAGGGAGTAGACTATTTTGCTTTGGACTCAAATTCATAGCTACTGAAATATTTTAAATTCCTTAAAATTGAGGATTGTAGTTCATGTGCACCCTTAGGAAGTCACATGATTTGGAGGACCTCAGAGGGAATCTGAATAAATCTCTACCCAGTCTATGGCCAACCTCGTGCTGTCTTAGAGGCTGATGAACTTTCTTTGGATCATGATCAGCTTCCATAAGGCTTTCCTATGTGCAGAAAATTCCTTCTCATCTCCACTGAAAGCTTCTTTAATGGCTTTGGCATCCATAAACTTGACCAAGCTTCCCTAGCCAGATGCCACTTTTAAAGGGAAACAATGCCCTTTGGTGCCATAGCCAACAGGGAAGTTGACACAGCCACGTGAGGAGAAAAGGATGCTCTATTCAAATTTTGAGTTCTGCGTTGACAAATGTAAAAATGTGATGTTTTTTTTTTCTTCAAAGCATAGTTTCTCTATGTATCCCTGTCTGTCCTAGAACTCAGTCTGTACACCAGGTTAGTCTCAGACTCAGAGATCTGACAGAGTCCGCCTCCCTAACGCTGGGATAAAAAGCAGGCACCTCGGCCTGGTAAAAGAATGTGATTTTTAAGGAAAAAGGATGCACAGTTGCACGCCTATTGTGAGTTACCTATACAATAAAATAAAAACAAGAGGTTGTATAATAATACTTAAAAAGAAATGGGCGTCTATGCCAGTTACCATTGTGAAAATGTAGTAGAACTGGAGGCATTCCATCTTCTCCATTTCCCCTTGTTCTTTTTTTTTTTTTTTTTTTTTTTTTTTTTTTTTGGTTTTTCTAGAAGGTTTTTTCATGAATAAGCTTGTTTCTTCCTTTGTT
>NC_034608.1:75826956-75832414 GCF_900095145.1 Mus pahari | reverse complement strand
GGAGAGGAGAGGAGAGGAGAGGAGAGGGGGAAGGAAAAGGGAGAGAAGAAAGGGGAAATAAGAGGAGGAGAGAGAAAAAAGGGGATGGGGGAGGGAGAGAGAAGAGAAGAGGAAACAATGTCCAGCAAGAGAAAAGTGAGTAAGACAGTCTCAAGTATTGTCAGGAGAGAATAGAACCCAAGAGAAATGTTGTGAAAAAGTTTAAATTTTGATATCTATCAAATACATATATTTATAATATATAGTAAATATAGAAAATACATAGTATATATAAATATTTAATAACATATAAATTCTATATATAGTAAGTATAAATATATATAATTATATAAATATAAAGTATGATATATACATACTTTATATACTTATATATATTATATAATATAAAATATTATATATGTTTGTATCTGCTTTGCCTTGCTGAGAGGTTCTTGTGTTTTCTTTCAGTTTATGGCTGACCGACCTGTCAACATTTAAAGGAAATGGACTAGGAACTAATGGACTCGGGTTTTCTTCCCTGTAACATTCGAGATGCTGGGTACCCCCAGGGATGAAGCAGCTGCTTCTTGGGGAGCTGCCACAGGTTTTATTTTGCAAGGTCATTTGGTTGAGTTGCTTGCTTCATCTATTTGTTTCAAATCAATGACAAAGCTATGTGAGGCAGTACTTGTCCGGCATACACAAGACTCTGCTGGTCACCTCCCACCTCACACACAGGCCGTGGGAGAGACCCCTTCCAGGTTCCCAGGGAAGTGAGAAAAATGGCATAAACAGTGAACCCATTAGAAGCATGTTAAAGCACCACACCTTTTTAGATTTTAATGTGAACAGGTTGTCCTTGGTGCCCATGTGGTTTGGGCACTGCTTAAGCATCACTGTCCTCATTAGGAAAACGATTGTGATGGTACCTAATAGATTATGTATAGATTAAATGAAACAATTCATTTGTGGGAAGCATTAGTCACCGTCCAGAGCATGCTAACTCTAATTTTGAATATCAGTGTAGACAGCAGTAAATCGTGTTTGGATTCCATCAAGGACCTACAGCTTCAGAAATAGGAGACATTGGCCTTAGTTTTGATAAGCATTGTGAGGCTGTTGGATACTTTAGCGTTTCCCTCTAGTTTTTTTCTTTCTCGTATAATTCCCTGCCCTCTCTCCCTCTAGGCCAATAGAGAAATTGAATTAAGTTTCCACACCCAATGTCTCTGCTCTGTTGCTGTAAGGTTTGTAGGATTCAAGGCTTGGGAGTTCTTTGACACAGTGCCTAGCCTTCTGATATTTCGAATCATCCTGGGAGCAGCACTATACACGGCTTGCCTAGTACAAAGGGATGCATTTGATAATGCTCTCTGAAACCAGAGACTTCCTCTCTATGGTAACCAGCAGTGCCGTTCCTCCCATCCTTGCCACTATAAGAACCCGAGTTATTCTCAAAACAGATGGGAGGGACCAGCCGATGGATGAAGCCAGAGGTAGGTTCTGGTAACTGATCTACCTTCTGCTTCTCTAGGTGTCACACAATCTGCAGCCACAAACTTTGCAATTGTCCGGTTCAGGGTGGAAGCCAAGAAAACTCACCAGAAGCTTGAAAATGAAAGCTTTATTTTCTGTATGCGCAGGGAGGGGGCTACTTTGGGATCTGTACCACATGCCTGAGGGAAGATTGTACAACAGTTTTATAGGATGAGAACACAAAGCAAGGGGGTGGGGTGGGTTGTTTCATTGACCAATTATATTTTGACACAAGGGGTTAAGCAAGGAAGTTAATGTTGGTGACTGGGCCTTATCTGGGTCACCTGGTTTCAGGGTCCTTGAGCCAGCTTTTGCAGTCAGGTCTCCTCCTAGACTCTGATCCAGAATTTTAGAATGATAAGTGAGCAAAGGAGTGGGTGAGCTGTTCGTAGTCAATTAAGTCAAGGCAGCAGCACATTATAAGACTTGTGTGTCGGGCGGGGGGGGGGGGGNGGTATAGGGGGCTTTGGGGATAGCATTTGAAATGTAAATGAAGAAAATATCTAATACAAAATCAAATAAACGTGTACTATATTTCTGTCACCTCCTCCCCAAAAAAGGTTTACATAAATAACATTTCAAAAATGTCAATAAAATAAAATTTATTTATTTATTTTTTTTCAAAAAAAAAAAAAAAAAAAAGACTTGTGTGTCTTAGGCTAGATAACGGATAATAGCATCTTCCCTCTTTACATCCTTTACTGGTTAACAGACGAACAAGAACGTCTGAAGAAACAGGATAAGAGTTGGATTCCACGCCCTGGGAATGTGAACTCAGTTTTGATCCTGTGAGCAAGTTGGAAACTCGTTCCTGAGATGGTTAAACCCAGGAAACTACCTCCTTACAGAATGAGCAAGATGAATCTGAGGGATCCTATTATTAAGGGTATATTTGGATCTATGGATCTTCTCTCTCATGGTCATCTTTAGTATGAGAGGAGAATAGGCAGATGAAATAAATCCTACAGGAGAAGAACAAAGATCAGTATTTTAAGCTAAACTGACACACAGAGGGTTTAGATGGGTCAGACTGGGAAGTGTCTTCCACACAAACATGAGAACCTGAGCTCAGATACCCACTACCCACAAAAAAAGCATGAATGGCGGCACACATCTGTGACGTCAGCACTGAGTGAGTTCCTACTCACTCAGTAGGAACACGTTGGAAGGAGGTAGGAACACGTTGATCCATGAAGCCCAGGTTCAGTGAGGGACTCTATCCTTTAAAAAAAAAAAGAAAAAAAATGTAAAGAAAAACATCAATTGACCTCTCACCTCCACCTGCATATGTGTTTGCTCGTGCACAGAGTGGGACCGCCCAAGGCCACACTCGAACTGGGTCCATCCTGAAAGGCGAACTGGGGCTGTAAGGGGAAAAGACAGCGAGAAAGAACGGGGCCAAGACAAGGAATCCTGATCAAATCCCACAAGTTTAATAAAGTTCAGAGTTTATAAAGAGGGAAAAAGTCCATCCCCCACCACCCGGTTGTTGGGGCCTCTCATACAGGTGAGAGCCTGTAGGCGGGCCTTGAGAATGTTGTCTCTGGAACATCTAAAGGTCTTCTCAGCAGGCAGTGGAACAGTGTAAATAGTAGAGCTGGCTTGGCAGGTCTCAAGGGACCACCCATGTGGTCCTATGCTAGTGGCTGCAGAGGTCTGTAAGAGCCTGCTTCGAGGCTGAAGGAGCCAACAATGCACAAACAAACATTATCTATCAATCTATCTATCTATCTATCTATCTATCTATCTATCTATCTATCTATCTATCTATCATGTGTAATACATCTTGTACATAACACAGATATACAAAAATAATAGGCAACACATAACACTAGCAGCTATAATGTGTTTTCTAGGGATGTACACCTTTGCTCTCAGTCAGGGACATTACTGCCCATCCCATTTCCATTAAGTAACACACCCTCTTAAGAAAACTCAAAGTCAATGGGTCTTGCTCTTGAAGTTTATCAAAACAGACAGAAAGATCATAAAATACCTCTTTGATTGATATGGATGCCAGCAAAGAGGGTGTAGTATCATTTAGAACCTAGTATCAAGAGAAAACAACAAATGCTTAGTATTTGCTGTCATAATTGCAATGCCATCTTTCTCATTCTGGCCAGATATTAGAGCTTTTACTCAAATATTTGTAAAGTATATGCCTAGCATGTATAAGGCCACAGGTTCTACACCAAGTACCATCTACTCATCACACCCACAGAAACAAATGAAATTTTTCATTAAAGCTGGAACACAGATAAATGCCTATATAACTATTTTACCAATTTAGACAAAATATCCTGGCAGAATGTGGTGTTAATGCCACCAAAATCGTGGCTTTGATCTCGACATAAGCCAATTAAATAGAAAGTCTAGTTCACATTTATAGATTGGACCACCAGCTGGGACTCGCCTTTTCAGCAATGTGCGTTACAGGATCTGAGATGACTGGGCTGTTTATGGCTCATCACAGTTTCCAGAAACAGCAGCATAAAGACCTTGACATTACATTTGGAGGAAGGCATGTTTTTGATACAGTGATATGACTCCAGAAGTAAGTTCAAGCTCTTGCCACATATTAGCTAGCTTTACGACCTTGGGTCTTTCAACCTTGCTTGTACTTATATAGAAGATAAATAATTATGACTTTTCCTGCCTCAAGCCAGAGTTGGAAGTGGATGGAAAAATCTCTTTGTAATAGTAGAGCATTTTTACAAGTAGAGCATGTAGTTAATATTTATAGAGTAAACACTAAGGGTTTTTTGCTGTTGTTGTTATAGTCGGTCTTCTGTGTTTGGTTGCTATTCCTCTGAGGTAACTAAAAACTTATGGCTGCATTTCTTGAATGATGAAGCTTTGCCGCATGCTCCATCAAAGCCAGGAACGAACTTTTCTGCATCTTTCTTCCATACTGAACTGGAAATGCTATAAGCTTCCCCCCAGTGGACCATTATCACCAGCAAGTACTCAGCTGTGATGAATGGCTGTGGTCCTGAGTGGGTGTCTCTGCATAATGACCCTTCCACATACATTACATTGAAAACAACACGCTGGAACACTTGGTAGCTAAGACTGGCTTTTAAAGAAGTTACTTTTTTTGGAGATGGTGAAAAGTACAATAACAGCAGATGCCTCTTGGGGAACTGCAAGTGTGTGTATGTGTGTGTGTGTGTGTGTGTGTGTGTGTGTTTTCTTTTAAAGATTTATTTATTTTTATGTTCATTGGTGTTTGGCCTTCATGGCTGTGTGATGATGCCATATTCTCTAGAACTGAAGTTCAGAGAGTTGTAAGCTGCCATGTAGATGCTAGTGTAAGACCCCGACCCTTGGTCAGCAGTCCTTACTTTGAGGTGTCCCCAAGTGAGACACCAAGACCTAGATCTATGCAAGAGCAAGAGTTTTATTTTCCAGCATGTCTGGGTCAACCTTCAATTAGTCCCTCAAGGCAAGTTACTAAGAAGGCAACCCTGAATGGCTATTGCAAGCAGTTTTGATACTTTTTAGGGGCACAGGTTACATCAGCAAGGTTACCGTTCAAACTTATTGGCTAAGCATATTGACCTGTAAATCTATTGGCTAGCAAGCATGGCATGCATTTGAACTTTACCTGGAACTTTCCAGAGGGTCAGGTAACCATCAGTCAGTACATGCTGAGAAGTTTTTACTTAAGAATGTTCCTGTGGGTGGAGAATGGAACATGGTCTAGCCTTGACTGCAAGTGGGAGGGGGAAGCTGTAAGGAGGGTGTGGGGCTGGAAAACCCCTCAGGGTCCCTCACTAGAAATTGGACTTGGGCTGGGCAGTGGTGGTTCATGCCTTTAATCCCAGCACTTGGGAGGCAGAGGTAGGCAGATTTCTGAGTTCAAGGCCAGCCTGGTCTACAGAGTGAGTTCCAGGACAGCCAGGACTGCACAGAGAAACCCTGTCTCAAAAAACCAAAAAAA
>NC_034608.1:75822439-75826939 GCF_900095145.1 Mus pahari | reverse complement strand
AAATTGGATTTGGGACCTGTGCTCTTAACCACTGAGCCATCTCTGCAGCACCCCCAAAGCACACTTATAACACTATTATTATGAGACTAAGATAAAAGGATCACTAATTTGAGACCAGCCTAGCCTGCACAGAGAGCTTGCTGTAAGTCCCGAGTACACTGTAAAACTCTGTCTCAAATAAACAGCCCAAGAACAACAGATAAGGTAAGCATTTCTTTGATTTTTGCTCTGTGCTTGTGATAGTTAATCTTGATTGGCATCTTGAGAAGATTCAGAATCATTGCGATACATACCTCAGCATATCCGAGGGCATTGGAAACCCACACCCCCAAAGTTGGTGACATTATTAGACTAAATAGAAAGGTGGAAGTGGGCTGGACGTCAGAATTCGTTTCCTTTGGCTTTTGGACCATGGGTTCAATGTGAGCATCTGCCTCCTGCTTCTACTGTACAATGGAACTTTATTGGACCCACTGTTGATATAAATAATGACTCAGAGGTTTTTTAATATATTTAAAGCTTAGGTCTTTAGCTAGGGCAGTCTCCCAGCCAACTAACTAATCCTGGCACTATAGCCTACCATGTAGCTAGCTCTACCTCTCCGCTCCATTCTGGTCCCATCATTCACCTTCATGTCTGCTGGTGAATCTCCTGAATTTCATTTCTTTTTCCAGAATATATATATATGTATGTATATTCATTCCCCACCCTCCTCAAGCGAGAGAGAGAGAGAGAGAGAGAGAGAGAGAGAGAGAGAGAGAGAGAGAGAGAGATTTTCTCTCTCTGGGGTTCTTCTCTCCACTTCCTGCCCAGCTATTGGCTGTTACACCCAATCAGGTACAATTGTAGACTGCTTCTAGGCTAGTAGCATGATTATTTACACAACTATGAGAGAGCCGATGGGCCATACAAATAACAATACCAAGATCCTGCCAGTGTTTACCTCTCTGCTGGTACAGAATTAACAATTAAACATGCAGAGACACACCTTCACACAATGTACCCCAACACCACTGCCACAGCAAGAGCCCCTCTCTCATTAGACTTTCCCTTTCATGATGGGGCTGTGAGCCAAAACCAGTGCTTCCTTCAGCTATGTCTGTCAGGTGTTCTGTTACACAACAAGGAAAGAACCGATACAATGATTCCTTTTTCCTGTGCAGTTGGGTTATAGACTTAAAAAAAAAAATCTTAAACATGGAAAAGCCTTAGTCTCTTCTTTTCCTCCCTTTGTTGAAAGTTACATAGGATCTCAGATATTGCCTCTGAAAATTTTTACTTGTATATGAAGAGAAGCTTGATAAGAAGGGCGATCTTCTTGGATCACCACTCAAAACTTGGACATGCTGAGTTCCTCCAGTTTGTATACTGGAGGGAAAACATTGTGCTTAAGAGCAATACAGGATACAATATCAAGCATTTAAATCAGTGACTGAGAAAGGAGAAACCTCAAACCCACTTGGAAAGTTCATTCCAATTTAGTCTGGGTTGATATCATGTCTGTTGGGGTCCAGAGTCACCCTACGAACCACATGAATACCAACATCAGTCAGATAGGGATAGTTTATTGAGCACATGCCCCAGGACTGAACAATCAGGGCCATAGTTCAGACGTGGAGGCTGAATCCTGACATTGAGTCAAGATCCTATAGGGTTTTTTAAGCCTGAGATCTACAAACATTTGTGCCAATCAGGATTTAGGGATAGGGGGTTTCCTTAGGAACTTGTCTTAGTTCTACACAAATCTTGCTCCCATTGGTTGGTATTCAGCTGGGACAGAGGACTTGCCTTGTCTAACACTCATGTCTTAACTTGCCAACTAGAACGTCAGTTACCCATGTACATATTTCCTTTATGCCAAGTAGATGTCAGTTCCCATGGAGGTTTTAGGAACGTAAACTTTATTTGACCCTTACTCAAAACAGAAGTCTTATTCCAAAGAGTTCCTAATATTGGTGCAGGGTGCTCTCTTATATTGGGGTCTATCCCAGGGCCAGCACATACTGTAAAAGCTTATATATAGGTGCAGGAAGTGCTGCTGGATGGTTGATTCAGGTCCACACTTATTGTGAATAACTATTCAAAGCCATTCTACTGACTTCTAGCATGGTTGGTTTTCAAGGGCACAGGACATAACAGAATACTTAATCAGCTTGGGCATGAGTAAGTTTCCCAGTAACATCAGAAACAACATATGAGAAAGTTTCCTCATAAAATGAATAACAATACAAAATGTCAGGCTAGTCAGATAATGGCTACCTAGGCCTTAACATGTTACCTTGGCCTCAACATTCCCTCTTGGTCTTAGTATTTTACCTAGGCTTTAACAATCCTGTAATGCCCTTAAATCTTTACTCTGAACCTTTGGGGTCAAGTTGGAGCATCACTTTTCCAGCCATAAAGAGAGCCCTGATCTGCCCAGGTCAAGTAGATCAACTGGGCCAAGCAGAAAGACTGTGTCCTCCAATTCTAGGATTCATGCCTGATTTATTTTGTTCAGGAGTTCTAACAGGAACTCCTTGGTTCCTTCAGCTGCAGCCCATGTTGGTTGGAGGAAACAGCAACAAATCAACAGGAAACACTTTCTCACTAAGGGAGGCCATTGAATATCTGGGGACAACTTAAATCCTATCTTGTGTCCCATGGACTGAAGTGTCTTGCCTTTCCTTCCCCAATTCACCCTTAGCTCCTAAATCTTTGCTAATATAGTGAGTGCTAATACCATTCAAAAAAAAAAAAAGATACTATTTTGCTTAGGGTAACTATTAAAAGTGTTGGGGAAAAAAGCTGTGCATGCTTGTATGTAAATTTTAGAATCGCTGTAAGGATCCCTTGCCAATGCCTACCAACTGCTAATAACCTACAATTAGAAAAATCTTGTGGAGGATATGTGGTTTGACAGCTCATTTTTTCATCTGATATATTGAATGTATTAATGAGTGAATGGTTGTTGTATTTACAAAGGGTTTAATAAATCTAAAAATGACAGCTATTTTTTTGTTGTTGCTGTTAATCCTTTTTTGCAACTGGAATTAGCTCTTAGGGGATTTAAAATGCTCAAAATGATCTTAAAGTTATTTTACAAATTGTTCTACTATAGACACAGTTTAGGGACTCGTTTGTTTTCTTTCAGAAAAGGATTTATTGTTTGTTTTAATTATTTGTGTATCTGCCTGAGAACGTATACACCTGGAGCAGGAATTCATTACAGGTGATTGTATGCTGCCTAATGTGGGTTCTGGGAATCTTGGGTTCTCTGCAAGAGCAGTAAGCAATCTTTAACTGCTGAGCAATCTCTCTAGCCCCCTTCTGTGATTTTCTGGTGGCTGTTCCCCTTCAATATATATAAATGAAAATATATTTGAAATCAATATCTTTATTATAAAATGAAAGTAGGAACTAAGTAGTATTAGATAGTTTTTAGATAATTTTAGGTAATACTGAAAGAAGATACATCTTCCAATGAGGTTCTCAAGGTAGTTATTTATACAAAGGAAAACATCCAATAAGGTACTTTTGAAAACCATTTACATTTGACAGTTTCTTTTTTACCTGTGTATAATGAAGGTTGTTTCCACCACTTTCACCCTCTCTTTTCCATTGAGACCCTTCTTCCCAACACCTCTCCTTTCTATGTTTATGTTGTTCTTATGTGTGTGTCTCACTGGGTTGAATTAAGGTTGTTGGCTTGAGCGTTAATGGGAGGTTACTTAAAAGAGCGTGGATCAGCAGCTACACCACTGAAAGAAGTAGCTCTTCCCCACCTCTTTAAGGAGGATGGGCCTCATAAGCCCCGCCTCCTTCCAAGATGGATTGTTGATGGGCCCAATCCCAGGCAGGTCTTGTGCAAGTGTTGTGAGCTCATGAACTTAACTGCCTTGTCTTGTCTACAAGACATTGTAGTGCATTGTCCAGCTCTTTCATATCTGTTTTCTGCTTTTTCTTTTGTTATCTTCCCAACCTTTTGACTCTGGTCTAAGCATAATACCTGTGTCCTCCTTTCCTCCACTATGAGTAATGTCTTAAAAAAACAAAACAAAAACAAAAAGAAAAAACAAAAACAATAACAAAAAACCAGTTCTTCCTGGAAGCTCCCAAGGCTGCGTGCTTAAGGAGTGGTAAATACTGGAGGAATCCTCAAGAGACAGCTGTTTGGCAAGTATGCTTCTCAGCTTCTTCTCACAGCATATAATGCACAAAAATAGAAAACAATACAGTGGCTATGATAGATAAGTAAAAATGTGGCCTCTCACTAGGGTGAGGGCTCAGCAAGTAAGAGTGCTGAGAGAGAGCTATGCATGAGGACCCAAGTTCAAATCCTCAGTGTGCATGTCAAAAGCTGAGTGTAGCCAGACACCCTTCTTCTAACTCCAACTGTGGGGAACAAAGATAGCAGCTTAGCACAGTACCCAAGGAGTTGTAGGGGGCTGCAACCCTGTAGGTGCAACAACAATATGAACTAACCAGTACCCCCTGAGCTCGAGTCTCTAGCTGCATATG
>NC_034608.1:75730697-75822354 GCF_900095145.1 Mus pahari | reverse complement strand
TAGCTTCTGGTTCAGTAAGAGACCCTGTGTCAATGGAATGAAGGGAGAGTGACAGGGCAGGCCACCAGGCAAGGCCCTGGATCCACACATATACATGTGTACATACAACACAAACGGAATACCAATACCATTTACATAATAAAAATCTTGGGGTTTAGCATCGTATTCTTTTGGCCCTACCACAATCAACATTTCATTATTATCTATGGGATAGGATGGAGTTGTTGTCATTTAAGGCAGAGTGCGCGACTCTTATTTTGTCATTGCCCTTGAGAATTTAAATTCTACAGTCTTTCCTCCGGATAGCTATATGGCAAAGCAACTTGAGAAACGATGATCAGCCAGTTTACACAGCCGTGCGGGGAAAACGAAAATGAGCCTTGTTTCCAAGACTGACTGAAATAATCTCAGTTGTTTGATGATAGACTTCTCAGCTCCTGTTTAAAGGAGGTTCCAAGTCGACTGGTGGCTGTATCCCTAGGACTCCACATGTGACAGTGCTAGCCTTCTCCAATAGTTCCCCAATGTGAAGAAGAATGGATTGTGTGTGTGTTTTTAACTTTGTATTAATTCTTTGTGAATTTTGCATGCACCCCAATGCCCTTCATCTCCCCCTCCCCTTGTGCTCACGCTCTACCCTTGCAATCCCCTCCTCCCAAAGAAAATGAAGACATACAAACAAAATTAAAACAAAGCACAGAAAGTACCTCATCATACAATCTCACTGTATCCCAGTGTGTCCCACAGAATACCCCTCTGTCCACACATCTTCACTGTGAATGTTCATGGCAATGAGTCGTTGGTCTGGTTGGAGGTCTCTGGCTTTGGTGACACCATGGACATTGAATCCTCACTGGGACTCCTCCTGGTTATCCTTCTGGTGCCCTGTGTCATGGAGATCCTCCAGTTTTGGATTAGCAGGGCCTACCCTTTCACACACACAGTTCACAGATGAGGTAGATTTTGGGGGTGGGTCAAGTCAGCAGAGGACTGAGTCTGGGCCTGGGTGATAGCTGAGCTGGTTAGCGCCCCAGCTTTCTGGATCCCCACCACCAGGGCGAGCTCTTCAGCACTGCTCCAGCCAATGCTACCATCAGTAGGAGTCAGGGTCAGCTTTCCAGTTCTGGTTTGGGTTTTGTTGTTGTTGCTTTCTTTTCTGAAATGAGATTTTAAAAATTATTATTACTATATTATTACTATTATTAATTTTCTACTTATCCCAGACTGACTTCATTTTTTTTTCCCTCTTGCTCCAGCCTCCCAAACTACTTGGATTGTAGTGTGCCTTAAGTTGGTACTGTTTAAATTCTTCAAAGTAAATACATTGGGTGCCCTGAAATGGGACAAATTAACTATTTCTCTCTGGTTTGGAGGGAACAGTGAGATGGAAAGTGGATAGAGATGTGTACATGAATGAACACTTGCTTTAGACAGAGTAGTCAACGTACAAGTCTTGGGGCTTTGATGTGTATCATAAGGCATATGTTGGGTGCTGTTAGGACAATTAATAAGTCACTGAGCTCTCAGAATGTCTTACCGGGTGGGAACAAGGAGTTACACCCACAGGTTAACAGAAGGAGAGACGCCCGGCAATGAATAAATGCAATGAAATGTTAAGGAAATGACCAGCATGCAATGCAGTCAAGCTCTGAGCTAAGTTCCATGGGGGAGGAAGTTCCATGATGGTCTGGGACACATGGAATCAGAAACTCTGCAGAGACTAAGAAGAGCTTCCTGTGCAGAGAGAATGGTCATGAGCCAAGGAAAAAAGCTGACGCAAGTATTTGTTTTGAATAGATGTTGCCCTTAGAGAGTCCATAAGTGACAGGATTAGATTCTGCTCACGCTGTACGTATTTGGAATTCTCGGATGGATAGAGTCCAGAAGCTTCAGAAAGGGACAAGAGAAATACGAGGAGCTGAAGGAGATCGGGGACCATATCCTCTCCCATTTAAGGATCTGGTCATCTTTTAGGAGGGAGGGGAAATGGGTTCCACTCATGGATGATAAACATGTGTAATAAACATGGATCTCCTGACTATGCCTGCTCTTAGGATGACTTCAGATAAACGTGATTAGAAGAATGTTAGAGGCCACGTGCTGAGAAGAATAATTTGCTTTCAATATAAAGAGGTTCAGACTAGATATTGAATAGCTTTCATGGGAGCCTTTTACACAGGAGCACCCAAAGCCTTCTCCAAGACATTGCTACTTATGGGCAATTACTAAATGACTCTTGATCTGGTTCTGATAGAAAGAATTACCTTAGATAATTATGGGATGTCTCAACTTACCCTCAGCTACCTCTCTTGTATTTTTGGAATTCAAAGGTGGTCATTTTTGTGAAGAGAAAAAGATCCAAATATCTCTGTTGTAGAGATCATTTATATACTGAAACATTCTTCTAAAACCTTCATGGTGGCTAGGCAGTGGTGGTGCACACCTTTAATCCTAGCACTCAGGAGGCAGAGGCAGGCAGATCTCTGTGGTTTGAGGTCATCCTGGTCTACCTGAGAAACATGTGTCTCAAACAAACAAGCAAACAAACAAACAACCCCTTCCAACAAAAGAAGAAGAAAAGGAAAGGAAAAAAAAACCCCTGTCTTTGAAGATATATTTATTTTCATAATACAAAACAGCCAGCACATGGACTGAGACATTCACTGCAGAACAGGAGTCATACTAATAGGAACTCTTAGACTTTTGGCTGATCTTAGCACTTTAATTGCTTCTTGGTCTCAATAGGTTTCATTTGGTTTCTGTGGTGGTTTGAATATGAATGTCTCCCATAGGCTCATATGTTTGAATATTTGGCTCCTAGTTGGTGGACTATTTAGGAAGGGCTAGGAGGTGTGGCCTTGTTAGAGGAGATGTGTCACTGGGGTTGAGCATTGACATTTCAACAGTCCCTGCCAGACCCCCCCCCCCAACCTGGTGGGTGTTGTCTCAACATGCAAGCCTTCAGCTAGTGCTCAAGCCTCATGCTTGCTTGCCTGCTGCCATGCTTTCTGCCAAGATGGTAATAAGACTCTGAAACTCTAAGGGTGCTCACAATGAACACTTTGTTTTTTAAGTTGCCTTGGTCATGGTACGATCCCAGAGATTGGTCTTTATTTCAGTGACATCTCCATCAAACTCCCTGGGGACTCCTTGGCAGATTGTTTTCCCTCTGAATGACAGCTCTCGGGTTAAATCCACCCTTCTCTATTTTGTTGATCTTTTACATCCCAAGACACGAAAGACCCTCCTACGTCTTCACAGGAGCTGAAGGTGTCTGGACCAGATAATCCAACCTTTCCCCTTTTACTCAGCCACAGTGCCCACCTCATCTGGAGCCAACCTGTAAGGAGTCCTCCCCATCAAAATCCGCCCATCTCCNCCCCCCCCCCCCCCCCNCTTTGTCTTTTTATGTGATATGACCATCTTCAGCATATATGCCTGGGAAGGAATATATCTTTCTAAATGTATCTGGCCCTTGTCTCTTGGTGAGTGTGGAAAGCCTTACCACAAAGGGCGGCACGTGAAGAAACGGAAAAGCCAGCAGAGAGATAGAGGCTACTGAGTTTCCCCTGGACCTTCTTCGATGGAACAGCTCATAGAACCTGGGAAAGTCATCCCTGAGCTTTCTTCTCCTCTGACCATTTATGGATTAAGTGCGCAGCCCCATCCCCAGCAGGAAGGACAGTCACCCAGAGGCCAGGGAGAATCTGAATGAGCAGGTCTGGGTGAGCATCTTGCCTGTTTATTACCATTAAGAAGCATCCTGCCATCTTCCAATCACTCTCTTGTATTCCTGCCCCACCTCGCAGCTTCCCCAGCTTCTTTGGATCTTAATTTCTTAAAGGCCTTATGTCGTATAAAACTGGTGTGAAGGTATGAAACACATTTGTATGCTTTCCTCTTGTTAATTTGGTTTTTCACTAAAGAAATCCGGCCACGAACTAGTGAAAGTTGAATAAAGTATATTCCCCTTACTGTCCAGTCCCCGCCTTTTGAAATGCACTCTGTGCAGGTAGAAGGTGTGGGCCTGGTACTTTCATTCACTTGGTCGTTACTTTTCCTCCTCTATGTCTTCCTTCCTGCCTCCTTTCCTAGGACTATTATGGGAGTCACGAAGCAAAGAGAGAAACTAAGGGAAGAGGCAGACTTAGTCTTTTGGTACCACCATCCCCTAGATCTGGGGAACATCAAGAGCCTTTGCACTCCGCAGGCACTAAAACCCTCACAGGTGCAAATGCTTTGAAATGAACCCCATAGGCTCATGTGCCTGAACACTTTGGTCCCCAGTTGGTGCTACTTTATGGAGAGGTTATAGAACTTTTAGGGTGAGGAGTCCTGCATGGGGTGTACCTGACCGGGGTGAGTGTTAGATGAAACGGGGTCCTCCTGAACTAACCAAGCCAAAGCCAGCACAGGTCTCATGTGAGAGGCTTTATTACAGAGGTGCCTCTGAGGGGGAGTGAAGGCGAAGAAGTGAAGAAGAGAGAGCTAGGGTCGGGGGTACACATCTTTTATCAGGGCCAGGACAGAGGTAATGTATGTGTGTGTGTGTGTGTGTGTGTGTGTGTGTGTGTGTGTGTGTGTGTGTGCAATGGCTGCTGTGGAAGGAGCAGCATTGGAGATGCTGTCCTCTCTGGGTTCAGGAGTTGGCTGTAAACAGTTTCTGGCTTTCCATGGATGGACCTGATGCTAAGAGTGAGCTCTGAGGTTTTATAGCCTCATCTCACTTCTCGTCTGCGATCTCTGCTCTCCGTGGGGGTTGGGTTATGGTTTCTCAGTTTCCTGTTCTTGCTGCTGAGCCTTCTCTGCTATTATGGAGTCTCTCTCTGTCTGGAATCAGAAGCCAAAATGAACTCTTGCTTCTGTAGGCTGCTTTTTGTTAATGGCATCTTATCACAGCAGTGAAAAAGTGACTAAGATACATTTCCATATGATGTTTGTTCAGTCAAGGAACTCAGAACCTGAAGATACTAAAAATGAGCTATACTAATATTATTAACAGTATTTAAGCATTTTCAAGTTAACTTGTCTAAGGCAAAGGTTCTCAAACTGGGGGTCCTGACCAACTTCAGGATCAAATGACCCTTTCTTTTTTATTTATTTAGTTATTTAGTTAGCTAGTTATTTTTATTCCTACATATCAGAAATTTGCATTACAATTCACAACAGTAGTAAAATTACAGTTATAAAGTAGCAACAAAATGAATTTATGGTTGAGGTCACCACAACAGGAGAAACTGTATTAAAGGGTCTCAGCATTAGGAAGCTTGAGAACTGCTGGAGTCTGAGGAGACTTCTTCAAATCTAGCAGATAAGTACCCTCTAAGTTATTCAAGAGGAAATGAAGCCTTCTGGAGAAAGTCAGCTATAGGTAGAAAGTGGGCCAATTACCCTCTTGTGGGGAACCAATGCAGCCCTTCATGCTTCCCAGTTATTGTCTTTGATCTTTCTGCTTGGCTTGAGGGGGAATAAATTGGCTAAAGAGCTCTGAACTTAGAATTGTAAATGAGAAGCTTTTCTCTTCGCCCAGCGAGCAGGCAGGCAACTTGACCTTCACTTTGCACCCAAAGCCAAAACAAATTCCAGACAGTTCAAGCGTTCAGGAAAAAAATAAAATTAAACAACAAAACAAGAGCCCTAGAAAAAGAGTCCAGCGACTATCTGCAGGGACAAACCCAAGGAATAGTAGAAGCCACATCAAAGTCAGGGGCAGATTTGAGTCAATGAGATTAATTTTTAAATGAATTTGTTTTACTCTAATTAGATGTAGGGGGGAGGGTCTTAGGCAAATTGGCTTTTAAGTGAATTTGTTTGGGAGGAATTGGCCAGATCCTTCTCAGGGGAATCATGATTGGAGCAGAGCCAAAAAAGGGAATGAAAGAAGAAGAGATGCCACTGTTAGAGGCAAAGGATTGGCCTTTGGTCAGACCTGGAGGTAGGAGGACAGAGTTAAGAAAGGATGGGTGGTGGGGGAGGATAATGGGACCAATCAAACTGGGGACAAAGAGGGAAGAGTGGTTGACAGTTGGAGTTCCTATCACCCAGGGTAGGGAACCCTGCCTCACATTTCAGGCTGAAGATTCCCATTGCTGGGCTTGGGACCCAGAGTTGCTGAGTTAGAAGATCTGCATTGGGACTGAAGGGTTATATTTCTAACGGATTCTGGGATGCTGCTGATGCTGCTAAAACAGTGGCCTCACTTTGAAAACCATTATGTAGTTTGGGGATGGAGGTGATGAGATGCGTCCAGCCCTGGGAAGAGATTAGGTCTTCTCTCTCTCTCTCTCTCTCTCTCTCTCTCTCTCTCTCTCTCTCTCTCTCTCTCTCTCTNTGTGTGTGTGTGTGTGTGTGTGTGTGTGTGTGTGTGTGTGTTAAGCTTCCCAAAGGCATACCAGTAAGGAATAATAGACTTGAATATTGAGTTGGGTAGTGACTTGGCAGAAACTGGGGTGGCCAGAGCACTCAGGACTCATTTCTTGGATGAAATGACTTGTTTCAGAAGCTATGCAAGCATTATTATCGAATTTCATACGTGTGCACTTTCTCAAAAAGTAAAAAAATGCTGAAACCAAGTTCTTATTCGGTGACAGGTTAAAGTGACACCCGTATGAAAAAGATTGTATTGTTATCCAGATTTATAGAGGGGTGGAGATGGAGGCTGAGAGGTCAAGCCACTGTCTCGGCGTCACATGGCTGGAAACAGACAGACCAGGGATTAAAACCCTTGTCTGGCCTCTGTCCAGTCCTTGAACTTATAATCACAATGTCTGGCTTTTAAAGGATTTTGCTATTATCTGTATAGGGGTGAGATTTAAAACCATGACCCTGAAAGAGATTGCTTAGGAGGAGAGTGTGCCAAAGGAACTGATTCCTAGAGCCTGCCCTCGAAATGAGTTTCTGGGGTGTCATGTGCCTTAGAGCTGTCAGGGAAGGAAAATGCACAGAGAAATCAGAAGAGGCTACTGAACTTTTAGAGAAAGTCAATGAGGAAACATCTCCTGTGTCGAAAGACAAAACCAGTTTGGTTTAAAGGTCTTCACTGGCTTTTCCTTCTGGTTCTAGAATTTGGCAACCCCTCACTATTAGACAGAATAGCCATGTGTTCCATGAGTTGAACAGATGCATCTGGAGCTAACGATGGAACGGGACTCGGGAGAACAGATGCAGAAAGGGGACAGGTCATTTCAAAGTCATTTTTCTTTCTATAGGTTAAAGGGGTGTTTCCTAATGATGACAGCTAAAACCAGTTCATCTGGGGATTTGGCTGTAATTTCTCACCTTCCTGACTTTCCAGTAGATCAGATGAACAACTTAGTTTTGGTTGATGTGAAAATTTAATTAGCGTGAGTAACTCCATTTTGGTTTGATTTGGTTGTTGGAGAGATAGATAGTAGAAACTCTGTCAAAAAACAGTGGCCTCTTACAAATTCTCTTAGGTATGAAAGAAGTAAAGAAGAAAATTATTGGGGGGTGTTCTAGATATCAGTTTCTGTTTAGCAAATTACACCATACTTAGTACCTTACAGCAATAGCATCTTTGGTCAGGAAAGACAGTTTGGTGGGTAAAGTATTTGCTATGTACATGAGGACTTGAGTTCTACCCCCTGCCCCCAGAACCCATGTAAAAGAGCTGTGCACGGTGACTCATGTTTTGATTCAAATATTGTGGAGGCAGAGTCAGGAAGTCCTCTGGGACTTGCTGGCTACCCATGTACTCTAGTTAGTGTGCCTCAGGCTAGTGAGAGAGTCTCAAAAACAGAGAGCTTCTGAGAAATGACACTCCAGGTCGACCTCTGACCTCTACATGTACCCATCTACTCCCATGCCCCTGCACACTACATGCGCGTACGTGTGAACAGCCACACTCATGAAATAATAGCATCATTTTCTTTCTTCTTGCACTTGTGGATGCTTACTGAGTCCACAGAGGTCATTCTTCAGCTCCCAGTGGTGTGAGCTGGGGCATAGGAAGGCTGCACCTGTAGCTTTGACCTGTCAGGAATTCCGATGTGTATATATGACATGTGATAGAAGTCACTCCTGGTTGCCAGCTGAGAAGTGGCATTGGTTATCCCCACATAGTTTATGCATGAAGTTTGGCTCACAGCACCATGATGCAAAGGAGATGGTCTAAGTATAGAAAATACATATGCGACAGTTTCCTAAGATGTTTGACTATGGACCACAGTTTTGATGGCTGGAGACAAGAGGCCATTTTCACATTTCTTCCTGAATGCTTACATTCACATGGGCCTTCCATATATGACTACTTGGATTCTCCAAGCAATTAGAGGGGAAGAATGGTCTATAAGACAAGCATATATATCTTACGTATCATATGAATCATAATCGTGTGTATATAAAATCACATATACCTTGTCACCTCTGTTTTATCCTAATTAATAAAAGCAACTCACAGATCCTGCTTACATTCAAGAGAAGGGAATAGGAAATAGTCTGTAGGGTCCATATTTGAATCTATGTGATTCAAGACATAAATTTAACCATAAACTGTAAGGCAATGGCCTCACGAGAAAGAATATCCATCTTAAGAGGTGATTGCTTGGGAGGCAGAGGCAGGTGGGTTTCTGAGTTCGAAGCCAGCCTGGTATATAAACTGAGTTCCAGCATATCTAGAGCTATACAAAAAAACCCTAAAAAAAAAAAAAAAAAAAAAAGGCGGTTAGTTGGTGACAGTTGGTAGACAAGAGTCAAAGTCATGTGTAAGTGAATTACATTTGGAAAAAAGTTTTTGTTTTTGATGTTTACTTTTAATATATAGAGAAAGTGAATAAATGAAAGAAATTCTGAAGTATGTAGGAGGAAAGTCTCCATGCAACGATCATCAATCAGCCACCACTTTCCTGGTAAAGAGGAAGACAGAGTTCTTCGGTGAGTTTGAGAGTGAAAGCAGGATTTGTGGGTTGAGGAAAAGGGAAGACGGCTAAGATATGGAATATGGGGGTGTAGTATGTGTAGATGTTAATTGGGAAAATAGGGAAATAACAGTGAGAGTTAGACAGAGTCATCTTAGCTTGCTACATTTCTTAGGTTGTGAATTTCTTTTAAACTTTTGGCCAGCAATGCTGGATATAATAGAAAAATGCATGATTAAGGCATTGACATCATCTAAAGAGGCAATATGTGGTCAAGAGTAAAGTTTTAAGACATAGGAGTAGAGGTTTTTCAAGGAGAGGATACTGTGGGGAGACAATAGTTCCAGTAAGACTGAGGGGTTGGTAAAGAGAATTCAATTTTTTAAATTTTATTTGAATTTCTAGCAAAATTTGAAAATTAGATTTGCTTCATCCTTCGCTTTCCCAACACGGGCTCTGGTTTCCTCTACTTGCATGAAGCCTTCTTCTTTTGGTAATAACTCTTGTCCATGTGCCAGCTCCACTGACTGAAGGTGATCATCGGAGTTCCTCCCGGGTCAGCTTCTTAGAATTCATTACACTTGAAATGCTCTGGTTTCCCAACATTGTGTTTTCTAGCCCAGCTTTCCTTATTAGTTTAAACCTATGCACAACTGTTTGTGTGACCACCAGCCATTATAAAAAGAAAAAAGCACCTTCCTCCCTCCCTCCCTCTCTCCCTCTCTCCCTTCCTTCCTTTCTTTCTCTCTTGGACCCCTTTTTCCCCAGCCAGTGTTCTCTATCCCAGAATGCACTGCTGTTTCCTTACTTGCTCAAGTAGGAAGCTCTGTGTCATACTTCATTACCCCTTTCTTTTCCTTCACCCCACACCCACCACATCCACCTTTCTCCTGTCTCTGCTGTCATTCTGTTCTAACCACCATTGTCATTTTGCCTGATCACCCCATCAGGCCACACACTGCCTCTCTGCTTCTAAAACAGCCTTGCTTCATTTCCTTCTGCCTTGTAGCCAAAGGAAGTTTGTAAACCGCAGCTCTTGTGAGGTCATGACAAGTCCCCTAACCCCCAATCCTACCTTTTAGACAGCAATGAATTCTTGTCACTCATAGCAGAAATAAGACTTACTGGTAACTTATGTTATAAAGGGAGCTAGCTATTCACACTGCACAGTGCTGAAGTCACCAATCCTTTAGGAAAGCATGCTGTTTCAGGACGTTGGTGATGTGGCCCCAGAGTAATACTCTTTAGCTTCAAATTGTGTCTCCCAGAATGTTTCAGCTCACCTTTTAAGACCCAGCTCACAGTTTCAAGTTTGGGGAAACCTTTCTGCTAGGTTCAACTTTGTTTGAGAAACTTAGACTACAGAATTCTGTTTGTCATGTGTCTCACAGTAGCTGGGTTATAACAATTACCCAGTAAATATTTATTGAATGAATTAATGAATCTTGAATGCAAAATTTCCAAAATTAATAGATTCAAAAGAGAGGCAGGTCTGATTACATTATAATTGGTGGGGCCATTGTCCTTAATGTGGTCTATCACTTACAGAAACACACATGGGGCGTTTGATTTTTGTCTACTTCTTCTACTGCTCTTTGTCATCTCTGCCTGTCTTTTCTATTATAGATGTAGTGTACCTGGGCCCTGGTGGCCTTCACTACCTGAGATCATTTCTCATTAAACTGGTACCATAGCAGTTGGTTCTGAGAAGGTGAGGGGCTCTCGATGGAGCCTGGAGCTGAGTGAGAGCCTGTAGTTCTCAGGGTGAGGTCTTCAGAGATGCAGCCTATGCAATACCTGGGGGAGGGGCATGAGTAACGTGAATTCTCACAACTGAGATTAGGGGGTACAATAGTCCCTGTCTCGGGCTATCCACACGACATGTGTGAGAGTTGGAGAACCACACTGGGTTGTGTTATTGTTCCACTCATTTCATAATCACTCATTTGACTGTTTCCTATTCTATAAAAAGCATTTCTGCAGAGATGGCATTAGGAGGTAGAATTATAAATAATGATAGAGAGAAACCATATCTTGAAAGCATTGAATACTAACCTGGGAACACAGCAGTTGCCAACCAGGACTTGTGTTGAAGTCAATGTGGTTAATGAAACAGCTCCAAAGGGTGCTTAGAACAAAGCAGGATAGGATGGATTTCAGGCCCTTCCCATCTTCAGGATTAACCACTCTGACCCATTCTGTTCTTGGGTGGAGGCCATTATTTCTCTAGTAAAATCAGCAAAAATCATCCCACATCCTCTTCTTAATTAACCACGATCATTCACGTGAATTGTGCTTGATGGTTGTTAATGCAATGATAGGACACGTGTAATAAAAATCTAATCATAGAAAAATTCTGATCTCAGAGGCCGAGGTTTAAGTTTTAGGTGAATTTCATGTAGACTTTAATCTCTTCCTCACCACAGAACGGGTTGGGTATATGGCCTCTTAAATGTTTTTGAAAACTAGACATAAAAGCAGTATCATAATTGGTTTACAAGTCAAAGACTCACCTCCAACTAGAAAAATATAGGCAGCTAGAAAGAAGCCCAGAGAAAACAAACAGTCCCAAACAATTCTGCCACTCAGCAGCAATCAGATCCTGACTCTTTGAGTCTGACTGAATGACTTATGATATGCTATATAAACAGTGGTTATTAAAGGACCCCAGTCCTTCTCAAATATAAAATATTCACATATACACTCTCTCCCACCCATTAATCTGCAGTGTTCTTATCCACAGTGTGTCTTTATTATTAAAACTTTTAGTAAAACATTCAGGTCTAGTATAAACATTTACTTCCATGCCCTGAGCTCATTATTCCCAGCAAAACATGAAGTTTCTGCTTGGCATTTAGCAGAGCTGGCTCAGACTCTACTCAGCATGCACGTGGCAGAGCAAATGAACAAAATTCTCTGAAGTCTCACCAAGAGTTCCGGGAGAAATCAGTCAGCGTAGACAGTGGATAAAACGTTAGTGTGAGCATACAACCATGTCACTTACCTGTGTGAGCAGGTCACCTAGACTCATTTATAGTGAGTGAAAGCTGGCAAGGGAAACAGAGGTTCTCTGTTCTTGCCTTACTCCAACAGCACAAACCCAGTGCTTGGTAATCACAGGAGGAGTCTGCAAGCCACTGGCAGTTAACGGGTGTATGCACTACCCATGAGAGAATCGATTCAGCGTCTTACTGCCTACAGGCTGCCTCTGGAGGCCAGAGATCGACTCTTTGTCTTCTTCTGTGATGGCTCAGCAAAAAACGGTCTCAAGGAACTCTTATGCTCTGGTACTGGTTAAGTGGTAGAAAGGAAAGCTTTCTCCGGGCTGATTTAAACTGAGATGATCTGGTAGGATGATCCGCAGGGCAGAACTTCAGTGGAGTGTGTGAACCTTAGTGGGTACTTGTATACACATATGTGAAGGTTTTCATCTATTACCCTTAGAACTTGAGTTAGTAGATAAAAATTTCTGGTCATTGGTCTAGAGAGACAGCTCAGTGATTAAGAGCATGTACCGATGTTGCAGAGGACCCAAGTTCAGTTCCAAGCACCCAGGTCCAGTGGTTCACAATCACTTGTAATTCCAGTTCTAGGGGATCCAATACCTCTGGCTTCCGTGTGCCCACAGGTGCTCACACCTTTCTCCATAATTAAAAATAAAAATAATTTTTTTCTGCTGTTTATAAAAAATTATTTTATTTAAAACTTAATAGAATGTTATTTGATGAAATTCAGTTATTTAATGTAATTTCACAGGTACTTTGTTCCACAGACATATCATGTATTCAGCATGTTCAAGGCTGTATGTTTGGACCTCCACATATAAAGGTGAAGAGCTGAGAGAGCCTTGGGATCTCATCCAGTAGGTGTGCCCAGTAGAAGTTACTGCTATGCAGTGTGAACTAAGCCTATAATGGTGGTAGTCACAGAGTATTTAGGATCACAGAAATTTGTTCTGGTTGCTTTACTATGTAATAGATTTGTCCCGGTCACCCTGGCATAAAGCAATCATTTTGTTATTCTCACAGCTTTGTGGGTTAGGGATTTGGAGAGGGCACAAAAGAAACCGAGGAGCCAGCTTGACGGTTCTGCAAGGTCTGGGATACCACAAGGGAGACGTGTTAGGATTGCCAGTGGGAGTGTGAGCACGTGGTCTCTGTGAACAGCCAAGCTACCTCTCAGCGGGCTAATTCAGGCTTCACGCAAGGATTCTTCAGCCACGCCAGCCAGTCATACTTATATAGTATGACTATGTTAAGAATGACTTCTGCCATTCCCTACCGCATTAAGCATCCTCAGACCCTCTCTAATTCTCAGTGTGGAGAACACCAAAATAATCTGCAGACATTCAAAAACTGCCATGAAAAAATATGGTCCTGCATCTATGTAGCACTTGGAAGAGCACAGGACATGTAGGCTACCTCTGGGGAAAGGGGCAGATGTTTGCCAGAAGTGGCTGATATTTTTCATAGGGAAGGATGCCTGGTGGGCTCACACTTGCTTAGAGAATACACCAATACACTTGAACAGCTAACACATAGGCTGTGCACCAGTTCTAAATTATATATAGCCATAGTATAGTATGGTATAGTATAGTATAGTATGTATAGTATTTATGCCAGTGATGGCCCACGTCTGTGATGGAGTCCCTTAAGAATGCAATGTGGTTCAAAGTTTCCCATCACTAGTAATGTCACAGTTTTTTGTGCCTTACTACAATATGTTACACATGTGTTTGAAGCAACGCAAGCAAACCTACTGCCCCATTAAAAGCATAGCAAATACGATTATGCAGAGTGTGTTGTGTTACTATCCATAAGATGTTGATAATAAATGACGACATTGACTGGTGGGTGTTGTGCTGTCTGGGTCGCACTGTTTGTTGTTTGCTGTTCTGGAGATGAAACCTCAAGCCTTGCACTTTTCATTGGTACATTAGAGCATCTTCTTTCCGCTCAGACCTTTAAGGTAATCTGTAAAACAGCCTCAAGCAGGTCTTCCAATAGCTGTTCAGAAGAGGATGTCAGAGGGGTTGAGAGCTGCAAGAGGGTTCGAGTCCCCTAAAGCTCTTCTTTTGAGACATGAAGTATGCATGTGTAAACCTGACCCAGGTAGGCTGAGGATAATAGATATGAAAAAATTTAATAAAAAAAAGCTTAGAGAGTATTGGCAGATAGAAATACAATATTCTGTATACTTGGGCCAACACAGTCGTTTTGTAAGCGAAGTATTATTATAAAATTATGAAAAAAGTTTTAAAAGAGCTATTTATTGGTATATGTGGTGTGTGTGTATGTGTGTGTATGTATGTATGTGTGTGTATGTGTGTGTGTATGTGTGTGTTGTGTGTGTATATGTGTGTATGTGTGTGTATGTGTGTGTTGTGTGTATGTGTGTGTACCAGAAGAGGATGTTGGATCTTGAAATTCAGTTGGAGCTGAAATTATAGGTCGGTATGAGCCTGGGATTGAACCTAGGTACTTGGAAAAGCAGTTACTGCTATCAACCACGGAGCCATCTCTCCAGCCCCCTGAAAAAGTTCTTGAGAAATCTGAAAGCTGATGAAATGCAAAACTAAATATTGAGAGGACATGGTTAGCCAGGGCCAGGCTGACTCCATGACAGGCTGCGAACTGGCCGTTTGGGAGACTAGGTCTAACATTCCATTCCCCAGAACTGGAAAAGTCCCAAACAAGTCAATTCGAGGGAAAACCACCCCTCATGGGCAGCCAAGCAAAAAGCTGCCCCACTACCTAGCCTGAGCCAACCACATGGGCAGCCAATCAGGAGCTGTCAAAGCTGCCCCACTAGCTTAAGCCAAGTATAGTCTCCATTATCCCCCAGAGCCTTAACCAATCACAAAGGCACCCAGACCCCTGGAGAGACAGCCAACCAATCAAGAGAAAGAAAGGTCAAAGTCACCCACTCCCACTCTAATAGGCTTTGAAT
This sequence comes from Mus pahari, assembly GCF_900095145.1. Lineage (NCBI taxonomy): Eukaryota > Metazoa > Chordata > Mammalia > Rodentia > Muridae > Mus > Mus pahari. The sequence goes on along the minus strand of NC_034608.1, from coordinate 75,807,529 downwards.
TGACCCTGCAAAGTCTACACCCCTGTCTTCCATCTCGATGCACGGTAGAACCGTGCATGCAACTTCTCTGCAAAGTAAATGTTCTTTGCCGTTGCATGCTATTTGACTCTGGGGTATCATTCTTCGAGAATCACAGACTCTTACAGTATGATGGTTAAGATTAATCAAGGTTATCAGCTTCAGCAGACCGAAAAGTACCTAGAAGCCTAGTGAGCTACATTCTTCCTGTGTCTGTGAGGGTGTCCTTAGAGATGCCTAGGCCATGAAAGCTCTGAACTAATGAGTGGCTCAATCTCTCAATGGATTTATGATTTAGGCAATTAAAGAACTTCCAATACAGGATGTTGTGTCCATTGAGAGAAAAGAGACCTCTGTGGGAATGTCCTGGGTGGTGACAGCTTGTCTTGGCTCTTTGTCTCTTCTGTCTTACTTTGAGCTTAGAATCTCCAACTATTCCCTTTGACTACCATGATGTTCTCTGCTGAATCTCATGGGGCATAGTGACTGTAGACTGAGCCCTTTGAAAACATCAGTAAAAATAATTCTTTCATCCTTTAAATTGTTTTCATCAGGCACTTGGTCACAACTATAAAACTTAAGTAATACACTAACGTTATTCACAGGATGAGTATTTTGGTAATTTTAATGTATGTATGTATGTATGTATGTATGTATGTATGTATGTATGTATGTGTGTATGCGTGTATGTATTATATTGCCAGATCTCCCATAAGTATTCAATACAGTAACACATTAAAAGCCATAGGTTATAACACATGTGTGATAGGATACATCATCTAGGTTTGTGTATGTATAACCACATGCCCCAAGGTGTTGGTGTAATGACGAAATTATCTAATTGAATATTTCAGAATGTGTTACCATCCGCAACAGTACATGATGGTATCTACTTGGGAAAGCTTTGTGACCCAGGTAGGTGTGAAGTTAGGCATTGAAGTGAAGGTACCACTCTCTTTTGGAAATATATAATACTCCTTGTCCATCTCTAAACACATGGCAATTTCAACTTACTCAACACATTCCTACAAGATAGCTAGTCTTATTGGTCAATCAATAAGACTAGCTAAATCAAAAACTGAGTCCCAGAGAGATTGAATAACTTGTCTGAGGTCACACAGCTGGTTGGTGGCGGATGCAGGACTCAAGCACTAGCTGTCTGGTTTCAACCTGGGCGTCACACCAATATAAGCTACCGGGATGATTGGAGCAGTGTAATGATTCAAGTTGGAGGCAACACTAGGAGCCTCTGTTTTATATGCTAAATGAGAACCACTTTGTGCATCATAAATGTCAATGAATGTGGTATAAGTTGTGTTCACATAGCTGTTGGCTGCGTGAGATGTGAAAACTTGTCTCTAGGTTTTTAGCATTCTGAAACTCTCTTGTGCCTGTAGATAGAATTTCTGTTTTTGTCTTTGTTTTTTTGGCTCAGCATCACTTCTGAATCCCTTCCCCTTCATTTAACCCTCCTCCTCCTCTTCCTCTGCCTCCTCCTTCTTTTCCTCTTTGTGCTTGTGTACATATTTGTATATGTGAATAAACATGTATGGATGTGTGTGCCCATGGAAGTGAGTGGGTTGATGTTGGATATTTTGCTTAAGTGCTCTCTATCTTGCTTTGGGGGTGGGATTAGTTATCAATAAACTCAGTCTTTGCAATTCAGGCTGACTGGCTGGCTATCAAGTCCCAGTCGTCCTGTCTTTGCTTCCCTAGTTATGGGGTCATAGAGATCTGGGCTAAGCTATGTGTGTATGTATGTATGTATGTATGTATGTATGTATGTATGTATGTATGTATGTATGTATGTATCTGTCTGTCTGTCTGTCTGTCTACATAGAATAGAAAGAAATTTAAAAACTCTGCTTCTCATATGTATGTCTACTTGAATACATATCTGTATTCCACACAATTTCTTTTTCTCTGGTGAAATGACCTGCTTGCCCGCCTTGACGTCTATGTCCACTCTGAGCAGGGATGGAGAAGGAGGATGTCCAGCACTGAATTGTGAATGAGCCAATATCAGCACCAGGAGCTCCTTTTCTTCCTTGAGTCCAGTGTGCATCTGCATGTATGTTTGCAGTAGAAAAGAGAGCCAAGAATTTCCATTTGCCTGCCACCAGCATTCTCTACAGACTGTAGCAACTCAGAAAGAGATATCCACACAGGCTGGACTCGTTTTCTGGTTAAAGTAATGAGACCGTTTACTGATTCTTAAGTTGTCATTTCAAAGACACAATGGTGGGGAAAATTGATCTGTAAGCAGTAAAGTGAACTTTGGTCCATGGCATTAGGTGATGTGAAAAGATAACATTCCCTTCTGGATCAGATTTTATTAAGCACTCATTGAAGCTTATTACTGACAGTTATTTCTCTCCAGGAAGAAAAAAAAAAACCTTTCTGATTGGCAAAGCTAGGGTATTATTACTAGAAGTGGAAAATGAATCCCCCTTACCCACATGGGCCCAAAGAGCGTAAAATAGAATACTGAGAACTTCCTATCGATTTGTAAGTTATGTGGATAACCAAGGGGTGCAGAGGGGTGTGTGCCATGGGCTGGGATCTCACCCATCATTGCTTTGTAGTACTTCCTTTGTATGTAGTCCAGACTGGCTTTTATTAAACCTGGGTTGCTGCTGTGGTCCTTCCACGCTAAGACCATACATGGAACATTTGAAAAGAAGTCTAATAAACTACATTTTTGGGAAAGAGTTTGTTTTTCCGTGCAGAATGAGTTTCCTATAAGGGGGAAAAGGAGGTTATTTTGGGATTCTTTTTTTATATTCTGTTAATGTCAGCTCTGTTGAAACTCTTTGATTCTTCTACCCTGTTGCTTAGAAACATTGTATTAAATGTTGTCAGTGCTTCAATCTGATCTCATTTAAAATGTTATTTCTGTCACTGTAAAATGAGCTCTTGGATTTACCATCTTACATTTTCTGGAAACTGTGTTCTAAGTTATTTATAGCTATTAAAAATGTTCTATTGACAGGGCATGACAGATTGAGGAGCCAGTGTCTTGTGGTTATCTATTTTAGGGTCATTGTATTTGAGGTTGGTATGGCAGAATTTGTGATGGGCAAAAGAGGAATGAGGGGATGTTATTTTAAGTCTTTGACCTTTGATCTGTTGACGAACCCAAACATAGGCAGAGTTGGGAATGTTAAGGTTTAAAACTCTTTCCTGAAATTTCCTTCAACCCTTCTCAGAGTTCAAGAACCTGTCATTATCTACTTGAAATTCTGTCACTAATAGTAGTACCTTGACCTTACTTAATAAGACATCAGAATTCAGCTTCCTTGAAGATTGGCTTCATTGACTAGCTGGATGATTGAGAGTTTCAGGAGAAGTGGGACACAAGACAGAAAGTTGGTATGAACAATGGGATCAGGAACGAAGGGAGAATGACAGGAAAGATGGAAAAGAGACAAAGGCAAAGATAAAGTATTTGACTTCTATTCTTCACCAAGACCTATAGGCCTTGGTGAAGTCCTTAGGCTGTGGAGATAGGCTTCAAGGGGAGGGAGAAAATCAAGTCAACCTCCTGGTTGCAAAACCATGATTAGGTAAAGTCAGAAAGTAGAAACTAAGATAACTAGATTCTTGTTTTCTTCACGTAACTAAAGGATAGGTCCTTAATAATACTCATGACATCCTTGAGATCTGATTCAATTGTTTCATTTACACACACACACACACACACACACACACACACACTCACACACTCACACACACACACAAATGTGAACAAACACATGTACACACGGAGTTTACATTTAACTAATGATTCCTGTAGCTCATACTCCCTTTTGGAGAGAAGGCATGGACCTCATTGTTCTGATTCTCATACTTTGTATGACATGCATCTTGAGCCATTTCAGAGTCTCTCATCCAGCTGCGTAAGACATAAATGGTACAGTGATTATGGACAATACAATCTTTTGTAATAGAAAGCATGTTACCATAACAGTGTATCAGGCTGCTTAACATGTAAATTGACAAGGCTCAGAATTAAATTTCATTTGTGAGTGGTTTTTCCAAAGGGTAACCACACAGACTAGAAGGGAATATTTAAACTAAATGTAATTTGGTTATGCCAATATCATTTCTCAAAACAAACAGATTTTTTTACATGATCCCAGTAGGAAAAGTTAATAATAACATGGTATGCAATTACTGGTTTTGCCCATGTGCATTTGAATGTTGAAGCAATCAGATTGTGTGATTAGGCACACATCCAGGCTATAACATATACCCTGGCATTAAATAGTTATATAGGAAAGCACTGGAAATGTAAATACATTTTTAAGAGAGTTCCACCTGGTAAATCAGTACATTTCAATGTACCAATGTTTGTGTTTCACGTACTTACCTCTGACGTTTTATTTTGAGATAGACTTTGCTGTGTATCCTAGGCTGTTCTGTAATTCCTTATTTTCAGAGTGCTGGACTTCCATGTGTGTGCCATCATACCCTGGCTGTGGAATCTTAAGAAAGTGGTCCCTAGCTGGAGGAAGTGAGTCACTGGGGATCAGGCCTTATGGGTTATAACCTGATCCCAGATGGAGATCTCTCACTGTCTCCTGGCCAGTGATAAGTACCAGGTAGCCACATGTTCTTGTCATGAAGCTGCCCCCTCCTATGCTCTCCCATGATGCACTGTGTCACTTCAAAGTACAAGCCAAAATAAATTCTTCCTCCCTTAAGTTTCTTCTGAGAGTATTGCATCTATGATAAGTAATATAGGAACTATACCCAGTGATGCTTCTAGCTCAATAGAAAATAAACATGCAAAGAAATACAATCTAAAGCACACTGCCAAGCATTTTACATTAATGGACACGATCACGATGAAATGTTTTGTACCTCTGAGATTCTGGAGATTTTAGGATGTTTTAATAGCTGTTTGTGCTCACTGATCCTTAAGCCAGCAATTCTCAAGACGTTCAAAGTAAGGGCAAGATGCAATTACTAGTCAAAGCACAGGCCGTTTAAGTGGAGAACTCTTCATAAATAATAAATCTGTGGATAGGTAAGTTTGAAAGACAGGAGCTTCCCTGTAAAATGTCTCCTTTTAGATGGATAGGCCCTCAAGTTGCAAACGTCATGAATAGTTAAGAAATGTAGTTCCTTCTATCCTTTCAATCCATTGTTGGTTTCTGCATCCTTTGACCTACTAATCTGAAAAAGCAGTTGTCCTTTGACAGTTCCAGCGAAGTGTCCTGCTTGCATAACCTGACCTACTGAAGAGAGATGGAGGTTTCAGATCTGGCAGGGACTCTAAGAAATTCTTTACTCTCTTGAAGCATTGGAGGCAAAGAAAATGCTTGCTGAGAGAAGAGGGAAAGTCTACATACAGTTTTAGTAGACACATAGCCCTGGGGCTACAGAACCAAGAGCTCATCGCAGGGATGATGAGAATAGAAAGACTTCGGGTTGAAAGGATATCTTTCTCTCCTCTTTCTCTCCCCATCTCTCCCTCCCTCCTTCCCTTCCTTTCTCCCTTCCTCTCACCTTCTCTCCCTGCCTCTCTGTATACATCTGTTTGTGTATGGATGTCAGATATAAATGCTAAGTACCTTCCTCCATTTCTTCACATACTTGTCATTGTTATTATGTGAGACAGGATTGAGCATGGAGCTCACTAACTGGATGGCCAAGCTGGCCAGTGAGCTTTGGAGATCTGCCTGTCTCCATCTTCCCCCAGAGCTGCTGCTATAGACACTGTGATGGTGCCCAGCTTTAACACGGAGCTAGAGATCTAAACTTGGGTCTTCAAATTGTTCCAAGGATATTGTAGAAATCATTAAGATGTTGTGAAAACCTCATGCATGCTGCAGAGGTGTTCTATATAAGGAAGATACCATCATTTACTAAATCTATCTCTTGCATTGTTTATTAAACCCCATCTCTCCCCAATTTAAAAACAAATCAAAACTGAGACCGTTAGACTCTGACCATTTCATCCTGCCTGTGTAATCATAAAGGAGCCTGAGCTAACCAGCCTCAATTCAGACACGGAGGATAGTGCCTGTTCATTTCACCTACTTAGCTAAAATTCATTTACTGTGAGTTGATACGAACTCGGATCTGAAGATGGATCGTGACCTCAGATCCCTTTATCTTCATCTTCATAGAGTTCCAGTGCTGACAGCATATGGGCTTCTACACAACTACAATATACTAGTTGTAGTTTCAAGAGCTCCTACAGTGAGAAGGAGATCAAGTTAGACCAGAGAAGAGAAGAAGGGAAGGGAAGGATTCCAGAGGTAAACCAGGATAATGGGGTGTTCAAAGCCAATCTGGGATAAGAGAGAGAGAGAGAGAGAGAGAGAGAGAGAGAGAGAGAGAGAGAGAGAGAGAGAGAGAGAGAGAGAGAGAGAGAGAGAGAGAGAGAGAGAGAGAGAGAGAGAGAGAAGAGAGAGAAGAGAGAGAAGAGAGAGAAAGTCAAAACACTGGGCTGAATGAAGCTGGAGGTTGGGTATAAGTCCCAGAACATAGCCGCTACCACCACATATAACATGCTAGTATAGAACAGAAGCCCTGCCACTTCTGTCCCACTGCTGTCACTCCAGTCCTCAGAAGGATGGAAAATGCATAATACTTCTCTCCAGGTCGCCATCCTCCTTCTCATACTGTGGGGAAAGGCTTGTTTTGTTTGTGAAGCCAGGTCTGAGATGCAGGGGAGCCAGTCCAGTATTAGCCATTCTCAGCTTCTAGATGATGGGTGAGTTCTGGCTTATCGGTCAGGGGGCTTGTGAAAGACAACAAAAAGGCTGCATTTGTTGTATTTGCTTGACGCACAAAATGGTTGACTCCTACCAAGACTCTGCATACAATACAGATAAAGGCAGAGGCATGGGCTTCAAATGTGATACACCAGGGCCAGCTAAATGAAGGCCAGAATCCTCATCCCACATCATTTTCTTTTCATCCTTGTACTTTATTACTTAAGAGACATCTCCACTTACAAATTTCCTAGATCATGCCTCACAGATGACCAACCCCACACCAACCGTGTCCCATCTCAAATTGATGCAATAGTTCTTATCACTGCCACTAAGTCCCTGCAATATCTGTACCATGCCCACCTTTGCCTGATTGCCAGATATTCTCCTTTCAGCTGGCTCATGCTGGATCCCTGCTGTTTCCACAAAACCCCATTCATCCTCCTTTCCAGTGTGTTTGTATTGCTACCATGGAGGCCACACATGAAATAGAAACTGGCTCCACATCCCTTCTTCTTCTCTTTATTCAACATAATTCTCTGCCTTCCAACTTACCACATCCAATGTAAATGTAAATGTTTATCTTTTCTTCTATTGTCTGTCTGTCTGTCTGTCTGTCTGTTCTGCTAAAATGTTATCTCATTGAGGGAAGGAATTTGGTTTTGTCTCTAGTGCCTGGAACCAAGTGTTTGGGAAACAGCAGGCATTCAGTCAACACTTGTTGGGAGCACTGGAGACTTGGTTAGGTTGGACTCCTTTGTTTTGGAGGCAACTTGTTATCACTGTTAAACAAAGTCCCTGATGTGTTACAGCTCCAAGAGGAAAAGGTATCCTGGTAGCCAAGGAATACCACAAAGTCACACCACACAACAGTCCTCACGCAAGAGATTTAATAGAAGGGAGGAACCCAGGAGGGTGGCTACATCTGCTTTGGGGAGAAGCAGCAGGGAACTGAGCAGAAGTCAGGGTTTATATAGTGTTTCCTGGGGCGGGGGGAGTGGGAGGTGCTGTTTAGGGTGGAGATTGGTGGGATTTCAAGTCCTGAGTTTGGGGGATGCTCAGGGATTGGTGGGATTTCAAGTCCCGAGCTTGGGGAATGCTCAGGGATTGGTGGGATTTCAANGTGGGATTTCAAGTCCCGAGCTTGGGGAATGCTCAGGGATTGGTGGGATTTCAAGTCCCGAGCTTGGGGAATGCTCAGGGATTGGTGGGATTTCAGGTCTCGAGCTTGGACTTTATACTCTTTAGGGCAGGGACTGGCTCTGGCCACAGAGCAGTTAGAGAGTCCTGTGGGTAGAACCTGGCAGTTGGAGTTCCTCAGAGGTGAGACTTGTGTGCCTTGAGGGGCTTGATCCGGAGGGGATTCTCATGTAGATGCATTTTCATCCACACAGGGCTTTTGGTAGAACATTCTGTACAGTTTATGTGTATCATATTTGTGTGTGCGTGTGCATATGTTTGTTTGTAGTGAGAAGAAAGACCCATGTATGATAGGTTGCCATTGCTATACTTACTACACAGTTACACTGACTCATTTTTTTTCACATCACTTAACTTGTTGGTTATTCACACCAACTCAAGAGACGGCCGTGGACTCCCTTTGTGAACCCTCATGACATACAAGTGGCCAGGCCCTTAGAGGAACTCCTGTGGCTAGACCCCACCCCAAGACTTCCCTAAGAGTAGTTTTCTAATGGCTGGAGAGTGGCCAGGCCTAGCCACACAAGTAAAAAAAAATAAAAAAATCCCACCAATCCCTGAGCTTGGCCCAAAGATCAGGCCACATAATTTGTCCCATCCCAGGCCGCCCTGGAAATCCTCCTTCCAGGAAATCCTACAGAAAGCCTGCATTCTACCCAGTTCTCTGCTGCTTCTCTCCCAAGCAGTGGCAGCCCTTCTCCTGGATTTTTCCCTCCCAACAAATCTCGTGTGAGGTTTGTTGTGCTGTGTGCCTTTGTGTGCGGTTTGTTGTGCTGTGTGCCTTTGTGGTCTCCTTGGCTCCTGACTGTCAGGATACCTTTCTGAGCAGAGCTGTAACACTTTCGTAGGGGAAGCTTCCCTTGGCCTGAGCAGAGTTATTCTACCTGAATTGGGGAAACTTTCCCAGGAGCTGGAGCAGAACTTCTGTAGGAGAAGCTTTTACCTTCAGTGCTGCGGACACTTACCACATGCCTTGACTTGAAGATACTAAGAGTTCAGCTGTATGTGCAAGGGTCTCACTGAAGTCGTTGCTCTGTAGTTAATTGGGAGGTTTTTTATTATGGGTAAGAGAAAAAAAATCCAGAGGCACCTGGAAGAGTCCAGAGCAGAGAAAGAGCAGACTGGACATGGCTAGGGCTGTCTGTGAGAGAAAGGAGAGAAGCGGGAGAAAGTAGTGGAGATAGGGAGGGGGCAGGCAGATTAAAAACCTTGAGGGAGGATTTGGTACAGCCTGGGGTAGCATAGTGCAAGGAGAGTGGGGTAAGGGGGAATGGTCAGGAGACTACCTGTGGGGGATTTGAAATATATAGTGGGTACTTGTGAATAGGAACTGAGAGAACATGGGGGACAACATGGGCTTCGATATGCAGCCGCAGGTATATGTTGGTGGAGAGCCATATGTCTCTTCTGCTAGAGGCAGAGGCAATGACTCTTTTTGGTGGATGGGAACCAATTTACAAGTTCCTGAGGAATTCTGGCTTTTATCTTACTGCCAGAAATTCTTCTAATACTCCAGCCTGAATCAAGCCAAGACTCCTTTCTGAACACATGCATTGCCTGAGACCTAGCAATGGTTAAAGACTTCATGACTCTGAGATGGAAAGTTCGGAGCAAATTGGAGATACTCCGCCTACTGATTACGGGAGGGCAGTGCCTCCTCTAGGGTATAAGGGAAGCCTGCTAGATGTACTTATGAGAAAGATTACCCTTCCTTGGGACAAAGCAGGACACACAATCCCAAAAGAACATGAAGAAATGGCTCTTTTGTTTCCAAATGGCAACATGAAGGGATGATATATACAGTTGTTCCTGCCATCCGGAGGTCACGAGGACCCTTCTTGAACCAAGGTGCTAATAGAACCACTGAAGCCTGTAAAAACCTTGGCTCTTAGTGACACTGGCATTTAACCAGTCTGGAAACGTCTACATCTCCAAAATCCTTACATGCACTTAAAAGCATTTAAGTTATATTGAGTCATATTTTCTCCTATCAACCCCAAAGTTTCTTAATAAGTCATTTCTTTCCTACTCATTTGTTTGATATGATTCCATAATTCCCCTCTCTTTATTGACTAGGGACTTCTGAGCAATCAGACTTTCTTGTAATTGTCACATCATGATAAAAGACAGTAAGTGTTTGTAACAGAAGACCAGTTGCTAATTGTGTTTTCTTGTATTTTAATTTTAATATATAAAATCTTATTGAATGCTTTCATCTCTCAGTGGGCTTTTAATGTCCTACCACATGAAGGCATCCTGTGGAAAAGCATTTCATAATTTCCATTGTATTAAGAGGGGAAATGAGTGTCTGTCAAAGTACATGCTCATATGCACAGAAGTAGCAGCTGTAAGGAGTAAGAATGGATTTCTCGGTATTCATTATGAACGGAAATTTATGCCAAATGTCTTTGTGCGAATTTTGCTAACAAATATTCTGTTAGTTATAGAGGCTTTAAATCTCCAACTTCATTTTGATGCCTCTCCATTTTTCTGTCATCGGTTGTCAGGCCTCTGATGACACCTTCCGACAAATATTTCCCACGTCCCTTCCTTATGATCTACTACTCTCAGGGTCACAGACCTAGTTCAGGACTCTATCAATAAACTGTCACTCTTGTACTCTGGTCATTGAAAAATCCTGTCCCCAAACTGCTGTCCAGGCCTCTATTTTTCGTTCATTTATCTTTCTCTAGCAGGTACCCGTCATGTTTGCCCTCCACTAAGGGCAGCCATGTTGCCCAAAGATAAAGGAAAAATTCTACACTGAATTCCAGGTCTCTTCAGCTAGCGCCAACAGACCTTGGGTTTTGGACCTGGCTGCTAGCTCTCTGTTCCATCCAGCCTTCCCAGGGCCCTGCCTTGTCTCCTAATCTCACTTTCTTTGGATCTTTTCATCCCTCTACCGTTATCTTATCCTTTTCTTCTCAAAGTTTTTCAAGTTCGTCCTAATTAAAGTACAATGTCCCCCTGGAATATCACGAAGGTTTTTATCTCTTTACCAACGAAGGCATTTATTTTTATTGATGGTCGTTTCTATCAGCACCATCTGTTAGAAATACGGCGGGTCCCAAACAAATCACACCATGCAGCACGTGGGAGGGAAAAACAGAAGCGGCCACTGGGAGCTGGAGGAAAGAAGAGGGGGGGGGGCAGGGAGAACAAGGCTTTTATGGGCCGTGACACATGCATGAAGGGCCATGTGTCAGGGGCCATGGCACATGTGCAAAGGGGCAGACACAGGAGTGATGCTGTAGCCTCTTTGGCCGCTAGAGATGATGAATCTCATCACGGGTCCCTGTGAGCTGGCTGAAAAGATGCCTGGTTGCCATGAAGTCACTTCTAGCTGTCCATGTATGTGCCTGATTACCAAGGCCATCGGCTATCTATTTTAGAAATTCTGCTGGTAGAGAGAGTCTCTGAGAACACCAATTATTGTTGCCTTTTTTGTTCTCTTCCAGTGTTTGCTTTGCCCATGGCTATTGCAGACACCCTGCAAATAAAGCTGAATTACTGAAGCGATCAGGCCTGCACTCTGAGGCAAGAATCAAAATAAAAGGACTCTTGCAAATTGCAGCAGACTTCTCAATTCTTGAGCTCTTCTGGGTTTCCCGCGGAACCAGGGCCTAACGCTATCTAATTGCAGTTAAATATATTCAAATACTTCTTTTCTTCTTTTAAAAAGTTTTAAAGAGGTTTCTTTGTGCAGCCCTGGCTGTCCTGGAACACATTCTGCAAACCAAGCTGGCCTTGAACTCCAAGACATACCTGCCTCTACCCCTGAGCACTATGTCTGGATCAAATATTTCTCAAAAGGAAAATCATTTATCTTCAACAGAGGTGATACACTCAGAATCACATCAATTTCAACAGTATATCCATACCTCAGTTTTCTGTCCTAGGGACATTCTTCCATAGTTCCTATTTCTTGAGAGTTATCAGAATGGGTTGCAACCTTATCAAGACACATTTCTTCTCTCTTGTCTCCAGTTTTCAATGGTGTGTGCTGAGCTATGTGTAATGTATGTGTGTAGGCAGCACCCTCTATGCTGTGTAGATGTGCAAGCAGTTTGCCACATGGGGAGACAGTTCATGGTTAAATAGCTTGAGGCTTTTAGGATGTGTTGATGTTGCTGAAAGTGGCAGGATGCGTGTCCATAGAGGGAAGCTGCAGGGGGAGGGGGAGGAGATGCACTCATGAGATCTTGGGGATCTGACAGTAAGGAGGGTAATAGAGGTAAACCAGGCCCCACCACTTTTACTCTTTAAAAGTGTGGAGGAATTAAGGAATTATCCAGCTTTCAAAAGATTGCCTGTGTATATAGGTTTGGTGTTTGTGTATATGCATGTTCTTACGTGGTTGGATGCACATATGTGTGCATGTGCAGATGGAAGACTGAAGTTGAAGACAGATGAGTTCTTCATTCCCCCTCACTATGTTTATTAAGTCAGGGTCTCTCACCAATTCTAGCTAGTCTAGCTGTAAGTCAGGGTCTCTCTTTGAACCTGGAGTTCCCCAATGCTAGCTATTCTAGCTGACCAGCTTGGTCTCTCAGCAATGCTAGCTAGTCTAGCTGGCCAGCTTGCCCTAGGGCTTCCTTCTCAGCCTCTGTAGCGCTGGAAATGTTGATGGCCATCAAACCAGCCTGACTGTTATGTAGGTTCTGGGGAACCAAACTCTGGTCTTCCTGTTTGCATGACCAATACTTTCCAGCCAATGGAAGACCCAACCTTGACTTGCAAAGACCTCTGTAAAATAATGGGGAGGAAGACCGATTTTAACATAATATTTGGACATTTTATGAATGTTAGTGGTGACTAAGGATGTCGAGGGTGGACTAGAGACATTTATGAGTGTCATGGACAATTTGAGATGTCAACTTGACATGAGTGAGAGATGCCTTAAAACATTTGCAAAGCACACTCCTAGGTGTGTCTGTGGGTATGTTTCTAAGACAGTTACTGAGTATATATCACCCACCCTGAATGCAGGCATCACTGATCACTTCGCTGCCAACAGATCTGAATAGTGCAAAGCATAAAGGCAGTGGGTTAGCTCCTGGGTGTGGCGCGTGTGCTCCATTTTCTCCAGTGGATGCCCCCTTTCTCTCTCCTCTTATTTCTGCTGTCATCAGTCACAGATAACACACTTCAGATTCTTCATCCTCTGAACTCAGATGTGCACTAGACTCTCCAGGGAGCTTCCAGGTCCTCAATCTCCTGTTTCCTTTGTTAGAAAAGAAACCTGAGATTACGTCATTTCTTTCTGGACAGTTAAATGTTTTAATCTATAGCTGGGTGTCCATATATCTGGGTGTCCATATATCTAGGTGCCAATATAGTTGGGTGCCCATATGACTGGATGCCTATATGGCTGCGTGCCCATATAGCTGTGTGTCCACATAGAGGTGTGCCCATACTGTCTCTGAAAACATCTGCTCTGTGGAAAGAAGGTGGTTCTGTTTTGCTTCATCCTCAAGTGACCATAAAGTGCTGACACAGGATATGATACACAATGGCATAGAAATAAGTTCAATATCACAATTTACATGTCTTGACTTCAACAGAGATTTCTAATTGTAAAAATTACCTTATTTTGACAGAAATGAATGGACAAAAACTTTTTTAAAAATTAGGATCGCTGGGCAGTGGTGGCACATGCCTTTAATCCCAGCACTTGGGAGGCAGAGGCAGGTGGTATTTTGAGTTCAAGGCCAGCCTGGTCTACAGAGTGAGTTCCAGGACAGCCAGAGCTACACAGAGAAACTTTGTCTCGAAAAACAAAACAAAACAAAACAAAACAAAAAATAGAATAAAGTTAAAGAAAAAAAAAAAAGAAACTGGGGAAAGTTAAAAGTCATCCTGTTTGCTCGCTTGAGATCTGACAGAGCTTTTCACACTCTGACCCAGGCTGAGATGGAACTCACTATATAATCCTGGCTGGCCTTAACTCACACAAATCATCCCATCATGCCTTTTGAGTGCTTGGGCCGCAAGCATGAGTCACCCAGTCTGGCTATTACCCTTGCAAAGGAGAGATACACTGAGATAACGCATTGCCGTAGTCTGTCTGTCTGTTCTCACAGAAATACCATAGACTAGCTAGTATATAAACAACAGTAAGTTATCTCTCACCGTTCTGGAGACTAGAAAGCCTGGCATAAGGTGACAGCAGAGGAGGTGTTCAGTGAGGGTCAACTTTCTCATAGGTGGTGCCTTCTTCCTGAGACTCCTCTTGGTAGTCAGGGCAAATGATCACCCTTGGGTCCCTTTTTGTAAGTCCTTGGTCCCATCCTTGAGGACTTCACTTTCATGAACTAAGGACCCCACAAAGGCCCCACCTCCTCGCAGTATTACACACTGGTTTAGGTGCTAACATACAAACTTTAGGTAGACAGAAACATCTAGATTATATGGAGGCACATCTAGGGTATGAAGCCTGTACAAGTAAAGTTTAAAATTTAAATAAATTCTTCAAAATGTGCTTTTGGGGTTTAGGGGCATACCTCAATTGTAGAGGGCTACTGCATGAGGCCCTGGGTTTGAGCCCTAGCCCTGTCCTTCACTGGGATTACATATTTAATACAATCCCAACAAATGTCGATGAATTGGAAGAGATACTCTTTTCATTGAATCCTGATTTAGTAAAGCCAGTAGTCTTTAGGATTTGGGGGGAAGGGAAAGAGATGTGCAGGTGTGGATGTGGTTCTGGTCTTTGCAGAGACCAAATGCCAGTTGCTACCATGGGTGTGTACCTGCATGTTCCTCTATGAGAGTATTCTTATGCATATGGGGGCCTGAGATTAAGCTTGGCTATTATTTCTCAGGATGGCTGTCCACCTTGGTTTTTTTTGGGGGGGGGGCAAGGCTTCCCCCTGGGACCTGGGTTCTCTGCCTCAGCTGACTGGGGTCTTTCTGCTCTGCCCCCCATGCACCACCATGCCTGGCCTTTTATTTCAGTGCTGGGGCTTACACTGAGGTCCTCTGCAAGCCCTTCATGGGTTTGAGCAAGCTCCCCAACTCTAGCTCTTTCTTTCTTGCTGCCTACAAGCCATGGAGTAAGGAGGATGAATATTATCATGGAGACAAACTACAGGTTTATGTAGCTGTGGTGAAACATTCTGCTAGCAAGAAAATGACAGGAAATGTCAAATCGTGCTTTTGATAAATCGTGCTTTTGATAAATGAGTAAAAATAAACATTTAAAGCTGTAAAATATATCATGATCTGAAAGAAGAAACAGAGTGCAACTTAAAATAAATCTGGACTTCACATTTGAGTGCGCTGGATAGGTTTTTATTCTTTTTTGGATTTTTGTTTTGTTTTGTTTTGTTTTATTTTTCGAGACAGGGTTTCTCTGTGTAGCCCCTGACTGTCCTGGAACTCATGCTGTAGACAAGACTGGCCTCGAACTCAGAAATCCGCCTGCCTCTGCCTCCCAAGTGCTGGGATTAACAGCATGCACCACCCCTGCCTGGCTCAGGTTTTCATTCTTAACCTTGAGTTTTGAAAAGCAGTGTTACTGATGAGCCAGTTACAAGGAACAGTTTTGAGGCTGATGAACCAAAGCATTCCAACTGATTCATCATGCTCTGAATAAATGAGCATTTAAAAGATGCCTTAATGTCTCTACTTGACTTCCACTGTTGGTGGGGATAGTTTCTTGAAAAAGAGCTGACAATTTGATTTTTAAAACAGTACATCAATGAGCTTATAACCAAATGCTTAAGCACAGAGGTTCTGTCTGTTGAAGAAATAGCAATGACTAAAACTGAAGAGATTTCTTGACTGAAAATTAGGTAGTGGATATAATTTTTATGATTTTACTGAACAATTTATAACTGCGAAGGTATGATATGCCATATGTTACAAATTGATTGGTATCTAGGCATGTCTGTCCATGGCTGACGGTATGAAGGAGCTGCTTTTTCATATTCTCAGTCTCCTTAGGCAGCTTCTGACTTCCGTTTCCAAGAGGCTGGATTCAGGATGCTCCGCCACATGAGCAGCGCCATCACCACCAACCCTCTTGAAGTCTCCTTGGAGAGTCAATATTGCTCTTGTGAATCTCCTTCAACATTTCCACCACCAGAGATGCTCACATCTCAGTGGGTTAGGTAATCTAATCAAATCATCCCTCCCTGAACACAAATGAGGGCCTGAAAAGATGGAAAAAAATGATTAAGACTGGCGTCATGGTTTGATCGTGAAATATCTCTCACCACCTCATGTGTTTGAACACTTGGTCCCCAGACGTTACTGTGGGTTGTTTTAAGACCTTTCAGGCATGAGTCTCAGTGGGCACCGACAAAGGCAGAGCTAAAGAGTTTTATAGGCCAACTATGCTTCTGCCCCAAGCCTTCGATTCTCAACTGCCAAAGAGACATAATGTAACCATTCTCTTTCTCTGTTCCTGCTGCCACAGTCAGGGTCATGCCTCGCCTGCCACAGTGGACTGTGCTTCTAAGTCATGAGTCAAGTCAACTCTTCCTGCCTTAGGTTGGCTTGTGTCAGACCTTTGGTCATAGTAATGAGAAAAGTAACTTACAGCCTAGGAACTGTACTAAGAATGCAGGCAGTGATGCAGTATAACAAGATATTGCCATTAGAGAAATCAGGCAAAGGCTACGCTGGACACCTCTTTCTTGAGTCAATGTGAATCTATAGTTATACCAAGATAAGAAGTCTTGATGAAATATGTGTCCCAGATTTGGAGTGTTCAGATAGAGTTCATCCACATAACACACAAGCAAAACCCATGCTCACAACAGTAGTCAAGATGTAGATGACAAAGATGGGAATGCATACATTTTTGACGCTAAATTCACATTTGGGCAACGACTAACTCTAACGTAGGTGTCATAAAGCATAGCTATCATCTTGATTTTAAGATAGATAAACTGCTTTAATATTTCCATAAGAGTCCTTCAGTCAACGGGAAACGACAGAAATGTTTATCCTCTGGCCAAATCTGACTTGTTGAGAAGCTAGAATCTGAAAGTAAGTCACAGTTCCTCCTAAGACTAGAGTTACAAGATATTTGTTCAATCATTTCTCTCTTCTTCAAAGGCAAGTTCAGGCAAGAACAACTTTTCTATTGAAGATCCTAATGCTCTCATGTAACAATGCCTATGGGGCTTTTTAAAAGCCTTTATTTTGCTTCTGTGTCCTTGACCCTTGTGACTTTGTCCTGGCATCTCTACCTTTGTCAACAGTTCATCCCAGTGTTAAATAAATGACTTGTAGCTCTCGTCGCCAGTGTTCTTGTTACCTGGGCTGCACACCCCCTGGACAGCCTCATTTACACCTTCCATATTAATTGCCAGTTCTGGCCTTCTGTGAAGAGCTCTGATCTCTATTTTCAACTATGTACATATATACCATAGTGTCTTGCTAAACCATATCATTTCATTGCCTCCTAGACCCTTTAATAGCAATCCCTTCCTGACTCACAGGTAGTACTGTTGAATATTAACTAGTTCAGGTCAAAACCAAGAATAGTATTCCTCGGAAGTGTTGGGATTAGAGGTGTGAACCAACAACATCTGGCTTGTGTAAGGATGTGAAATACAGCTATGTTGTTCTATAAGATCGAAGTACATAGTCCAGGATAGGTTTAGGTTTGAAAGTATTTGAAAGACCCCGGATTCCAGGGAGACCCTCGCTCAAGTCCTGGGATGAGATGACATCCCAATAACTCAAGAGAAACCATTCTTGATGCAATGTGCATAAGGTTTAATTGGGAAAAATCAGCATGCTGAGGTCGAGCTCATAGGAGATCGACCCTCAGCAGTTGCAATTGAAAGCTTTTAAAGGAAAAAAAACTCCAAGGAAAGGGGGAGATAAATTTACAAAGAATGGGGAAGCTTAGTAAACATTGCAGCTCATCTCTTAGGGAAGAGTTACAGACTATCTTTGGCAAACATTCTTGGTGGGGAAACTAAGTAAACATCATAAGAGTGGGGATGATGCATTACAGCTCATCTCCTCCGGAAGAGTTACAAGCTATCCTTTGGCAAACATTTTTAGTTCCTTATACAATGAGTCAGGCGCCAGGGTGGGTCAATTGTGATGAGCCAGTTTTAGTGGTCACTGATATCTCAGGCTGAAGGCGAAAGAACAAAGAACCCTATGCTGGGCTTTGTTTCTAGGGTTTTGTTTTGTTTTGTTTTGTTTTTTTAAAGAAAACACATTGAGTTGGGGGTCTTACATATTCTGCTCTTGTAAAACTGCCAACTAGCGATTTTCTGTGTTTAATACTCTCGTCTGCAGTTGGAAATGAGTGAGAGCTCATTATGGTTTACTGATTGGGACCTTGAGTTGCAGCCATATAAATCACAGGATCCCCAAAGTAGTTATGATCACAGAGCTAGCTAGTAACTAGAGAAAAATGGCAATGTGTCATGTATTACAAGAGTCACCAAGTGTCTACAGCCTTCCCTTCTCATGAGTCTCCCCACCTCTCAGGTCCTCTAGACTGGTGTTAGAAATGGTGTTAGTTTGGTCAAAAACTCACCTTAGGAAACATGGCTCAAAGAAGGCAGCTATAACTCCAAAAGACGAAGAGAAACTTGGCACCTTTTTAAAATTAAAATAAACAAAACCAAAGCAAGAAAGTAAACCAAAGCAAGCAAAGAACTTAATTTTTGAAAGACTCCAAATATTCACATAGCTACGGAGAAGACAGTGATCATCCCATTTAAACCTCTATTATTTACTGAAGGATATTTGAGTGACTAACTGTGGCTCCTCTATCTGTGATTACAGGTGATAACCTGGGGATTCAGAGTGAGATCTGTGTCACCCACTTTCAGTGGCACCCTGGACTCTCACTCCTAGTCCTTTCTTGGAGGGGGTGTCCTGTTTGCTTTCTATTACTGTGATAAAGACCATGACCCAAAGTATCTTGGGGAGGAAAGGGTTTATTTGACTTCCATGTCTCAAACACAGGCTATTACTGGAGGGAAGCCAAAGTAGGAATTCAAGGAAGGCAAGGACCTAGAGGCAGGAACTTCAGCAGAGACCACCACGCAGGAACACTGCTTACACTCACTCTTCTACAGCTGAGGACTACCTGCCCAGAGGTGGCACCTCCCACAATTATCATTAACAAAGAGGCCCCACAGCCTTGTCCACAGGCAATCAGATGGAGGCAATCCCACAGTTGAGATTCTCTCTTCCCAGATGACGCTAGCTTCTACCAGCACAGCGGGGGAAATCTTTTGGGCAGCAGGTTCCACCTCCAACTTCTTTAGTAGTGATTCCCTGGAATGGGAAGGGGTCCCGAGGATGGTGTCCTAGCTTGTCTGGCAGAGCTCAAATATTTATGCTGGTGTGTCAGATGGGCTCCCTTTCTCTCCAAAATTGGTTTGAGTTATTGTGAGGAATTAGATAATCCTGACCAGGAAAAGAAAGCTGGCCGGTTCCTGACACAGGCGCTCCCCTAGCAGAAAAGTCCAAGGCAGAGGGGTACTAAGTCTTTGACTTGGAGAGGGAGAAGCAACTGGAAGTTGGTCACATTAAATGTTAATCTACCTAGGACCTCTTTCCCCTGTGTCTCTGTCTCTGCTGTGATCTGCTTAAGAAGTCTTTAAAAGATTTTAGAAGGAGAGATCTAAATCCATACATAAGGACTTGGAGGAAGCGTGGGCAATTTCATGGTCTGTGTCTTCCACGGTAGCTCCTTTGTGAGGAGGCGCTACCCGTGTGTTGTCCCGGGATGCCTTCCCTACTAGCTGCAGCTGCTCTCTCTTTACAGTCATCCTGTAAATCCCTCATTGATTCAGCATGTCTGGGTGTGGGAAGTTTGATTAATGTAGTTGGGTTACAGAGAGCCTGTGGTACGTGTCTAAAGCACAGCAGTTAGCAATTCCAAAGGATTCAGAAAAGTAAAGCATACTTAATTCCTTCAAATTCCATAGGGAAGGAGAGAAGGTATCATAAAATAGGCAACAGATTTCAAAAATTCACACAATTGTACATTTGCATTCTTTCTGGAATCCGGCAGTGTTCACACACATCTCTGATGTACCTCAACGCTTGTGAAGACATAAATCTAGATGAGCTGATGACACAGAAAGCTATACCTTGCTCATTGTAAAAAAAAAAAAAATCCAGTGCTCACAAACTCCCCTTTCTTTTTTCCCTACAAAATAATGTAGAACATGGAATTACATTATCCCATTATCTGAGGTCTCAAAACTTTCTTTCTTTTTCTTTTCTTGTTGCATCAAACGCCATTACAGTTCCCTCTCATGAAGGCAGTGTGTGGAGCTGGGACCCACTTCTTCAGAAAGACTTTCTTTTTCTGTTTTGTGTGAGAACCTTGGTTGTTAGGACCCAGAAGCCTCTTGAAGCCTCAAGATTTTGTTTATTTACGTGTCCAAGTTACGAGTCAGCAGCACCAACAGGCAGTTCAGCCAGTCATAAATATAAAGAGACTTAGTGTCTCCAGTGTGGAAGAATTTTGTATGAACCATGAACAATCCTAAGAGCATGCTTGTTCAGGGACAGTTGAACCTATTTTTCCTTTTCCTAGTTAAATAGAATGTTAACATTTTATTTATGTGTATACTGTACTTTATGGTGTCTTTCTTCTGTATATTCATGTCCTCAGCTAAGGGTCAACTTGTTATTTTTGTTTCTGTTTTTATAAAACTTGTTCCTTCTCTATAATCTTGTGATTCAAATGTCATAAACCGTTTCCATTGTTTTTTGGTATGTTACAGGAAGTGTTTGACCGTAAACCCATAAAATGTACCATTCCCATGATCATAAAAATAACTGCAAAATTCCACTTTTGTAATTACTTGCTTGCTTGCTATAAAGAGATTTCCCTGCATTTGGTCTGGGTGGAATCCTTACTAAGAGAGACTACGAGATTGGCTGGACTGTAAATAAAATGTTTTTTTACCTTGCAATATCTCCATGTTAGATCCTGGTTTTCAGCACCTTAACATGCTGTGCAGCATTTACAAGGAACAAGTACAAGGCTCCTAATTTTGCTAGCAGTCTGTGCTCAGGTGATTTCTGAGTCCACTGGGTTTTCTAGTCTATTGTGAATTTTAAAACCAGAGTCAAATATAGGAAAAACTATTCTATTGTGAATGGAAATGAGGGTACGGCCATTCCTAGGGATGTTTTTTTATTGTAGATATGAGCAAGAACAGTCAGAAGTATCCAGGAAAGTCCAGGCTGAACATGGTCAGCAGAAAAGAGCAGGTGGTGGAGGAGGGGGAGGGAATATGAAACGAAGAGAAGGGAAGAGCAAGGGAGGCGGAGAGAGGGCAAATGAATAAAGAGAGGAGCTGAGAACCAAGAGATCATGTGCCCCAGCATGGTGGGAACAGAGTGCTGGGCCAGAACTTTAAGGTTAGGCTCAAAGGTGAGAAGTACTGAGAGGAGCCAGGACTTGGTAACTGGTTCTTGAGATGCTGGAGGTGTCTTTGATGTGTTAATAGACACCTAGGCTGGCCCCTTGTCTTTGGTTTCCTTTCAATCAGTTGCAAGTGCTCCTCTAAATAATTTACCATTGTTATGAATATCAGGCAAGAAGTAGAAAACACATGTATAATGATAAATTGAATGAGATTTACTGACTCAAGAAAGTCATATTACCATATTAAATCTTATTTTAAATGTAATTATATTTAATATTTGTCATTATCTTAGGAAAATTATTTTAACTTTGGTGATTTCACCTAACATTAGAAAGGCAATTAGTACTGGCTATTTAAGAAGTATTTTGATATAACATAAAAGCCATATATATATTTTTTCAAGTTGATTCTACTAAATCCTTGAAAACATAGTGATCTATTGAGGTAATAAATCTGTAGATCTCTCTCTTCCCAGCTGTTAAACAGAATTTAAGAATAGATTGATACAGAAGTCTGAGGACAATTTTATTAGAGAAAAATAAACAAGCAAACAACCCCCACAAAGCAAACAAACAAACAAACAAACCACCTCATGTCAGGCAGAGTGGTAAATATCAGCAGCTGACCAGGAAAGAACAATGGTGGAGAGAAGGTAAAATCTCAGGGCATTTAAACAAACATGGAGGTCAGACGTATATATGGCAGACAAGCAGCCACAGGCCAGTATAGGCGAGGGCTTTAGAGGAAGATAAGGAAGCCCAAAGTATCAGAAAGCGCATTCTTAGGTTCTGGCCTGTAGGAGAAATGAGTTAGCATACCATGGCTCGTGACCGAGATAATGGCCCACAAGTGCACAACAGCTGCATCCGCATTTTATAACCTTAAGATCTGCCTGGCCCATGGAGACAAAGGACGACAGAGTGCATCATCTGGCCAAGTCTGCTTCCACTTCTCACTGAATCCAGTGTCTCTGTTGCTGATTCTATACCTTCTTACTCTCTACCCCCAAGGACCATCCCGAGGGGCTAGGGTAACACTGGTCAACATCTGTCTTAGTCAGGGTTTCTATTCCTGCACAAACATCATGACCAAGAAGTAAGTTGGGGAGGAAAGGGTTTATTCGGCTTACATTTCTGCACTGCTGTTCATCACTGAAGGAAGTCAGGACTGGAACTCAAGCAGGTCAGGAAGCAGGAGCTGATGCAGAGGCCATGGAGGGATGTTTTTTATTGGCTTGCTTCCCCTGACTTGCTCAGCCTGCTCTCTTATAGAACCCAAGACTACCAGCCCAGAGACGGTCCCACCCACAAGGGGCCCTCCCCCCTCTTGATCACTAATTGAGAAAATGCCTTGCAGCTGGATCTCTTGGAGGCATTTCCCCAACTGAAGCTCCTTTCTCTGTGACAACTCCAGCTGTGTCAAGTTGACAGAACTAGTGAGTACAACATCCAAAAGAGGTGGAAAAAGAGAAACAATTGTTGCCATTCTGACTCAGCCTCCCAAAAGGTCAGGCAGACCCAGATGAAGTTCATGGTGGCTTCGCTGGGGTGAGGGTGGGGGGTGGGAGAATTCCTGGGAAGGAAAAGTATAGCATCTCAATTGAAAGGAAAATTAGTCTATCTCTAGCACAACTTAAGGTGAGTCCCCTTTCCTAGGGATGGTCTTATGACTGGCCCTAACTGGAATGTTAGGTCTTCACTCTTCTCTTGACCAGTTGTTCTAGCGGCTTTTTATTGCCAATCCAAACTACAGTTTGAATGTAGCTGTGTCCCTCAAGGTTTCTTGTTAGAGGCTTTGTCCTCAGTGTGGTGGTGGTAGTGGGACTTCCAAGAGACGGAACACAGAGACGGAGGCCCTTGGGTCACCGGGGAGTGTATTCTCAGAAGGAAAGGTCCTCCTTGTCTTCCTGTTCTATACTCTTTCCATCTACAATCCTGCCATTGCTATCCATGTTGAGAGGGAGCAGTACAGGTGGGTCCTGCACAGAAGGCTGCACTCTTTCCAGCAGCCAAATGTGTGAGCCAAGTAAACCTCGTCTTTATAGTTAAGGCTAACTCATCATAGCATGAGAGACACTAAGAATGCCTCATTTGAAAAAAAAAAAAAAAAAAAAAAGCCATTCTGGAACTCACGGCCATTACATGGCACAGCTAATGTGACTGTCAGAAGTGCTCAGTCTTTTGTTATAATCCTCTTATGCTGTGTTCAATGAATTTGGGTTGTGTTGACAATAAAGAAGACAGTTTTATTATGGAAGGACAGAGTCAAGCTTCCCACACAAAGGACCACTGGAGACAAACTAAGATTTTTGACTCAGCAGCTAAAAAACAGTAGAATATTTTACTTCCGGGGTAAGGGGCTCTCCCTTGTAATTCCAAGCAGAGATGAACTACTTGTTGGTGATGACCCAGGGAAGACTACATCAGCTAACCTGTCACTTGATGTTCAACTCTACAATTATGTGCTTCTTTCAAAGTCACAAGCACTGGACTCAACCTTATCCACTTATGAAAACAGCATTCCAGAACCTGAAAAAAAAAATCACCAGTACTGTTTTGGGTCTTTATGATACAAATCAGCTCAAGTTTACCAGGACAACCATTCTCATTTTTCTCCTGTCATGGTGCAGCTTAGAATTTGTTCAATAATGCTAATGTAAACCTCTTAAATCTTTTTGTTGTTCAAGCAAAAGCACAGACGGATGCCATCTACAATGTGTCTTGAGTAACACAATCAGCTGTTGTGTCTGGCCTACCTAGAGTAGTTCTACCTATAGCAGAATGTTCTAGTTCTTTTCCACATATTTCTTTAGTCTTTCTTACTCACCCAAGATGGCATCTAAAAGGACTGGAGCTTTTGCAGTTTACTTGACCATGAAGAACCTACTCAGTGAGTCTTTTGATTCAACCTGGATCTGGTGGTGTTCAGGCGACTCAAAGAATTTCTACTACAGGTGCATTCATTCTGTGTGATGCTTAAGATGTGTGAGTTTCCTGGTCCAAACTAATTCCAGAAGGATTCTCTACTTGATGGTGTAGCTAAAATTTATATGGAGGAGATAAACTGCTCTATAAAGTTTGTCAGGGTAGAACTGGGATACAGTTCTGAACTAGGATAGAAATTAATTCATGTTCCACATTTCCCAAGAAGCACTGCAGGTGCAAAAAATAAAAATAAAAAAGTGGGGAAATAAGTTGGGAACAGATTTCATATCATTTGCAAGATATAATTCAGGTCACAATTAAGTGCTCTTCAGGTAAGATATGACACACGACACACACCTGTGTAAACCCTTTATTAAAGCAACAATCAGACTACAGGATGGATCACAAGCCGTGGCTTCTTTTTACTACAGTGATATCAACTTCTACCTTAGTCACTTGTTTATGCCTTTAAATTATTTCTTATTTCTTCCTGATACATCTTCCATCTCATTTCTCATTCCCAGTTTAACAAAGAATGCTCAGAACTAGTGAAGCACAGTAAACCAAAAATAGATGCACACATATTCTCTGGAACCAACTCACTGTTCATGGTTCCGTAGTATTAGAGATACATTTTGAGGCTTTTATAATTGGTTAAATAATAAAATTAATTTTCTCCATGATGTTCTTAGAATGATTTACTTTCTAGCTTTATTCTAGCTATCTTTAGTGATTGTAGTAGTCTCAGAGCTAGCCCCTTACATGCCCATTTTAAGGAAAAGAAAAGTCATTCAACGAGCATCCTTCTTACATGAGATTTTCTTGTAATCAACCACTTAGTCTTTAAAAAATATAATAATTATGTACTATTTGATTATTTTACTCACCAATGGTTTGTTTCATCAAAGCCTGTTAATCTCTGAAGAAATCATAAAAGGCCATGAACAAAATGAACTTCGTTACTGGTTTGAAGGCTTTATTGGTGAAATGTAAAAACAATATCTTAAAACTAATAGACGTTCAAAACTGTGTGTGTGTGTGTGTGTAAATACATAATGGAGTTTGAGTGATATTTAATGACTACCAGTAAGTGTTTAAGAAGTAACAATAGAAACAAAAATTACTTATGGGGTTTTTGAGAGGATGAGCTAAGTCATATGGAGGAAAGCAGTTGAATGTACTGAGAAAACATTGTTTTAAAGAGACTTTGATGCTCTATTTCTTACCAAATGAAAACATGGGAAGGAAATCCCTAGTTCATGTAATCACTGGGACTGCCATTTAAAAGTTCTAACACAGGAATACACATACTACTTCAAAGTGTGTAAGAAAAAGGTAGCTGATTTGATTTTCTACAACATTTCTTCCAGTGCCACATGAGTATCCCCATAGTCACCAACAGTGGCTGCACTAAATGTCCACCGTGCCTCTTCAAAACATGCAAGCATTCATTCATTCTTCATGCCCTACTACCCTTTGTGTGCAATAGAACTGAGCAGATGCCACATGGTCAGTGAATGGCAACCTGAACCTGGGATTTAAAGCATGCCTTCAATCTGTTAATGTGATTTACAGAAGCCATAACCAGATTCATTCCTCTTGCGCTCTCACTGGATCTCACTTGCCCTTTAGAAGGATGCGCTCAGTTAAAGAAGGGACAAATAAGATAACGAAGGGAAAGAGAGTCTGAGAGCCACTGTGTAGGATATCAGGCTTTTCAATCTTCCTTGTGAAAAAGTAATGTTTGTAAGCACCCCAGACATTCTGGCTGTAATGACATGACAAAACAATGCTTGGCTTGGGTGGAAACATTCACGTATTTCTAGAGCAATTTATATACATTATGTATGACATATATCACATTTGGTTCCTAGAGATTTTAGTCAAGTATTAGTTTTTCTTTTTGCCAACTATGATGTACAAAAAGATGAGAACAACAGATGTGCCCTAAAGATATGAAAATATAAATATATAAAACAAACCATTATAAATTACATAGATTTTTTTCCCCATATAAAATTTTGGGTATTTTTCCCATTCAGAATAAATACCATCCAAGTTTATAGATTATCTAAGAGAATTAAATATGCATATGTATGTGAATCATTTTCAGAATTTCAAGAAAAAAATTGCTAGAGGTATAAGCAGGATGAGTCAGAAACCTGAAATTGATTTTTTTTTTTAAAGAATGACTATAGCAGATCCAAAGATTGGGATTGAATGTTGAGTGCAGGGATTGAATGTTACACTTTTAAAACTGCCCAAATGAAGATAATTCTAAGAATGGGAATGGTTCACTTCTGGGGGAAATGTTCAGCTGAGTTGTTAGGAGGTCTTCCACATTTCATATTCTCTTAAGAGACTATTCTAATTTTTGGAGGCTCTGCCGAGTGATATCCAGAGCATAGAATTTGGAAAGAGAAATTCCATACGAAGCCAAGCTCCTTTTAAAGTAGGAGATTCTTATCCCAAGAACAGCTGGTGCCTTAAGGAGGGAGGTTGGAAAATCACCCCCTTACTCTCTATCCCACTGCAGGCTAAAGAATCCAAATCAATCTGGAAACATTCTTTGGTCATACATCTTGCTTCATAGTAAATCGGCCTCCTTTAGCTTATAATCCTACATCAGTATCTGTATGGAATGGGTACTTTGCCCTGCAGTTTCCATGAGGAATTCTGTACATGGGTTTGGATGGAATGAGAACTGAATAGAATAGAGTTCACATATCATCATAAAACATTCAATAGTCCCTGTTGGTACTGTGGGCAGATATATCAAAAGCAAGTACTTGTCAATCTACATGAAAATCAGACTCTGTATATTCTAAGAGCTGGGAATAAAACTTTTCTTCAATGTGACTATATGAAATCCCCCTCCAGAGAGCCCAAAAAGAAGTCATAGCTTCTTATAGCGGCAGGCTATAGGTTTCTTTAGGTGACCCCGTAAGATATTTCAATTAGGAATTTCTCATAAAGGGTAAATCTGATCAAATTCCAAGTCTGGTCAGATTGATTTCCACATGAATTGTTTGTAGCCTTGTCCTGGCCATTTCCGCAGACAATCCTATGATCCTTACTTACATATACCCCTGCTGTAGAGTGCAGATCACACACGAACCTCGCCTAAGGTACCCACTTTTGTTCCCAGTGACTTAAAAGGATTATTACAGTTTAAAGACCTTCCGTGATATTCTAAGGGAGCTTCAAGGGGTCGCCTACACTACTGACCATTAGAAGCATACTCTACTCTTTCTCACATGAAAAAGACCAAATACAATACCTCAGTAAGAAAGCAGTTGTCCATGGTCACTTCCTCTGAAGGCAATCACCTGGTGATTAAACATCTGGGTCTGTTTTGATAACCCACACAGCCTCTGAAGTCACAACCCCAACGCGCCCACCACTCACTACGTGGCCTCTGATCTCTGTTTTAAAGTTTCCATCTCTCTTGTTTGTATTTGAAAATAAAATAACAGTACTCATTATTCTTACTGAGATTGAATTTAAATCGGAGGAGAGGGCCTCATTAGTTTTGGAGGGGAACGGTTCTCAATTTTGTCGAAAGTGCTGTGATCCTTCTCATTTGAGTAAGTAATACAGCATTAAAAGTGGCTCCCCAGAGATAAAAGTAAAAATCTTTAAAACATCATGAATAGAGGCAAAAAAAAAAAAAAAGTTTAACTATTGGGTTCTTTTTTTCTGAATGTGATGCCATTTGGTGGGGGTGGGGTGCCCTCAGAGTTCATTCCAGTTTGCCCTGTCTTACAGAGAAGAAAACTGAGGCCGGCCTGGCAGCTGGTTATTGGCACAGTCAAGTATTAAACTTGTGGATGGCTGGTTTGGCTTTTTTTCTCTAATATCAAGCTAACTTACACATGCTGCATTTTAGTGGGACAAAGAATTCAATCATTTCAGGATAAAAATCATCTAGATTATTTTCCTCATCTTGCAATGACCAAGAAGTCAAGCATGCAATCTAATGGAGACCTGGTTATACTGTTCACCGAGCCACTAGTTGCTGCTTTTAAATCTACTGCGGAGCTGACAATACCCTATGGGTCCTGCAAGGCCTTGTGGGAAGGTTATGTACTATACCTTCAGGAAATCACCAGACATCTCTGTCTTTGGAAGTAAATCTCCCAGGGAAAGAACTTGTCTTCGTTTGGTCTTACACTTACATGTAAACCATTTTCATGAGTGCTGCTGGCATATCTAAGCATTTACAATCTCGCTGGATACCACAGTGGAATGCTCTCAGACCTGGGCAGGCAGGTAAATGTTTTTTACTCTTAAAGTGCTATCTGGGGGCAAAATTTTTTCTCAGTTTCACAATAGCAGCTTCATTGGAAACAAAAAGTCTATGAAAAATAGATGTGAGGTTATTAATTTTTTTAAAGAGGAAATTAGGGAAAAGAAAAAAGAGTGTAGTAACTACTTTGGAGCACTACGTATGTCTTACAGATATCAACTGTGCAGTGACTGACACCCAAGACTCTGAGGTCAACCCTACTAAGGGAAAATAAGGACAAAGGTGACAACAGAAGATTCCAGCAGAAAGAGCAATTAATATTAATATAATAACAACTACTCCATTAGAAAAGAACGGTGAAGATAGTTCAAACTGAGAACAAAGTGCAACAAACCCATGTGTGAGCCTTTGCTACTGTAGCAGAGCTGTAATTTTCCAAGGAAAAGCAATGCAGTACACATTAGACAGGGCTCCTGAACTCAGAACATCTTACAATAGTGTACTCTTGGCCAAAAGGGCATCACCAATTAAGGAATTTGGCAGAGAATGGTCTCTACAATTCAGATCACACGGACAGACCCCTGCTCCATCTTATCAGTTCTGTACCCCAGCACTCTTCAGATCCTTTTCTACTGGGGTGATTCCAGTCACATGAACTCCATGCAGGTGTCTTCCCTCTCGAGGGGGCATCACTCTTACCTAAGGGATGAGCGTCTCCTGGTAAGGCTTAGCGGCAAGTGCATACTACATTTATATTAAGGAGCAGCCCCTGATTTTCTTGATATGCATAGCTTTTCGGAGTTAAGATTAGACATGGCTTTCATAAATAATGCAGGTGTTTCTGTCACATGTCACTGCTGGCTCTGTTGTTTCTAGGTGTGCTGGTGGCAGTCCTCGTTCTGGTGCCTCTACAGGGGACGTCTCTTCGGACGTCAGCTCCGTGGTCGTTATGTCTGTAGAAGGCTCTGCAGTCTCTGGGGAATGCTCCTCCGATGGTTCTGTCTCCTCTTCATCTTTGACCTCAAACTGTCCTCCCTCCTGGTCATCCACATGATCCCTTCTGGACTGGGGGTGAACGGAAACCTTGATGGCAATCTGCTGAGGCTGTTCATGCAATGACGAAGCATCCGAGTCGGCGGTGGGGGACTCACTTCGCTTCCGAGAGTTGGGGATTGTGTATACCTCATCCCTATCCGGGGCTTCCTGGCCTTCTGGGGTATGCCTCACAAAATTCTGCCCCTGCTCCTCTAGCCCAACCACTTCCATGATCTCCTCCATGATCGTCCTGCAGTTCATGATGAGGGGAGGCAGGGGCACGCTCCTGGCAAGCTCTTCAATGTACCTAGCAAATTCCATGGTTTTGAACTGAGTCACTTTGGCAAGCTCTAGAGTCTTGGCTGAGGTTATGATGGGGATGCGTTTAGCAATCTCAAAAGCCTTCTGCAGCTTCTCTGCACCTTCTGTCCTAAAGAACTCATTGATGGCTTTCTCCGTCTTCTTCAGGTGACTGCTCATCATACACAGGCGGGTGATGTTGAGGATCATGACAATGGTGAAGGCCACGAGGCACACCACCATATAGTACACACCCATGTCTCCAGAGGTAAAGATGACTCTCAGCGTCACTGTGTTGTTTATAGTGCCATAGACGTTAGACGCCACGCATGTGTATTTACCTCTGTCTGAGAAAGACACCTTGGTGATGTTCAGGAGGCCGCCATCCAGCATTTGCCATTTTCCTGTCAGAGGGAGGGAAGAGATTTTAACCAAGAGTATACGATTTCCATGGCCACATAATCTTATGCCCATCTCAAAACATCGAAGGTGGCTCACGATAACATCCCACACGTGACAGATGTGCCCGCGGCATACCTGTGACACCTTCCCATTTATGTCCTCTGGGACATTTTAAGGAAGCATTAATATTGGCTCTCTATTATGGGCAAGAAAATTAAGACACAGTTGAGCAAGTTTACCAACATTATCTATTTAGCTGTGGCATATTTAACAAGAGAGTGGATTTGTATTTAAAAAGCTATATTCTTTTCCCTTCCCCTGATTCTTTCTGTGGTGACAAAGTTCAAACCCAGGGACTCAAACATGCTAGGCAAGTGCTCTACCAATGGGCTACATCCCTAGTTTCCAGTGCCTCACTGTCCTATATCTCTCCCTCCAAACTTCATGCCATCCTTTTGTTGTTGTCACTACTAATCCCCTCATTCCAGTTATACTGTCTGTATATGGGTGTGGGGATATTCGCTGGAGTTTGGGCAGCCTACCAGAGGCAAAGTCCCCTAAAGAGTGGGACTTCCTTAGTAGACAAGGTTACATTGCTAACTACAAACTATAGAACTCCAAATCTTGGAGATAAAGAAGATTAAATAATGTAGAAAATGAAGTGTTCTTAGGAAAGAGTTCCTTAAAGTACCATCAACCATTCTACCTGGACTGTGAGCAGATCTTCACTAAATACACCTCATGGAGGAGTCTAAGGCCTCTTGGAATGGAAAACATTTTAGGTCCAACATAAAACCTGGAGAGAATCAATTGAATTATAATTATTTGCTTTGGCAACATATATTTGGGACTGATGTCATCCTTCTATGACTTCAGTTAATTAAACATAATTTATGTCATTCATTTTGAGAATTCACAGTGAATTATCTATACTGTTTAGAGTTATAAGCAGTCAGTGAAGGTTCAGAGGTCAAATATGAATTCATATCAATTAGTTTTAGCCTTGAAAATAAATGAAGCCCATTAGAGTGATGATAAGCCCGGTAGGAAGGTGTTTTGGTAGATATGACCTCATGCTAGCCTGGGAATGAGGTTCCAGATCCACTGGGATGGGATGAATTCTGAGTCTGTGTCCCTGTAGCTCCCAAGATTTCTGTGAAGTAGGGCATTAGGTTTGGCTTCCAGGTATTGGGTCAGAGTTAGTAATTAAATGCTAATACCCACTTCATAGTGTCTCCCACAGAGCTAGGACTCTTAGGAGTTTTAAGGAATGAGCAGATAGTTCTTCACAAAAGTCTTTTGTACTCTGAACCAACCAGAGGAGGTGGGATCATTTAACGCAGCTTTAAGTATCTATTATTGCCATCTATCTAAATTAACTGCTTCTTCCCAGCACAGTAGCAGCTTTAACTTGCAATTAAAAGTCTAATGAGGTTGAGACTAGCTCAACTACTTCTAATGGCAGAGCCCATGCCTTGCCTTCACAAGTTCAAGAGCCAGCACTGCTAACTTCTAGAGCTCATAAATAGCTGGGGTCAAAGGACTACTGAATGGGGTTTCAGATGATCTGGTGTTTTCTCAGCCAAGGACTACTGAATGGGGTTTTAGATGATCTGGTGTCTTCTAACCCAAGGGACATGTTCAAAGAGTCTAGATTCACCAATGTGATCCTTTCCTGGAGTTACAGCATCTCCCTGTTGCCCACTGCGTTGACTCTGGCAGGAGGCCCCCCGCTTAAATGCTGTCAAATTTCTTTGCCTTCTGAAAGGACACAAGCAAAGGGTGGTTCCTGGGGTTCCCAAGTAATCTTGTTTAACAATCAAGCCAGTGTACTTCCCCTAAGAATAGAAAGGGCTGGCTTAGAAAGTCTAGTGATTTCAGTTTCTTGTGAATTCACGGGAATAGGCAATACAGCATGTGGACCATGATAGCATGACAGTCTCCATGCTGATGCAGCTAAGGTGACCTATCATCCCCCAAGCATGAATTTTAATCTTTCTGCTGAAGATTTAGCTGCACATACAATGACTGGAGGTCAGGCAAACTCCTCCATCGACTTTCCTATAATGTGCATGTTTCATGTAGATTACCTCAGGCACGGGAAAAAATACTCTGTAGATGGACACTTTATTCTGCAGGTGCTGCGTTTCAGAGACTAGCCTTGGAAAGTGTTCTTATATCATCTGCCTCCCTTCTGTTGGATGTAGGATGGTGAGGAGAGTCAGAATGGAGTAGGTCAATCTGGTTGTCCCCACTCCACTGCCTTTCTACAATCCATTACGTGGAGAAATTATTATAAACACAAAGCTGGGCTTGGGAGAGGAGAAAGCAAGAGATTAGTAAACTAGGGACAGAGGTGCCTGATGGAAGCTAACAGTAGATTTCTCCCCATACTCGAATAGGTTTAGTGAAATTCCATCCACTTTCACAGGAAGAAAAAACACAAAAACTACACGGCAGCTACAAGGAATGTTTTCCTCTACTGAGTATTTTTTAAATGTTCTGAATTTGGCGTTTACACGTATTCCAGACATACTTAACATTTTCTATTGACTCTCATTTATCTAATCTTGGGCCAAGCAGTTAAATTCAGACATGCAGACACGTTGAAAGTGTCTTCTTGTGTTGTTAAAAGGAGTGTAGTTTGGTACCAAACGTAACCTGATTTGTTGCTCTCTGCATTTGACTATGGGGAATGATTGCTTACAAATATATTATGGTTTGTAGCTCAGAACTATGATTCCTTAAACTACTGTCTCTTAAATAACATATGTCCAACACTTAAAAAAATCTCATTTACTTTTTTAAAAAAGCTAGTATGATGTATGTATGTGTGTTTGTGTATGTATGTATGTATGTATGTATGTATGTATGTATAGGTGTATACATATATGTGAGTTTATATGCACCATGCGTGCGTGGAAGAAAGCAAGAGAAGGAAGTCAGGTCCATGAGACTGGAGTTTCAGATAGTTATGAGGTATCTTGTGGGCGCTGGAAATGATTCTGGCCTCTCTATAACAGCAGCAAGTTCCCTGAACTGCTAAGTCATCTCTCCTGATCCTTGTTTGCCTTCAGACTTTGAAGCCTAAACATATATGTGTGAAGTGAGCATTAAGACTATACTGTGATCCCCAAAGAGTTTGGACTTTTTCCATCACCTCCATTAAATAACAGCTATTTCCTTTCCAACCTAGGAGGACACTGACACATCATTTTAGTTCTTGAAACCAACAGCATGTTTTATGAAGTCACGGAATATCAGTGCCACTTAGGGTACTGCTCATGTACCATACTGTAAAATGAACACACGATCTAGATTAACAGTTTGTCACCAGGCCACAAAGCAAGTCAAAATACTGGGACCCTATACACACATACACACACACATGCACAAGCATGAATGCACACACACACACACACACACACACACACATTCACACAGACACACACACACACATACACACACACACCTTCTAATGCTAAGTTCTGATCCTTTGATCTTAAAGACTTGGAACATCTTTCTTTTTCTTGGCTGGTAAGTTCACTGTTTTCTGAACAGTGAGGCTCCAAAATTCTACACAACCTTAGCTTTCCCTCAGATTAGTGGAAAATCATCTGCTCATGATCTACTAACACACAGAGAGACCTGCAAGCCAGAAAGATGCCATGAATTATGCTTTGTGGTTTTCCTCCCTCATGTTGGATCAGGCTCAAGAAACATCTCCACAGGATAGCCCCCCAGCTGGAACCATGGTGGGCCTTGCCTGTGTGCCATAATTTTCTATCCACCTCCGTCTGTGAGAATACCCTCCCTGAGACCTATTCTGGAAGGGTCCCAACTTTGGCTGCCAGAACAGGAAGACATAAGCACACCCACAGTGACTGTCACAGGAAATCTTTGGTGCCGTGAATATGAGGCAGACACACACACACACACACACACACACACACACAAAAAAAAAAAAAAAAAAAAAAAAAAAACCAGGCTGCTGCCGGGTGGTTTAAACTGTAGCTGGTGGGAATGTCAGAGCTATGCACTGAATTTTCATGAAGCTGTAACACTTCAGGGCAAATAAAAACCTGAAGTGTAGCAGCTGAAGCCAAGGCGGCTCCACAGGCAATGTTTTGGGTAGCAATAAAAGGGCAGACTTACCTTCTGAAAAGCAAACAGAAGAGGGAATGTCAAGCATTTTCCCAGTACTGTATGAGTTCCTCCTCTTACCAGCTCCCTGGGTCTTGCTCAGGTTTTAGCCCCCACCCTCAAATTCCAAATTCTTTCCCTCCATTGTCTTTCTTCCCAGTGCTACCTAGCAAAGTGACAGCACCTCTGAGGCTTCAGGCTAAAATACAGACACATTCATTATTGTAGATTTGTGGTCACCTAGCAATCTGTCACTGTCTTCCTCCGGGAACTCCCAGGCACACGGACATCTCTCATATGTGAATGAATGTGCTGTGACAACCTCTCCTTTGCAAAGAGAGGAGCTAACAGATGTGGGGTTTGAGCTGGGCTGCAGGGCGTGTGCTGTCCTTCTGAAGGATGCTGACATTTTCATAAGGGTGGTGATCTTGTTTATCTTGCACACTCATTCAGTCAACGGATACCACTGAATAAATTGGGTGTGTACCAGGCTCGGCACTAGATGACGAGAATGCAAAGATGAGTAAGACACAAATCCTGACTACCAAAATCATCCAGTCCCCGTGGAGAAGGACTTCAATAGACAACTCTAGCACTGAATGCACTGACATGCTGTGGACAGGAGGGCGGAGGTATGAGCAGGTGGAACCAGGGCTCTTGGGGTCAGTGGGGAACAGTGGAAGAAGCAAGGAAGAACACTGCTGTGAGGAGCTGCGCTTTCAAACCATGGATAAAACCAGAGCAGGGCCTGGATGAAGACAATACAGGAATTGAAAGGAATACAGGCGAGGGTTCAGGTGCCTGTAACACACAGTGACAGAACAGGACGACTTTGGCCCCTTCAACGTTTGTGTTTCATTTTAACCAACTTTTTCAGACACAACACACACATATTTCTTATTTTAGAGAGGACCATATTACCTTCCTCCCAATTCCTGTCTGTCTCTTTCTCACTCGAGTGAGTCCACAGGCTGACTCAACTCTTATATCCCGAATCTCATGCCATCTCTGACCCCTCTTAAGTCAGAGAAGAAAGTCTGAAATTCCAGATTAGAACTAACTAGCTGGAGTTTTAAGAATGAGCAAGAAGGCATTTCAAATGTCAGTGGAGAGAGACCTTTGGGCTAACTGACCAGACATCATGTGAAAAAGATGTTCACATCTATGTTTTGTGTAATAAATAAAAACCCAGTCACATACTCTTAGGATATGAAATTAAAACTATGAAATTAAATAGAGGACATACAATTTGATTAACTTGGGGGATGGAGGTCCTTTCTAGGCATTTTCAAGAATTTCAGAGGCTATAAAGGGAAATGTGGATGGATCACATTTTTCTATCAAATGAATAGGTTTTGAGTCATAAAAATTTATCACAGAAAAATTGAAGGAAGATACAGACTGAGAGAAAATTCTAGAATATGTGACAGACCAATGCTTAACAACTATGAAACATGAAACGACAAAACCCCAAATAACAACAGCAATAATATCCATAACACCTTATGAGTTAAGATAAAATTCAAAAGACTAGGGAAAATATATGAACAGGCAATTTGTAAGAAATAAGGACCAGAAACAGTATCAGAGTTTTCCAACCAGGACTGATTAAATAAACCATAATTAAACTTAAAGGGATCAGGCCTATTTTAAAACATTAACTTTCACTTGTGGTGTGGCCAAAATAAAGAGGGCAGCAAGGACTGCAAGTTGCATCACTGAGAATGTGCGGAAGGACACTACCTACACTCAGGTAGGTTAACATGGTTGGATAAGTTTTTGGAAGCACGATTGGAGGCATCTATGACTTTCCTCTAGAACTCTTGAAACTTATCAAACCAGGCAGCCCCCCCCCCCCCCCCCACATCTCCCAACCAGCAGGCAAACATTAATGGATACAACAAAAATCAAGGCAGTGAAAAAAAATATCATTTTAAAGACAACGTGTCTTGCTTAGATGATATCTCCTCCTGGAATCCCCCCCCCACACACACACACACTGTGGGATTGGGGTATAGTTCCCGAACTTTCCTTCCCTGCCAGCTCTCTCTAGAGGAGGTTGCAACTTAGTTCCAAGGCAGGTAGGTGATGAGCCTGGGACCATGATCCTGGCATGTTGGCTTGTGTACGAGTTACATCACAATGTCACACCAATAGGACGGTAGCCCTTCTGGCAAAGAGATCAACAGAACTCTGTGGCTGAAGTTAGACTTGGAAGCAGCAAGGACTCCTCCAATTATGACTACTATGACTCAACATGAACCCAATACACGGCACCATCGCAGCCATACAACACGTTTGCAAACAACCTCTGATCCAGTTACTGCTGAATGGACATCAACACCATTGATGAGTTTAAGAGCTAAAGAGTCACGAGGATACAACCTATAAAGATCCCCTGGGTGGTCACAGCTTCTCTCTCCCGAAACCTGTATCTTCCCTGACTTTCCTGAAGCTGAGCATGAAAGAGGCGCATTATTCTCAGAATGTTCACAGATGACTTATTTAAAGGAAAGAGTTTTTCTCTTGACAGTATCACCCTGAATATACTCATAAACCAGCTGGTATGTTCCTCCCTCTATCTCCAGAGTGGTAGGGTAAACATGAGAACTGCTCCCAGTCTCCTTTGGGTACTTAGACTCTTAAGCTTCACAGCCTTGAAAGGAGGAGATTTGAAAAAAATTAGTATGCTATTTTTTTTAAACCAATATACACAAAAATGATCAGGTGGTGAGGATTCCAATGCACACTTATGCAAATATATAAATAAATGATCTCTTGAATGAGTATCACATTACATCGACACTCTTCAAATCAGCGTAGAATGTGTGTGTTGGTGTCTATAAATGTGATGCTTATTTCCAACTGTGAAAAACGGGCTGGCGAGGAGAAAGGATCTCCCATGCCTCTCTTCGAAATATAATTGAAAATAAATTCAGTACTGCATGGTTGCACCTGTTCCAAGGGCTCCTGCAGCAGATGACAGCCCCTTGAAGCCACTGAAGACTCAGGTTACAAACCCTACAAGCTGCTCTGATCCCCTCCCCTTAACTCTCCTAAGAGCCCTCTTCAGTGAGAGTGCTGGGGTAGTTCTAACAAGCCATTTCCTATGTCACATACAGCAGAGGTATCCTGGGATACTAGTTCATTCAGCGTTCCAGGTAGGAAGACCAGGGTGGAAGGATCTGCTCTGCAAATCTGAAGTTCTGCTCTGCTTAGGGGATTGACATTTGAAAGGAAACTTCTGCCTTTATATCCTGGTAAAGGGGAAAAAACAAAAACAAAACAAACAAACAAACAAAACCTGATCCTCTTGCCAATTCAATATGATAATGTCAAGTAAAAAAAGAACAGCCAAGCACGTCATTCTATGCATGCTAGTGACAGGCTCTTCTGAGGGTAGCTCTTCCAAAACAGGAGTGCCCTAGGTTTGCTTCAGAAAAGTGACTTCCATTTGGGGAATCTCAGCTGTCATTCTTAGGTGACCTGGATCTGAAAGGGTCCTTTCATGGCTAAGACTGTAATCTGGATGTAATCTGGGCTTACATTCCAAATTAAGCATAACTTACTAAAGAAACACTCAAAAGGTGGTTTATCAGGTTAACCTGTAATATGGACCAATATTAACTGACCCCTGTTATGGGAAAGGTTTAAAGACCTTACTCAAAGATCTACTTCAGAAAGTTTCTTCAGTGAGTGTGTGTGTGTGTGTGTGTGTGTGTGTGTGTGTGTGTGTGTGGTCTCTTTGTGGAAGGCCAGGGCTTCTCAATCCTTACACTTCTGCCTGTGGTGCTGCTGTTGTGGGGCCTATTCTGCTCATCCTAGGTCTTCCAGCAGCGTCCTTGGCCCTACATGTGGACAGTGGAGCTCCCTGTAGATCCCCAATTAGGAGACTTGTAGAGACCCTGAATCTCGGAATGGACGACGTGGACCCTTGATGGTGGTAGGAACAGGTTCCAGCTGAATATCCATACACAAAAAAATCAACATGGAATGTTTATCCTTCACAGAATATACTTTGTAATTTTCATATACTTCATCTTCAGGAGAAGAAGGGTAACAGCTACAAAAGAAAAAAAGTTTGTATACAAAAATGACTCACCTACTAAACTGACCGTATGGTTATTTTAAAATTTCAAATAGCATTTAAGAGGATATTGAGAGTTTTGCACTTACTGAAAAAATATGATTATTATTAGTGTGTGTCAAAATGCACATGTGGAGGTCAGAAAGGGCATCTGGGAGCTGTTTCTCTCCTTCCACTGTGGGTGCCAGAGGCTCAAACTCAAGTTGCCAGGCTTGTAAGGCAAGTGTTTTTTTAACCTACTGAGCGTGCTACCAGCCCAAAAATAAAACTTAAGAAGGTTCACTTGCTTTGCTTTTCAGGTATGAGTGTTTGCCTTCATGTTGTATGTATGTGTACTTCTTGAAAGCCTGGTACATGGAGAGGCCAGCAAAAGGCACTGGATCCTCCGGAAACGGACTTACAGACGTTTGTCAGCCATTGTGTGAGTGCTAGGGAGTAAATATAGTCTCCTGTAAGAGCAGCCAACACTCTTAACTGCTAAACCTTCTCTCCAGAACCCCCCCCCAAAGTTATTTTTTTTGAAGTTGAAAAACAGACAAAAAATGAGAAATTATCCAAAAAAATCTTTGTATTACAAAAGACTATATTAGGAAATGGGGATTTTAGCACCTGAAGTGTATTATTGTGAGGACAGGGCAGAATATTAACAATAATAGCAGCTGTCATCTACTGTGAGCTATATCTTATGTACACTGTACATTATGAATATTACTGGTATATATATATATATATATATATATATATATATATATATGTGTGTGTGTGTGTGTGTGTGTGTGTGTGTGTGTGTGTGTGTGTGTGTATGAGTGTGGGCCCATGTAAGTTTTAGGTACTGGGCCAAGCATTTAACAGACAAGTGTTTATTTAATACTTGCAACTCAGCTTGGTGGCAAAGAAAGGATTCTCTCTGTTTTATGGAAGAGAAAACCTGGGCTTAGAACAGCTTACCATGTAAATTGCAAAAACTTGGTTTAATGCTTTGGGTGAGTACTTTTAAATTTTTAAGTTAGGTATTTATTTACTAAATGAGTAATTTGTGGCATTTTTATAGACCGATTTCTTACTTTACACTGAAGATATAGGGCAATTTATATTTAACTCTATGAGAACTGATCCCCTATTATCTTATGTACAGTGTACATTATATATATATTATAGGGGTGTGTATGTGTGTGTATGCATGAGGGTATGTGTGAGTGTATATGTGAGTTTGTGTGTGTGTGCATGTACATGTGCATGAGTGTGTGTGGGGTATGTGAGCATGTTCTTGAGTATGTGTATATATGCATGAGTGTGTATATATATATATATATATATATATATATATATATATATATGAGTGTGTGAGTGTATATGTGTATGTGTGTGTGCTTGAGAAAGCAGAGAAGAGAGAAATGACCCTTTTGAAACTTGAGTGCCTTGCACCTTGCAGAACTGGTTAGAAGGCATTTCTAGTCTATGAAAATATTCTGTGATACATTGAAGCAATGCAAGGGCAGTTCTGGTCAGTTTTCTCCTATGCTGCTTAGTCAAGAAAATTCTTGAATGATTTTGACAACAGAGTATTATGTAAAATAAATCCACACAAAAAGGAGTTTCTTTTTTTTTTTTTTTAAGGAAGGGGGTTTAAAGGAAGAATTTGTCATCTCTAACAGTCAGGCATATTTCCAGGGTCTTGCACAAGTAGACTTTCTTGAAATACTTATTACTTTTATTATATACACCTCTGATGGAGGTGTTAATGTGAATTTAAATGGCTTAACATTACGGTAAGAGAGTATGGTGAACTATGTTAGAGAATTAGCGTGTCTACAATAATTGGGGACTTTCCTTAACCCTTCTCAGTCACGTAGCTGTTTCTACAAGAAAAAATGGCAAACAGTACATTTCTAGCCAGCTGTGATCATGCATGTTAGAATTCTGGAACTCAGTGGGTGGACCACCCGAAACACACTTTCAGTGAACTTCCAAGCTGTAACTCTCTCAGATGGAGATTACCCATTATCCTTTCCTGCTTCATTTCCTGGAAATGAACTGAGGAGCGTCGGGAAAGCCAGGCGAAGCAGCTGCTGCTGCTGCTGTCAGGACAGGAAATGGCCCCATTCCCTCTAGCACAGATGGGACTACCATGCAGAGTAGCTGTATCACTCTTTCTGCATACACGAGATAGGAAATTGTTTCTTTCCAGACTAATCACAAAGTCAATGATAATCAGCTCCTGTGAGCAACCTGACCAATGACTTTGAAGACTTGTGTGTGTGCATGACACACGCACCCTACAGCAAAGAATCCTAACTCTAACTAGGAGGATAGTGGTTAAATGGTGTCTCCCCTGTGGGTCTCTTCCCACACTCATTCTAGCTGTGTTAGATGCACGCAATATTTCTCGTCGGGTGAGACCTTAAGGCTAAACAGACTCCAGTCTGCCAAAGAGGAAACAACTGGCTTTGTTCTGGTTGTATAGTGTCTTCTCCAGTCTTCTGACTTCCCATCCGCGTCCCTGAGGACCGGCAACATCTCCCTTACATGCTTATCATAGGGACTAGAAGTTTTACATATATACTTGGTACCCGGGTTTATGTGCAGAAGTTGTTAATGAAGATGATCCAAATTTGATTTATCCAGCTTAAACAGTCCCCCTGTAGGCACATAAACTCCTACTAATGTGATACCAGCACGATATTCATCCTGTATCCAATCACCCTTTCGCTCTGTTACTAATGAAATGCTGCCCAATTTAAGTCCCCAGTGTACTGGCTTGAAAACAGAAGTCTATGTCTGGGTTATAAAATGGACATTTATATAATGAGAAATTAAAGGCTGTGGGCTCTCCTAGGCTGCCCCAGTTCCATGGCAGTGCTAATGCTTCCCGAGGAATTCTTTCTGCCACTTCCCACGTGCTGCCTACTTGCTAGGTGTGATGCTTGCTGCGTTTCCCCATGTGCCTTGTGCTCTGAAATTACTATTATTATGCACTGTAATTACAAAAGCTGTGCGGGGGACATCAAGTACCGGTTTCGAGCATTCTTTTTGAGGAATTGAAAATCCATCTTCTTTTATGAGTTTTAAAACAGCTAGCTGATTTATCAGCCAGTCTACAGAGAAGATGTGAGGGCTGAATGATGCTGCAAATTCTCAAGCACTGGGTATCTCAGAGTCTACAGACAGGATATTCTAATAGGCCACTTGAGCTTCCACAAGCAAAATGCATTTAAAACAAATGTCACTACCACCTAGTACAGCTCAAGCACCTTTACAGGCTGATGAAGGCAAGCCAGGGTGTCTGCTGGCTGAGACTGATTCCATGGTCCCTAGGACCTTTGCAGTGACGACACTGTGCATTTCTCTGAAGCAGCAGGTAGTACTATGGAACAATATTCAAAATGATGCGACTGAATTTCAGGCTCCTGTATTATGTTGTTACCATGGCTTTCTTCCTCTCTAGGACTTGGTAGCTCAGAGAACAAACTCCTCTTTAAATTCCAAGGGGTGCCACTTGCATCACGGTTCACGTGAAAGGTGAATTCCAGTCTGGAGTTCTTGTTCCTCTCAGTTTGGTCATCCTGATGTCCCTATGAGTGGCCCAGTCCTGCATAAAGACCTGCTAAGGTTAGTGAGGCCTGCAAGTGTGTTACCATGGCTACCGTCTTCCCTTTTCTAGTATGATGTCATCCTTTTGACTTATGGCTGTGGACGAAATGGTGGTGTTTCTCATCTCTCCACTGTCTGTGATGAAGGCTCTAGCAACAATTTGATTGACAGCAGCACCTCAGGAAAATTTCAGTAAATTAGATCACTATGATATCTGTAAAGTTCCCTCTCCCTTAGAATTCCTATGATAGCACAATTTGAGTGGTGGAGAATGGCTGTCCCTTCTCTAGGTTAAATGTATGTAATATATATAATATTTTGATTGAAGGGAAGTAGCTATATGATATAGTTGGGAGTGGCTAAACAAAACAATGTCAGCGGTAGCGTGACAGCCAGGGGCACGTTCCAGGAAGTTAGACTTCTGACAGTCTTCTCTACTGGGAACATAACTGTGACACAGAAGTGTGCAATTACAAGAACCTCCTAAGGAGATGCAAAGCATTTGCCTTTCTCCGTTTGCAGAGCAATTAAGATAATACGAGGGGAAGAGATTATATATGGAGCTTTTTTTTTTTTTTTTTTTTTTCTGGAGCAGAAACTCTTCTGGGGATTGCTCATTGGTTAGAGGGTTAAGGAGTGGGGAGGGCAACGCAGAAGAAGGGGGGGGAAGAGGGCTGCTTCTGAACAACGGTCTTTGTATTCTCCCACCCCCAATGCCCTACTTCATTAGTCAAAACCCTAATGAAGCAGATTAACTCTTTCCCATCAATCACAGCCTGCTTGGATTTTTTTTCACATAATTATTCCTCACAAGAAGAGCACAGTCTGGATGCCGAGAAAGCCTGTTTCTGGGTGAAGCCATCTCTGGTGAAGGAAGCTCAGGGCTCAGGGAGAGAGGATTCATATTTTCTGGTGAGAAACTCCTTCATTAAAAGCCACGTGTCTTCTGTGTAGCCCCTGGCAGGCTCCTCCTTACTTCCCTGACCTCAGCCAGGTCTCCAGACCATGGAATGGACTCTGCAGGTGGCTGAGAGCTTGCACAGACAATTCTTTAAGAAGTTGGTCATTAAATCCACAGTGGATTAAGTTGAACTGACATGGAGTGATTAAACCACTGCTCTACTGCTTAGTTGAACCATTTCTACAACAGGAAATAGAAGTCTGAAACATATACTAGAGGAAAATCCTTCTCTAGCCTCTACAACGTCTTGAGTACGTCATAGCATCACATTCTAAGAGTTCGTTCTAAAAACATCAGTGTTTGCCTTTTGCCTTCCAAGTCAATGAATGATGAAAAAAATGAATTAATTATACCTTTGAGTCCTTACGAGTATACAGTGTCCCTTATACCTTTGCAGAAGACGACAAAAAGGAATCTTTAAGTGACTTGTATGAGGACCACTTACTTACATTAAGGGTATGGGCTCTTACATCCCCATTTCTAATTCATGACAATGGAACTGGAAACCTACCTCCTCCTTTCTCCTTCTCATCGTCCATCTCTTTCAGCAGCTTGCCAACAGAATTATACCACTTAAACTCTAGGTCAGGAAAGCCATAAGCACTGCAATTAATCAAGGCACTGTTCCCCTCTTTGACTATGATATGGTCAGTTCTGGCAATGATTATGGGCACAGAGCCCAAGACCACATCAGTGCCATTTAAAGTGCTGTTGGTCACACTCTTAGCCGTGGCTAGAGCGGATACTAGGATTAAAAAGGGCACAGAAGGTGGTAAACACACAGTCAGATGGCTCTTCCGGAAACCCATCTTCTTTGCTTGCTCCGTAAGGCCAGAGATGGTTTGCCAATGGAATCTTCTCTCAGACCGCACACTGCTCAGAGCAGGCCATGGGACAAACCTGTCCTTGATCCATGGAGTTGGTACTTGTTCAAGAAGAATCTGTTTGAAAAATATACATGCAAATATTAACATTGATTCCATAAATAAAACTTGTAAAATAATAGCAATGCA
Organism: Mus pahari; assembly: GCF_900095145.1. Lineage (NCBI taxonomy): Eukaryota > Metazoa > Chordata > Mammalia > Rodentia > Muridae > Mus > Mus pahari. Next base: position 75,763,502 of record NC_034608.1, on the reverse strand, counting down.
GTGAAAATCTAAACCTCTATCTAATTAAAACACATGTTCTAGTACTCCAATATTCGTTTATATGAGTGTAATCTTAATAGTACACATTTACATTTCTGTTTTAAAACCATAAGGACAATTATATTCCTGATGATAAATTGATATTACCTTACTTTTTTTTGGTCTTTTTGGTTGTTGTTCTTCAGACAGGATATCATATATATAGTCCAGTATGGTTGTAAATTTCCTATGTAGCTGAAGATAGTTATGAACTCCAAATTCTCCTGCCTCTACCTCCTAAGTGCTGGGATTATAGACATGGACCACCATACCTGAATATTACATTACTTGTTAATTTACATTACTTCTTCTTAAATCTATAATATTTCTTGACTTTCCCACTTTTCACTGAGTATTACAAGGTTCCCTCTACCCAACCCCCTGTCTTCATGACAGCCCAAGGGTTCCTTCCAACACTGGTCCCAGTTCCGACTCTGCTGGCATTAGGAAGGACTCCCTTGAATCAGTCTGGTGTTCTCATAACTCATGACAGCACCCATACCTCACCCAATTTCCCCATCCCTATGAACTGCACAGAGTCATATTCTCTCTCTCTCTCTCTCTCTCTCTCTCTCTCTCTCTCTCTCTCTCTCATCTGTGTTAGTTACCAACTGACAAACAGTCACTCACTGAAGTCCCTGGTTTTGATCTTCATCTGCTTCCCCAAGGCTGGGTAACATCATCCGGATATATAGAGTAACATGATGGCTTCTATGCCTACGGTCTAACTTCTACTTGTTCCCTTACCCACTGCATACCCCCATTTTATCCACTATACATTTAGCCACACCCAGTATCCAAGTTCTAAATTCTAAAGTTCCATGTAATTCCCAGGTTCTAAATAAATCTTTAGCTGCTGTCTAACATCTCTGCAGTTATCTTTTTCTTCTCCCTGGGCTCTCAGACCTTAGTTTTCTCAGTCTCTCTCCCCATATATGACTTTCATGTTTTATTTATGTTTTATTCAGACCCAACCACATAGACCAGAGTCTACATTATCTTCTCTCCTTATCTTCATGTCACATTTACTCAGCTTGTAGATGACCTTGATCAAGCCAACTGTCTTCCTCACTTCTATACCCAGGAGGTAGAGCACTGCTGGGAAGAACTGCTCAACCATGTAATCACTATGATAATGAAGGAATGAGCGCTGAGTCTTGCCAGGCATTGGGGACATCTGGCAGTCTACCTGAACTCATTGGGTTTAGGATTGCCTTTCCACAATGCTTATGACATCACCAGCTTGAGAATCAAATGTCTTAAGCCGCTAATCTTAAGATTCTTATCTTAAAACAGCAGAGACCATCTTTCCTCTACCAGTGCTTCAGGTCATAAATCCCTGGTACTTATTATCCTGCATTTTGGAAAGCATCTTGTATCTCATGCTCAGTGGCTTACATGCCATCCCTTCCCCCATACTCTCATGTTCTATATTTTACTTGCTCTTTCATTCAGTAACCCTTGATAAACCCACCATCACTCCTTGTTGCCAAGTGGTTGTCTTCCTCTACCCAAAGCATCAGGGCAATTGATTTTCTTTCCAGGATTGGACACTTAGTTATTACTGAATGCTGTTTTTATATGAGGTAGAACCTCACTTGATAACCTAGACTGGCACTGAACTCATAGTCCTCATACTTCTGAATCCCCAGGAGAGACATGAGCCACCATGCCCAAGACCTGCTGTCATTCTTGCTTCTTAAACTTCCATTAATCCCTAAGGTTCATCATTAGCTCTGCTTCCCCTTTTAATGCATAGCCCTTTTACGGGTTTCATTTAATGTTTTTATTCCCACCCAAACCCTATTGTGCTCAATCATCCCTTTTCCTGAGTTTCTTCTGGTTAGTGTGATCAACTTCTCACTAGACATCTTTGGCTGGATATTCTGTATAGACCTCAAATTAAACATGACAGAGGCAAACACATTTTTGTCCTCAAAATTCGCTTTGTTTCTTGGGTCCATGATCTCTGCTCAGGGACCCAGTATCTGTGAAGGTCTGGCTGTGTATTCTCATTTCCTAGAGCTTCAGTAGACACAAGACTGTTGAGTTCATTTCAGGAACCACAATGACTAGCCCAAAAGGATACTCCCGAATGGTGCAGTGCAGTACTGGCATTTGCATCTGAGAAGTGACAGAGAGCTATCTAATTTGAATTAAGGCCTGTTCATTTTGATGGCCTCTACCCTTATGGCCTACACATGGCTGGAGAGGTCAACAAACCTAAGTGGACAATCAACTACTTCGAACTGTATTCGAAAGTCTTATTCTTATACCCAAAGATAAGTGGAACTCCTAGTCCTCGCCATGGAAGCTCATTTCAGCAGACAGAGACTACTACAGAGATGCAACTGGTCAAAATGCTGAGAGTAAGTGTCATTGAGGTACCCAGCACTTATTAGTAAATCTACACCACAACTCTTAACACCAAAGGCTCAGGGAACGTGGTGGAAGATGGAGTGGAAAGATTTTAAGATCCAGAGACTCAGGATGGCTGGCGTGAGAAAGTGTCTTCTAGACATGCCAGGGAAGCCACACCCATGGCATCTTAACAACATGGTTCCCTAAACAAAGCCTTCAAGATGACCCCACAAGTAGGCATGAAAGTAAGGATGAAGTAAATTTCGTGGGGGCCCCACCCCTAGATGAAGAACTACAGCGATCACAGCTGCTGACAGAGGCAGAGCTGGACTAATTCCCTGCTGGGTTACCCAGTCCCTAGTGGCTGACCCCAAACACAGGGACATGTGAACAACAACAAATGGACTCAGTATATTATGTACAAGCATGTGACAATAGTAAGTTTAGAAGAGGTGGCATGAATCTGGGAGCCACTCACTGTGAGAAGTTAAATGAGGAGGGAGATGTAATGATTTAAAAAAAAAAATCACAGAGTACTCATGTATAGCACTCTCAAGAAAACATTTAAAATGTAATAAATGGATGTGACCCCTGATGGATGGACCATGCTGAAGTGGATAGGTTGCATATCCAAAAATATATAACTGCATAAATTGGACTTGATGGTTTTAAGAAAAAAAAAATAGATAATGTGTGGGCCTGGAAGGAGTTGTGTGTGGGGGATGAACAAGATCAAGATAAATTATATGCAAATTTTGAAGAACTAATATAATAAGTAAATAAAATAATTTTAAAAACAAAAGTGCAGTTAAAAATAGTGGTTGGGAGTTTTCCAATCCTTACCACTGCTTCCTCTGGGAAACTGTGCGGCAGTGAGGATCAATTCCAACTTCGTATCATCTTTCAGAAGTTGTGAGGCAGTCTTTTGCAGCATCTGCTCATTCTTTCTGTAGCTCCCCGCCTGGATTCTAGAGCCTTCTACAGGGAACTGCCTTCCATAGGCCAAACCATTTAGTGCTGTTCCTTTGTCTCTCTTCACCCCACCCCACAAAAAAATCTGAATTCTAACCCTTTCACACAGTCAAAAAGTATTTACTGAACAAGCACCATAGGCAGACTCTCCTCTCAGTCTTGGAGCTACAAGAGTAGACAACAATGGCATTTATGGTAAGTGGGGCTTACAGTCTTCTGGGAGAAGCAGAAAAGAATTACGGACACGTGAAAATAAGAATCTCAATGCATGGTGCAGCTTTAGAAAAACACACTGTGATTACTTGGTGCTGAGTTAGCTAGTTAGGAAAGACTTCACTGAGAAGGTGACACAGAGCCAGGACCTTCAGTGCCAAGACCTAGGAGAAGAGAACTCTGGGTAGAAAGAAAAGAAGAGGCGGGTCTTGGGTGAGGACATAGCACCCAGTGGGTACTGCAGGGTGGGTGAGAATAAAGGAGGCCCTGACCACCGACTTTGTAGGCCAGAATAAGGAGTCTGCATCTTCGCTCATGCTCACTGAGAACATTACGCAAGGGAATTGAAAACCATTTTCAAACTCACTGCAGTATCATTTCCATACAGTAATCCTTACCCATTTTAGGTATCTACTTTATGAGCCTCTGCAACTGTCACAATATATATACGAGTAAGAGACTTTTCTCATCCAAAGTTCCATGTTACCCTCTTCCCAGTTTTAACATTCTATGATCCAGCCTAGTGATTATTGAGCTCCAATGGGTTAAGGCTCACGTCCCCATCCGGACACCTAGTTGTTTAAGCACCATGTGTAAAAGACTCTCCTTTCTCCACTGGATTACCTTGCCTTCTTGTCAAATACTATCAAATGTGAGTGGTTCTACTTCTAAACTTCTTATTCTGTCCCACTGATGTTGGGATCGTCTCCTTATGCCAATACCATAGTGATCATACTTTCTCGCTCATTCATCTGCACTGTCTGCTACGCCTCTGACACATAGGATGCTCAGCATATGTTTGGTGAATGAACAGAGACCTCTCCAAGGGAAGGGATCATGCCTCTGGTTTCCAACACAATCAACCAGAAGAGGTTAACTATTGAGGAGAACATTGTCTAGCCACTTTTTATTTTATTTTATTATTATTATTATTATTTTTTTGAGAAGAAGGAAGAGAGTTTTCTCTACAGTTTCCTTGGAATTCTAATGCCTGCTGTCTTAGCATAGCCACAACACTCCCCATTAATTCAAACCTTATGGCCAAGGCTATGAGGCTATGAGGCAGGCTAGACCCTAATGTAACTCTGGAAACAGCTTCCTTTATTTGGCTGAACTTGTGGTTTCTTCTCATTAGGGTAGTCCCAAGTTGACATGTTCTGTGCAGAAGAGTGGCCTGGAGCAGGGCTTCAGGTTATCATAGGTTAGGCTTTTATTAGGCAAGCATTTACTGAGCATAAGACAGATCTGAGGACATTGTGTATTACCTGCCTTGATAAACAAGAATGACTGGCTCTAAGTACAAAGCTGTCTTTACTGGAGCTGGGCTTAAGTCTTCCTTTTTCAGCTGTGCTATTTAGAGAATGTAGCTTGGTGGCTTAATGTCATATTGATTGTCACCCTGGCACCAGAAGTTACTGAAGTGGCTTCTAGTTTTGGATCCTTTTGCATGTGCATTGATGCTTGTGCCTGCATATGTCTGTGTGAGGGAATTGGATCCCCTAGAACTGGAATTACAGACAGATGTGGGTGCTGGGAATTGAACCGGGGTCCTCTGGAAGAACAGCTAGTGCTCTTACCTACTGAGCCACCTTTTTAGCCCTTGGGTCCTTTGTATATACTCTAGTCTGAGAATTCAAAGGCTTGCCTCTGGGTACCACACTGAAGTGAATACAGTAGATTCTCTCTCTCTCTCTCCCTCTGTCTCTCTTAACTTCTAGGGCAGAGCAAATGCTCTTAGGCTAGGGGTAAGATAAAATGGGAGAAGGGATTTAAAAAAAAATAGTAGGAGTAAAGAAACCATAGCCCTTTTTATAGTTAGGGAAAATACAGCCGATATTCTTTTAAAAAAATACCATGCAGGTCAAGAGCTGTTTCCTCCCAGAGGCTGGTCTTGTTGGCACTGCATTCCCAAATGCATCCTTTGTGCTAGCAAGAGTAAAGAGGACACACTACAGTGCTGTCTTAATATACTTGGGATAGATGCATCGTGGTTTCTGTACGTGGCTCCTCAGAGTCTCTGAGATGGTCAAACACAGCCACTTGCACTTTAACGTGGGAGTTGTAGTTAGCAAGCTGTCAAACCTTCCTTCTTACCCCTAGCCTATCTCATTGTGAAGTTATTAGTGGGCAAGTAATTCAAAAACCATAAGGAAGATTTGTCTTACTTGGAAAAAAAAACATTCATGAAAAATTAGTTTGAAAAAAAAAAAGGACCAGCTTCATGGAGAGTCATTAATTAGCAGTTATTTTAGGAAGCCAGTCTATTGTACGCTATGCCCATTTATTTCTATAGCATTAGCGTTTGTTAAGTGGTCGATATATGGCCAGGCACATGGGGGGTGAACAGTGCTATAAGCTAAATAAATCAGAGGCCATGTCTGCTCCCAGTCTAGCTAGAGAGGGACAGCTGCCTCTAGGTGATCTGGCCATCTGGAGAGGTACATCTAGGTCATGCTTGTTGAATGCTCCCCAGAGCTTTGCTATCTTCCCCTTGCCCTTGTGGTATGTTCTAGGGCTCACGGTGTCCCCGTGGCATCTGCTGCTCATGTGGAACTTCTGATATTCTTCCTACCCACACCATCATGTTCTTTTCTCCTTCACAATGAGGAATTGTCACATACAGACCCATAGGATTTCCTTAGTAAAAGGCACCAGGAATCACATTGACACACATGCCTTAAGAAGCTAGACTTGAGTGGTAATTGTTCCTGGGTAAATTACAATGCCCTACCCAAAGCACAGAAGTTATCACATGACTGGATGTTGAGGAAATAATCTACAAATGAATTTTTAAAAGAAGAACCTATCAGACTGGGATCTGACAGCATCATGAAAGGTTTAGTTAATAACACTCTAACTTTGTAAAAAGTCAATTGAGCCTCCAAAGTGTAAATGTGAGTACTGTAATCCAGCAGCTTAAAATGCAGTCCTTCAAAATGCAAGAACAAAGAGCATGAGTTTCAAAGGCAGGGCTTAACAAAAGCTACAACAGGCAAATTGTTAAGCTCCATGTGTTTGTTTGGGGCTTCTGGGAAAACTTTCATAGGATATCTTATTTTCTATAAATAGGAAAAAAGAAAAAAGAAAGAAAAGAAAAAGAAAATGTGTGGCAAACATCAAATGTTCTTTCTTTAGTTTGACCCTTCCCTATTTCCCAACTCTTGTATTTTATTCACAAGTATTTAATAGGACGCTCTGTTGAATCCTGTTTATTTTCCATCTAGAGCCTGGGACTATAGATGATGTATTTATAAAGTTTGGGGAAAAGGGACATCTTGTTAAGAGTGTTTTAAGCTAAATGAATATACATTATTGTTTTTTTTTTTGTCCTGGCTGTATTATTGCTGGCACCTTTCCATCAGTGGGGTCAAATATTCTGTTTAGTCACACAATGAGGTTTTGTCACAACATATGAGTCAGCACTGTTTTCTCATGGTGCACTGGTGAGTCAGTGAGCCCAAGAAACACCTTTTGGTTGAGGAAACATTCCTGATAAGTTTCCATGCATGCACAAAGGAGGAGACTGGGAAGGCAGGCTTGTCTAGAGGGTGTGGGTGGTGGTGTGGAATGCTGAAGACGGGGACACTCTGTTTACAAAGGTCACCCTGCTCAGAACTTAGTGGCTGCTGCTGAAGCGGTCGCTAGGAGACTGCCACCCTATCCAAGGAGAGAGGGAAGGGTGAAGAGCCTGAATGAAAAGCAAAACAGGAAGGAAAGCAGTGGGCAAGTCAGAAAGGGGCACAAGTATTCAAATGTGCAGGATTTAAAAACAGTTTGGAGGTCAAGGTAATATCAGATCTCCTGAGCAGTGGAGTCCACAATTACACTATCTCTAAGAAATATCTCATCGGTCAAAGCCCAATACAGCACTATTGGTAGAACATACATGTACACACAAATTATGGATTTCAACTAAAGGATCCTTGGATAGTGCTATCCATTGTCGGCTAGACAGAGGAGAGTTTACAGTAGTTCTGGCCTGCTCTTCTCACTTCTTCTAGCTCTATTGGTCCCCTGTCTGTGACGGATGTTTCAAGGACAAGCAGCAGTGACACCATCTAAAGGGATCAAGTGCCATAAACCAAGGTACATGGCAGCACATCTTCAGAAGAGTAGAGGCTGTGGTTGGCCCCTACAAAGAGAAAGACTAGGGGAGACCTCACAGCGCTGTGAGAATACCTTGGACTACTTCTTATCTTGGGACTTAGCTTAGTATATCTTAAGACTATTTCTTGCTATTCACTGGACAGATAAAAAGCACACATGCGGCTTACTGGATTGCTGCAGATAACCGCTAGACACAACTGAGAGGACATCCTACACAAACATCTACCCATCCCTACTCTGTCGCCCACACCAACCTGAAACCCTCCAAAGAATTGTATGCTTGGTTAAGGTTTTGACATGAAAGGTATACATTTTTCAAAAATGATCTGTTTTAAATCATGACTTTTCCAACTTAAACAATAACTGTTGGGCTCCATATCATCACATGTACACTGTAAATTCTGATGGTATATAAATGCTAAAGGAACCATGAATTTTTATCACAACTTCCCTCGTAGTCTGTTGTTCTGATTACAAATAGTATGGTACAAGGGCTGGAGGTGTAGCTCAGTTGGTAGAGTATTTGTTTAGCACGCATGTTGTCCTGGGGATGAATATGAGCACTGAGCTCAGTGGCTATGGTACCAAAACTCAAAAGGTGTAGGCAGGAGAATGAGAAAGAAGTTTAGCGATCATCCTCAGCCTCATAATGAGTTCGAGACCAGCCTGGGCTGTATGAGACTTCATCTCAAGAGAAAGAGTGGGGCTTAAAAACATGTTTAAATTGCCTTGCCCAGGGTTACGAGATCATTTTAAATGTCCATTTAATGCACAAGTAAGATACTGTCGGCAGCTTATTAAATACAAGTACTTATTAAGCTTGATCACTGGAAAGGATGTGTTCTAGGCATTTGTTACTACAGTCTTTAAAAGAGAAAAACATCACAAGGCTGTAGAGAGGGAGACAAACATTATTAAAGGTTTTCCTCTGTAGATATAATTGCTAGACAAGTTGAAAACAGGTCTATTATATGTATTTGCTCACTGAACTAGAACATTAGTCCCGGAAAATCTTAGACACTGTTTATAAAGGTTTTCTTTATGCAAGATACGAAAGGGAATCTAAAGAGAAGGCAACCCATTGCCAAGGATTAGTGGCACAGAACCAATATAAAGAGCCTATGGCTGTTCCTGCCTAGTTGGAACCGGTTAGAATCTCTTGTCACTAGAAAGGCTGTGTTGAAGTTGTTCCGGTAGTTGGGCATGAAGACGGTAACCATAGTTATGTCCTTCAGAGGAGCTGGCCATTCTTGTAGCACATATTTAATGTCTGCTAGTTCTCATGCTAAAGCAATGGCCCACAATAATTTGGGTCTCAGTAAATACAAACTTTTAACTGAATACAGGGAGACCTCCTTAGATCCATGCTGGCAGGGAATAAAGCTGGGAATAGAATACACACGGGAAAGGTGTACGATTGCAGTGCCTTCATGCTGCCAAGTCAATGTCCACGACAGATTGCACGGCAGACTTCTAAAGATTTTCATGGGGATAGCCAAGTATGGTAGTATATACTTACAATACCAGCACTCTGGAGGCTAGGCAGACGGATTGTGGTTATTTCGAGGCTAGCCTGGGCTACACGGTGAGATACTATGTTAAAAAAGCAAACAGGAGAGAGGCAGATGACTGCAGTGGTCAGGATATTTACTCTGGCATTTATCATTCACCTCTTACATCACCCTTGCTAGAGTTCACAGTCCACCTAAGGGTTGGCTAGAAGCACATCTAGTTGCTCTCTAACTTCTTTGCTTCTAGCATCGGAACATATTTTTCCTAGCATTTTTACTCTTAATAAAAGCAGGCCATCTTTCCTATTCATTTGTCATACACATAGGAGAAGATCCAAATTTTCTAATTCCAATATTTTCCTATGTGGGTAATGGATACCTATGTGCCCATATGCCTGTGTGGATGTACACACCCATCTTGCTCCTGTGGAGGCCAGAGGTTGACACTGGGTGTTTCTGCCTTAACTTTTGAGGCCGGGTCTCTCAGTGAGTGGCTGGTACCTCCCTGCCTCTGTCTCCCAGGTCTGGGATTACAAATTCGCACCAGCACACCCAGCTTGCTACACGGGTTCTGTGGATGGAAAGTCTGATCTTGTCGATTGCGCCATAAGCATCACATGCCTGAACTCTCTCCCTGGCTCCTCCCAGTAATGTTTTTCTAATGTTAACTTGATAATCTATACTATGATCTCTGCTGATTTTGAATTCCTGTTTGTAACCTATCTCAAGCCCATTTCCTAACAATTTCTTGGTGTATATGATTAAGCGCCTCCTCAAGTCAGAGTAAGCCAGCAGAATGTATGAGTGGGTCAGAACTCTTCCTAGAGCCTAGAAGAAATGCTAAGCAGAACCCACACAACACGGAGGAGTTTTATTGGAGTATTAACTCCTAGCTGTCTACAAGTTGAGTGACTGGCACCACGCCTGTGGCCCTGTGCTAACTGTGAGGTCTATAAACCAGGGAGTGGTGTGATACTCTTTTACAAAAGGATTTAATTATTTTTATGTACATGCATGAGTACCTGCATGCATGTTAGTGTACCATGTATGTACTGGTGTCTGGGGAGCCCAGAAGGGGCCTCAGATCTCCTGGAACTGGAGTTACAGGCAGTTGTGTCCCACCTGATGTGGGTTCTGGGAAACAAACCTGATTCCTTTGGTCTCTCTGCAGAGGAACAAGTACTCTTAGCTGCCGAGACATCTCTCCAGTCCCATTATTAAAAAATAATTATTATTGCTTTTTGTGCATGCATGGATATGGAGGTAAGAGGTCTGAGTACAACATCTGGGAGCTGGTTCTTTCTTTCTATCATTGGGATACAGAGATAAAATTCCGGATGGGGACCGAACTCAGGTTGTCTAGTATGCTTAGCAAGTGTTTTTACCTGTGAGCCATCTTGCCAGCTCAGGGAGTGATATTCTCAACACACTTTCTTAATTGTAAAACAGGCCAGAACCAATTTTGAGTTCAGATTTTCTTGCTAGTTCTGGGAACTCCTCAAAGTCTCCTGGCTGGCACAGTGAATGAGTCTTTGTGCATACACAGCTTCCCAACCAGCCAAATGCAATTAACTCGCTGCTCTGGAGTTGAGAGAGAGCAGTTTTTTCCCATGCACTCTTTCAGAGGGCGGCTGATTATTTTGCAAGGGCATAGCCTGTAATAAAACTATCAAACTCATTATGAGCCTCAGGATATTAGTAGCTCTCAATAAAGCAAAGAATAACTGAATAATGGCCAATAGGGGCATGCACCGTATTCTAGGCTACAGATAGAATTAAGAACATGATGAGGGCCTTCCTACAGCCGAGAAGCTGAGACTATAGGAGAGTAGAGGACAGACAGGGTTTCTGGAGAAATAACATAGACTCTGAAGTCAAGGTAGAAGATAGAAATCCTAGGGAGAGATGTGAGGAGGAAATGACTTTGGAATATTAAGATTAAGGTCTACAACCTGGGATGAAGACACAACTCATTTCCTTACTTACACAATTCTCTTGATATAACACCAGGGGGTCATCCAGTACCTCTGAACTGCAGACCTTTCTCTTAAGTTCCTCCCAAACCCACGATTCTCTAAGCACAGCAATCAAGGCTGTGACTGGCCAGGGGAAGAAAGGGTAAGGATGAGGAGACAAGAGAACGAACAAGAGAATTGTTAGCACGCAGATAAAAGAAATAAATAAATCCCATCCCAGGGTTAATCGTCACTGCTTACTTGACTTGGTTTGGGATGACCATAGAAACATACGCAGATGTTAACATGGTGTCTCTAGAGCTCTACGTTTAATGGAGAAAGGAAGATCTGGTTTGAATGTGGGTTGTACCATCCTATGGGCTGGGGATTCGGACTGAATAAAAAGAAGAAAGGTAACTGAGCCCCAGCATCTGTCTCTCTGCTGCCTGGTTGCAAATGCTTCCTCACGCTCCTACGACCATGTTTTCCCTGCCACTGCAGGCTATGGGTCAACCTGTGCGCCCAAAGAAACCTTTAAAAAGGAAAAAAAAAATCTCATCCCGGGATTAACAGGTCAAACTGTGACCACAAGCCATTCGAGACTTGAAGGATGGTTCACAGGACCTGCTGGTGCACTATAAGGCAAGTGATAACTTTCCTCCGCAGGGAACAGACCATCCTGTGTACACAGGAAACACAGACTCATACTCTCAAGGCAGGAGCATTGTCCACTCACACCCTCTTTGGGACTGAACCCTGATCTCAGGGACAATTCACAAGGTTGGCAGGGACTATCTTTCTGGGTACAACATGAGCTCCCATCTCTCTTCTGAAACAGAGAAGAGCAAGAACTGAGCTCCGCTGACTATGGAGCTCAGTTCAAGGCCTGAAATAACATGTTCTTAATCGGTATTCCCAAATAGCCAAGCACCCTTCACTCCCTGTGCCTCTGAGTATTTGATTAAAGCCATTCAAATTCACAGCCAAGGACAGCGACCAACTGAGGCTTTGTTTTTCATTGGAATGAGACTTTATCTATTTGAAAAAAAAAAATGCACTTAATAACTGGAGTGAGTTAACCAGCTTTTCCTCTTTCCTGGTTCACCAGGCCATTTTCACAAAATGGAGTTGCATAACCAACATTCCACATGTGAAGTGGTTGGGTCACTCATGCTAACACAACTGGACTTCTGTGACACAGATCAGAAGGGATTCTGTAATTCAAACTCCACCGGACTTAATTCGTATTAAGGGAGTAACAATGACTTCCTTTATCACTGACAAACATTTATGGCTTATAAAACATTCAACCCTCAGAAGCCCCCAGTGCTCTGGGGTTGGGGCAGACCTTGTGCGATTCTGCCCATGTGACCCTGGAAGAAGCAATTTGAAGCTGCTGGCCCTAGCTCAGGAAGCCTCTTGCTGGACTTGATCCTTCAGATTCCCGGTCCACTGTGTACACAGTGATCACTGAAGACACATCTCACCTTAGGTAAACTCTCCAAATGCGAGACACATTTAAATTTAATACATTTGCATCCATTTCTTAGTAATCATTATTTCAAAGATTTGGGGCAAAAGAATGATTCTTTTCAGAAGCTGGCCTAGATCTGAATTGTCTTCTAGCTGACTTTATTACACAGATTAAGATAATTGTTCCCAGCAAGCCTACGTGTCTTTCAATGTGAAAATATAGCCAACGGTTAGAAACAAACTCAATTTGCTGTTGAGATAGCTCAGTGGTTAAGAGCACTGGCTGCTCTTCCAAAGGGCACAGGTTTGGTTCTCAGCACCCACGTGGCCAGCAGCTCTCAACCATCTGTAACTCTGCAGATGATCTGATGTCCTCTTCTGGCCTCAGCAGGTGCCAGGCACACAAACAGGCACATAGGTAAAACATCAGTATGCATAAAATAAAACCAATGATTAAAAAAAAAAACAAAAACACAAAACACACAAAAAAAACCCAGTTGGAAATAGGAAGTCCCTGGTTTCCACACAGTTTCTCCTGCTGTAATGGGCAAAGGCCTTGTAGGCCCAGAACAAGCACCAGGTGTTTTTAGTGATTACCTGGCCAGTCAGGCCTAGCTAATCGATAAAAGCAACGGGGAGCTGATTCTATTAACTAACTGGACAAATTATTTATAAGGCTATTAGTGTCAGTTTAATATCAATTGCTCTAGTAAAAAGAGGTTCAAGACCAGATTGTTACCTCCCAGGTGCCTAGCAATGCAAGGTACAGAAATTCGTGGGAGGCAAAATGGAGAAGTCACAGCCTAGTCCCTGAACTTGGCCAAGACCTGGGGGATGAATAAAAGAGACAGCAAAGTTTTCTCTGCGGGAATAACGGCTTCACTGTGGAAAGTAGGTGTAGAAGTAAATTGTCACGGTGAGGAACAGAAGCCTGTGCTGTGATATGCTTTCACGAAGCTCTTCTACTTCTTCATCGGCTGTGAGTGCCATCCCAAGAACTCTGGGATGTTGGGGTATACTCCAAAAACTCAAGTTTAACAAATGAGCTGCTAGAGCTTCCAACTCTAGGATGGTTCTTCAGAGCAATGCGAAGAGCACTTTGGGATTGGTGGTCCCTTACTTAGGAAACAAAACTGAACACTCCTGTGAAAGAAAGGTAGGGGACCGACCACAGCCTCCTCGAAGTTGGAACGAGATGCCCGTGAAAGGCAAGAGTGAGCTAAGAGTCTAGAGCAGCACCGTGTACAAACATCCATGGAGAAATGCTGAACCCCCATGAAGGCAAAAGATGGGCAGAAGGCCAATGCTTTCTGGAAAACAATCTCAAGCTTCCGGAAAGTATACTGGAATCGAGAAAGGTTGGTTACTTTTGAGACATCTAATTGGAGTCCAACTCAGAGATGATGTCACCTAGGGTTTTCTAAAAGCTTGAAGTTAAAAATAAATAAATAACACACACACAGGTAGAGGGAGGAGGAGAGGGAGGGATAGAGAGAGAGAGATGGTGATGGAGAGGGGCAGGGAGAAGGATAGGGAGAGGGGAAGGGAGAGCGAGAGAAAGAGTGAAGGAGTGAGGAAACAAACAAGGACAGCAAAGCCTTTTTTCCAAATTGGGCTACTAATGGAAGTGGCAGGAGACAGGCTGAATGACAGCAAGAGTCACCCCGGGCCTATGGCAGGATGGGACATTCCAGTGCCTGCACTTAGAATATATACACAGAAATATAGAAACTGAGATGAGTCACAACAGCCAACAAGCAGGAAATGGAATGGTTTCTAGAAGTTTAAGCTGCCTACTGTCGTCCCATAAGCATGCCCCAAATGAGGCCTGGAGAGAGTCAAGTAGCGTCTTCTGCTAATGAGAGAGATTGGCTTTGCATCTGGCCCCATAGTGGCTGTGTGAGCATCTGTCCCCACGGTAGGTAGGTGTGTGTGCATCTGTCCCCATGGTGGCTGTGGGTGCATGTGTCCTCAGGGTAGCTGTGTGAACATATGTCCCCATAGTGGCTGTGTGTCTACTTTCCTTGCTGAGGAACTGGACCTTTGGGGAAGAGGCATCAGTCAGACTTGGTGCAGTATCCATGGCCACAAGTAATACCTATGCTAGTGTGTGTGTGTGTGTGTGTGTGTGTGTGAGTAATACTTATGCTAGTGTGTGCGTGTGTGTGTGTGTGTGTAAGTAATACGTATGCTAGTGTGTGTGTGTGTGTGTGTGTGTGTGTGTGTATGTGTATGTATGTATGTTTGCATATATATATTCTTCCAAGTGTAGGATACTCCTTTAATGAGCCAAGGAGGACCATTTGAAGTAGCCAAGTCTCCAAACTCTGACCCTGTATAAACTGGGTGATCCCCATCGATACACAGTTCTGGAGCCTGTTGCTCCAACCCCCTTATTTCTTCAGGAAACAAACCTTTCCTCGTCGCTTTTCCCATCAGCAGCCTCCAGTCCTCAATGGAAGGAATGGGCTAGGATTACACTTAAGAATGTATTACAGGAAGTATTCTTCTTTCCACTGATCACAAAATCCACTGTAGCAGCCCATCCTCCAAAGATACCCTCTCAGTGCAGGCGCCACATACCCCATCTAGAGGTGGTGAAGAGCTAGAGAAAGGATTCCTTTCACTTGTATCTCTCTTACAGTGTGGATGCCCTGCAACGGTAAATAAGGTTCACATATATGGGCTTGGGTTTGGGTTTGGGTTTGGGCTTGGGCTTGGGCTTGGGCTTGGGCATTACCTCCTCTTCCTGCGTTAAGTGTGTACAATGGAAATTAACCTCTCTGGAGCTTCCAGTTCTGCCCTGGTATCGAGCCAGGAAGAGTTGCACCAAGCAGGAGTGCCTCCATTTATATGCAACGTCTGACAATCTAATTAATTGCCCCGGAGTTGTTTTCAATGCCTCCCTTTGTTTCCTGCCCAGATGTACAAATCGATCACCACCGAGTCCTAGCAAGTCCTGCTCCTAGGCATTTGGCCACCACCCCGCTTCTTCTGCCCTGGTGCTCATCACCTCGTCAGGCACCACCCTGAGAGACTCCTTCCTCCTTGATTTGCTTCCAACCCACATGCCCACGTGCCTTTCGTACACAAGCCTTGTTGCTGTAGTCAGCTGACTGAATCCAGAAGCTGATTGAAAACATACTCTAGAGGCTGGGATTACAGCTCAGTTCACAGAGTGTTTGTCTGGTATGCATTTGGGCCTGGGTTCAAATCTTAGGACTACAAACAAAACAAAATGAACAAATAAAACATCATTTTGTTCAGAGTGATTCTGAACCCTTGAGCAGGATACACGTAGCTTTTCATGATGTTCTTCATTCTGAGCCCTCAATTTACTATCATCCCGGTTCCCTCTCTCTGTCTTTGCTGTTCTGTATGTCTCTTATTGACTTCTTATGCTGTTCTCATAGAACCTCTGTGGCTTCTAATTCTGTCTTCCTTCCCTTACCCATTTGGAAAGATGGGAAGTCTTCGCCAAAAGGCCCCAACTTCACCCCAAACTCCATCATTTCAGGTGATTATCTTTTGTGTATGCCCATCCCTCCATTGGAGAGAGGATGATGAAATCTCAGACTGTCAACTTTTGCTGAATGAATGCATGGGTTAATGCATGGATATAAGATATACTTGAGAGACACTGGTTTGAAATACAGATGTGGAAATACTGGGTGTGGCGAATGATAGATGCAGTCACAGGAAAACCCAGTTACTCAGAAAGAGCACAGTAGCTTGCAAATCAGAAGATCAAGGCGGGAATACCAAGAAAGTACAGGACAAGCACCCAGAGAAAGAACAAAAATAAAAGAAAGGCACAGGGGCTGGAGAGATAGCTCAGTGGTTAAGATCACTGGCTACAGAGAACCTGTGTTGGGTTTCCAGCACCCACAAGGTGGCTAACACCATGTGTTGCTCCAGTTCCAGAGGATCTGAAACCCTCTTCTGGTCTCCTTAGGCATAGCCTGGATGGATACAGACATGCATGAAAGCAAAACACTCATACACATGAAATAAAAATAAATGAATCTTAAGAGAAGAAAGGTATATATAACTAAAGGCATACTATTCCGAAGATTAATGTATGCAGAAAAAGTTGTGAAAGCAGGGAAAGAAATGTAAAGGTCGCCAGAATAAAAATGGAGTTGCTTGGTCAACTCTAACAAAATGAACACAGCCAGGAAGTCATAAAGGGCAGGCTCTTAACACATGATCCCCGGAGAACTATCATTGCGCAAACTTCTAAAATTGTATACAAAGTATATAATAAGGATGTTTACCCAGCAACTCTGTGGAGTCTTAGATGGAAGCCACTCCTGTCAGTAAGAACTGTGATCAAGGATTATTATGGTCTCTGAACACCCAATGTAATCCTTCCCATCTGGGGTTTTAAACCTCCTCTTACCTCAACCTCTTTGAATATGCTTATTGTTTAGTATTCCCAGTGAAACACTGTCAGTCCCAAATAAATATCACTTTTTTTTTCATTGTAGAAACACTCCCTGATTGCTTTTTCTTTTGATTGACAAGTTTATTCTGAGCTAGCAATAGCACAGTGGAAAAGAATTACTGCATCATGGTGAAAGGACATTTGGGTAAAAACAACAAAACAACAGAATGGTATTATGTAAATGGAACATATACAAAATACATACATACATATACTTCTTTTTACTAAGATAAATTTTAATAAAGCCCACGGCTATTGTTTTTAATAACAGATACTAACTGACTAGGGCTTCATTTGCCAAACTGTCTGAAAAGATATTTTTTGAGTCAATCTTTCAACAGTAAGATAGCTTTTTCCAGTTTAGATTTTCAAGGCACAAAGTGATACCAACTCAACGAGACTGTAGGTTTTTATAGGGCTCAATGGATGCCCCAGCATAGGGGAATTTGAGGGTGGGGAGGCAGGAGTGGGTGGGTGGGTGTTGGAACAGCCTCATAGAAGCAGGGGGGAGGGGGAATGGGATAAGGAGTTCGGGGGAGGGGACTGGGAAAGGGGATAACATCTGAAATGTAAACTAACATTACATTGCAAAAAAGAAAAGAAGAGAAAAGAAGAGAAAAGAAGAGAAAAGAAGAGAAAAGAAAAGAAAAGAAAAGAAAAGAAAAGAAAAGAAAAGAAAAGAAAAGAAAAGAAAAGAATTGAGGTCTTGTCCAGAAAAGAAACTAGATATGTTGGAAAAAGAGGAGCTGAATTTCTTATATTTAAGCATGAGGCTTTGTGATCTCATATTAGCAGCTGCCCCAGATCACCTCACAAGAAGGAAGCCAACAGCAAACATGGCTGTCAGACGATAGCAGCCTCCAGATGAATCAGCGCAAGTACTTGTACAGGAAATACTACTGGAATCTTCGATGGAAGCCACTCTTGACAGTAATAACTGCGATCTGAACAGCCCATGTTATCCCTGGAGCCACGGTAAGCAGCCACCGACCGAGCGAAGGAAGCCCCTGCAAAATCTCATCACTCTCAGTCAAACGGTCCCAGATTTGTGTTTCCACAGCTCCCTCAGCACTCAGATGTACATGGTGGGGAATATTGCTCACATGGCACTCAGCATCAAAAAGGAGGCTGTGTCCCAATCAGCCACTACAAGATGAGAACACCAGGCTGAGCCATCCTGAACCAGGAGTTGTGTGTTTGGATGTGGAACACCCCCTATATGTTTATGTGTTTGAATACTTGGTTTGCAGCTCGTGATGCTATTCTGCGCATTTGTGGAACTTTAAAGAAGTCTAGTTGGAGGAAGTGGGACCCTTGTGAGGAGAGAGGACAGGCACTAGGTGCTATAGTGAGGCCCTACTTCTGAGCCAATCTACTCTGTTTCCTATACTTTGCTGAGATTTAAGTGTGTAACAACCTCATGATCCCATTGCTGGGCCTTAAGGACCAGCCCTTCTCAAATCAGGAGCCAAAAGCAATACTTTTCCACTAGGTTGTTTCCCTCAGCCATTTGGTTTCAAGCAACAAGAAGTGTAATTAACACTGGAGACATCTCTAAGCTATAATAAACATGGGACTCGTCTATTTATTTGCTTTCAGTTCCATAACCTTCTATAAAGAATTGTGAATAAAGGTTTTCTTAAACTACTGATGGCACAAATACATGTGAATGATATGATTTCAGAGATCTCTACTGGCCACTGACTACCTTGGGGTAATTCACTTAACAAACTGACCTGTGAAATTTGGGGGTCTAACCACTGTGACGGTCTTAGCCATAAGCTCGGGGTAGTTGAACGCTTGGTCTCTAGCTGGTGGTGCTCTTTGGTGAGGCTGAAGAACCATTAGGAGATAGAGTCTTGCTGGAGGATGCCCATCACTGGGGGAAGGCCTTGAGAATTTGTAGCCCTGGCCCCATTTGCAGTTCGCTGTTTCCTGTGCATGGTTAAAGATGTAACCAGTGAGCTTCATGCTCCACATGCCTGCTGCAGACCTCCCCTGTCATGGAGTCTCACTCTGGGACCATAATCCAAAATCAACTCTTTCTTCCACAAGTCACTTTTGGTCATGGTGTTTTATCACAGCAAGGAGAATTAACTAATAGAGCTAACTCTTTTAAAGGAAAATAAACCTGGTAGAACTAGTTCTGCTTTAGTTCCAGTTCTGTTGCTGTGACAGATACCCAGACAAAAAGGAGAATAGAGGAGGAAAGTGTTTATTTCACTTACAATCTCACAAAGTCAGCAAGCTTCCTCCTTTTTTATACTGTTCAGTACCTAGGGAGTGGTGTCACCCACAGTGGGCCGTGTCTTCCTACATCAATTAACAAATTAGACAATTCCCCACAAACATGCCCAGAGACTAACATGATCTAGATATGCCTCATTAGGACTCTCTTCCTGGGTTACTCCGGGTTGTGTCAAGCTGGAAGTTAAAACCAGCCAATGAACTGTTTGTTTCATACTGCTGTTTAAAACCCTAAGCGTATGTCCCATTGTTTACCTATAATGGGATAGCATCCACCCTCCTTTGTGTGTAGTTTAATTCATCACTGCGAAGGGAATACTTCGCGTCCCTTATGCTGCCTCTGTCTGCTATCTCATTACACCAAATCTCCCATTGAATAAGGCTGCATGAGCTTTCTATGGCGTCCATAAGAAATTACCACAGTTTTAGGGACTTTATACAACGCTCATTATCTTATTGTCCTGTGGTTTGGGAATCCACCACACGTTCTAGTTCCCGTTCTGTTGTAAAATATTCTGACCAGAAGCAACACGGGGAGGAAAGGGTTTATTTGACTTTGACTCCCAGGGCACAGCCTATCATCACAGGGCAGGAGCCACGGGGGACCATGCTTCTTGCCTGCTTGACTGCTGGCTTATTCTCTGACTCATGCCCAGCTACCTTTTAATACAGCTCAGGCCCTCCTGGCTGAGGAATAGCACCTCCCACAGTTGACTTGGCCCTCCTCTATCAATCAGTAATCAAGAAAATGCCCCTATTAAACCAGACTTGAAGTCTGTCTTTTCTATACAATTAGAATTGACATTTAGAACAAAGGCTGTTCCCATTCAACTTTACACGTTGAGTATAAAGTATATTTTATGTACTTGTGGTTAATTAGGGTGTGTGATGCTTTTATTTATTTGCAAGGTTTTCTTAATAACAAAATTCGTATTTCTTTTTTTTTAAAGGTCAACGCCTCATAGACCTTCCCTCAAGGCTAATCTAGTCTGGGCAATTCTTCAATCACTGTTCCCTCTTAGGACATGTAAGTTGACAACAAAAACCAGTGCATCTAGGCACACATGTATCTTAGTGGGCTAAATCTCGGGCACTGGTGGAGGAAGAATCTTTACCCTTGCTTTTGCAACTGCCCACCATGGCTTGTGAGACCTTTTCATCTTCGAAGTTGGCAGCAGTCCATGGAGTCTTCCTCAAGACACAACCACAGAACCCTTCCTTAGCCTCTAAAAGCCCTGGGATGACACAGGACACACGGACGATTCGGAATTATCTTATCTCAAGGTTCTTTCTTCAGCACATCCAGAAAGTCTCGTCATGACCATGCATGGAGACATTTTTCTGCCCACCATAATAAGTTCTTTCTGAATAGAGGACCCGCTTCTCTGCTTTTAAAGACTCCAGACCAATTCTCAGTATTCCCAGAGATTATGTACAAAGTCACCACTTCCACAAGGCCCTTTCCTCCTCCAAGCCCAAGGAGGCCATTTTTCTCTGCCTCTTTTCAGGCCCACACACATACACAGACTGCAATGCTTATTTTTTATTCTAATTGATTTGTCTTCGGGCACATCACTCCAACTAGATGGTGTGAGTCATGATGGCTCGCTCATCCTTGCAGCTTCTGAAGCCTGGCCATAAAAGTTTGTGGGGAAGAAAATTTAATGTGATATTTTAATGCGTGAAGAGGCCTCAGGTAGAGGCAGAGGCAAGACCAATAAATTTACAGAGCCTCTGTTTGGAGCATAAGTGTTAAGTGGCTCTGCTTGCCTTTAATTAGTTATAATCACATAACCAACCAACCTCTATTCTTTTAACCTTTCCACAGAGGCATCATGGCAAATGTAAAACCAACCATTTGTACCTTAATGCTGATTTTACCTATATGGGACTGGCCATGGAAACTGTCAGAATTATAAGTGTCCCCTTGGGTTTTGCTAGAGAAGACAACTTGTACCCCAAAGGCTAGGATGGATTCTAAGTTAGGCAAACACTACTATCTACATATTTTCTGAATTCATACAAACACACTTGCCTAATGGCGGCACTAAGTAACTTGGGCTGAGATTGAACAATTTGGTTACTGCAAGAAGCCACTTGGCATTTAAGTGTTTGGAAGTTCTTGAAAAAAAAAATATTGAGAGTTCAAATTAAACAAATAGCTGTGTTATTTAAATAGTCTTAACATTTTCCATTGTTAGCCAAAAAGGGTGAGGAGTGGGGGTTGAATAAGGTCACATAAGTGTGGGGAGATTTATTTTTAAAAGAAATGGTCTGTTATGTTCATCTAGTGTCACTAGCAAACCCAGGGGGCACAGAAATACAAACCCAGCAACACTCATAAGACTTATGTGCTCAGCTCCCTGCTATGAATCAGAAAGACACAGCAGCTAAGGGAAGATTCCCACCTGTCTCTTTCTAAACAGCAGGAGGCATAGCTAGGTCAAGCAATCAGGGCAGATTTTAAACGTGGTGCATCACACAGAACCAGGTAATGTAAACCGGTCATGTGCTGGGTTCCTCAAACTTGTAAATATTTTAATAGATGTATATGGGTAGTTGTAAAGGGAAAACAGTAACATTGCCTTAGAAGGTACAGATTGCATTTTTGTGCATTAGCTTAATGCCTGCAAACTACCTTGCTCTAATTTAGTCTCTCCTGAAAACAATTCTTTTTCCATCTTGCAAATTTCATCCTGAACATTTTACTATGTTGAGTATAGTAGCAACTTTTTAAAAAAAGTGTTTCGCCTAGAAAAAAAAAAAAGTGAGAAAACTTCAAAAACCACCGTTTCTGCAGTGCTGGTTCCAAGTTCTTAATATAAAGCTAGAGCAAATAAAGATTGCTACAGTAACCACACTTTGAACAAGTGTCTTTCAAAACAATGACGACGGAGCCATAATATTTTCTACAGGGTGAGCAGCTAATGCACCTGCAAACATCTTTTCTTTTTTCCAGTTTGCTTTATAAACCTTGGAATTTGCGATCCCAGGCTATTTTAAAGAGGGAGACAAGCAATGCTCGGGCTTAAAAAGGATCGACTTGGCATTTACTTTTTTAGCCAAAGAAGCACGTTCCCCCATTCCAGGCCACCAGACAATTTGGTGTCAACTTGCTATGGTGGGAAATGCGACAAACTCCAAGAGCTCCCAAGACAAGGAAGCAGCTCTTAGCACCAGCTGCTTCCCTCACTCCCAAAGCATCAGGACGCGGCGCTTCGGAGCTCCCCACGCCGCCTTCCGGGCAAAGGCCAGTACACCTATCTCTGTCTGGGGAAACTGAGGCACCGTGACAAGACCGATCCACAGCCGGGCGAAGAGCCCTGTCTCTGCGTGGCATCATCCTTCTCCCGGGAGATTGGGAAGGCTCTGTGCTAACGCGCTGTGGACAGTGCGCCCCTGGCCATCAGAAGGTTGTGGCACGAGCCTTGGACGCGACTGTCCCCAACCCACCGGTCTCCGCCCTGCATGTACTTCCAGCATCCTGCGACCAGCCACGACAGGGCACCTCCAGGCGCGTAGTCTCGCCAGTCCAGGCGTCTGAAAGTTCTGCAGCTCGGGCGGCCGCTGACCACAAACCCGGCGCGAGGCTCCCTCCGACTGTAGCCCGCCGCCCAGGCTCGCCCGCCCAGTGCCCTCACTGACCTGACACCGCTGCGCCACTCGGGTGGTCGCCGTGCGCCTCCCGCCATGGCCACCCGGGGAGCTCTGCAGCACCGAGCGCGTACCAACCTCCTCCGCCGCCCGCGCCTCTTCTCGATGCGGGTTACGAGCCCCGCCGCCGGGAGCCGGAGCTTCCCACCTACGGGCGCCAGAGCCGGCGAGAGCCGAGCATGCCCAGTGCGGCTCCCGGCGGCGCCGAGGTCCGGTGTACTCTGCAGAACCGGGTTTTCGCGGCAGCCACGGCCGGGGGCGGCCCGCTGCGGGTGGTGGGCTCCGCCCACTCCGGGCGGGCCCGGCGGTCTGCAGGGGAGCATCGTGCTCAGGGAGCCCCACCTCTGGGCGGGACTGGGCGGCCACTGGGCAGTGCTCCTGCGCGCCACCCTGCCGCTTCCACCAGACTCAGTGGTGCTAGGGCAGCGTGACTGGTAATTGTCGGGGGGCAGGGCGCTGCAGGCGTTGTCACCGCAACTTTCCGGAGCGTCGCGTCGCAGTGGCGTTCAAGGACACGCAGGCAAAGGCGTCTTCGAGAGTGTCATCCTGGATGCCACCGGCAACCAGCCCACCCACGCATTAACCTACCTAGTCTCTAAGGCTGTCTTGTCACACCACCTCGCGAGCAGGAGCATCTGGGGCCTCCTAGGCGGGCGGCCGCGCTGTCACAGCAAAAGCACAGTGGACGCCTCGAAGTGGCACGATAAGACACAGCAGGGTGGGTGTTTGCGGTGGTGTGGTTCCGCGAAATTTTATAAAACTGCCCCTTAAAATTATTTTCAGTTTCGACGATCTCTCTAAAGAGCAGTTAAGTTGTTTTGATGGGAAAAATAAGTATTCTAAAAATATTTTTAACACCTACATAAGTTTTCTGTGAACAGTCCTGCAATATTAGTGAATCTCTCCCCCGCCCTCCCACATCTATTTAAATATTATCTACCTATCAGTTATCTTTCTGTCTCTATCTATCTATCTATCTATCTATCTATCTATCTATCTATCTATCTATCTATCTATCTATCTATCTATTTTTAGGGAGACCTTGTCAGTTTCTGGGACAGTGACCAGGCTCCTCTTCCTGGGCTCTTCTATCCTGGCTCCCACTGGCCACGCCCCACACCGTGTGTGGTTTTTTTTTTTTTTTTTTTTTAAAGAACTCCGGTAGCCCCGCCCCCACACCTCTGCTGGTCATAGGCTGCTGAAAAAACACGGAGAGTTGGATTCAGCAAATTAATGCTACTAAAGTGGCTCAGGCTGTCAGACCCGGGTGTATTCCACTCTGAGTCAGGAACAGCTGTCAAGATGACAGGAAGCTGTTTACGGGATAGCAGTCCACCTCCTTCTCTGTGACTGACAAACCCAGAGGCAAAGTATTGTCTGTGACCTCAAGCCCTGAGCTCCGACCCGCAGAAGTGGCTGCAGGCAACTGAGCATGCTCCGAACAGTGCCAGACTGCTGCACGTGGTTGCCTCTGGCATCTGGCTGCCCAAGGTTGAGGAACATCAAGACACCAGAGCTCAGGAGACAGTAGGAGGGAGCTGGCCTTACCGCAAGCAATAGCACGGGTACATGGGACGAACGCTGGTGCAGAGGGATCTATGTGCCAATGGATGCATGGGCTCTGGTTTCTAAGCATATCAAAACCCAGTCCTTCTCCAAAAGCCTGAGAAATTGAAATCATACTTGAACATTAGTTTCCATAGCATCTTAGCTCAAAGAACCTCCCTGCCTCTTTCAAAAAAACCTAATCTTTTCAAGTTATTCAGCAAGCATTCTGTACGATTGTAGCTGAGAACCACACGGAATCTGTCTCCCTTTGTTCAAGTCAGTCATGTGTATTCTTGTAAAGTATTTTGGTATTCGCTTTGGATCTATTTCTTTTCCTCCCACTCCCCCCCTTTTTTTTCCTGTCGCAGAACCTGCAGAATATTCCCGTTCTGTCTTAAAAAAAAAAAATACTCGCTGCAGCGTGCTTGTGTGTGAGAGGAGGTTTGTTTAAACCTCAGTGACAGAAGACTGGAGTGGGAAAGGCTACGGAAAAAGGAGTGCAGGTTTAAGATGAATAAATTCAGCGAGAAGGGGGAAGAGGGGGTATAAAGGGACAGTGGGGAAGAGAGGGGGAAGAAGTGAAGGGAGACAGAGAGACAGTGGTTCACTGAGTTAGAAGAGTGACCAGTGAGGTTCGTTGAGATTCTAGGAAACAGCCCAAATGTGAGTGGCTCTTCATGTCAGCCCCAGTTTAACTTCAGGGTGGTTCGGGCCACTGCGTCCAGTGAAACTTTACCTCCTTGGAAATACGCCTGTGTGCTTCCCCTTTGAATCTGGGGCCATTTTAATTCAACCCCACGGGGTTCTAGAAGCTGATATTACTTAGGTCTAGAATACTGCAGTGGATTTTGCTCGGATCTCCACCGACATGGGGATCACAAGTAATGAAGCCTGGGAACGGGTGGGCAAGGTGTCTCTTCAAGAGCTACCTTGGAAGTGACATTTGAAGCTGTCTCCTCCCCAGACTACCTGTGTAACATGCGCTTAGTTCTCTAATCCCTGTCACCTTTCCTCCGCATCCTGCTTCTTCATGCTCTCTCTTCTTTGCCCTAACGGATAATCCTCTCTTATTCTCTCACCACTCTCTTCTCTCCTGCTGCCTCGTGATCTCTCATCCTTCTGAAGATGGCTGCACCCAATTGCTAGAATCTTTTCAGCTGGGTCTGTTTTGATTGGCCAGTATCTAGTGTTTGTCCATATATGTCAATATTTTATTTCACCTTTATCCCAAACTGCATTTTTCTTTCAGACTCTATATGTAGTCCAAGTGGAATGCCTCAGGAAACCCAAAACCAGTATGTCCTAAGCAGGGTTCACGAGCCTCGATTGCTCTTTTGTCGTATTTTCTAGCAAGGTTCCTGGTACCTCTACTCAGCCAGAGATCACAAATCTGGAAATGTCTCAGTCTAGTCACCTGGCTTTCTTCTGCCATCCTGCTCCACCTGCCTGTAGGTGTGTCTGCATAGCTCCTGTCCCTTGGGTCCCGACCTACTCTGCTCTCTTCAGCCCTCTTCATCACTAGACATCTTTAACCACAGACCTGTCTGTACTCTTCAACACATCTTCCTCTGTGCCTCCTTGGGTTTTTCCTTCTCAGCACATTATATTACAGTACGTGTGTGTGCCGCACCTCTGAGGTGAGTTTCCAGCCAGGTTCCCTCGCTTGCAGTACCCTAGCTAATCCAAATGGCCCATTGTGCAAACTGACACCGCCCCATCTTGTCACTTCTTTTGTTTCTCTGTCGCCTTAATTCACCGGCAAAATCTTAAGCATTCAAGAGTGAGTTCAGACTGGGCACACTCTGGCCTTCCTGAAGTGACTTCTGCTTGGGTACTTCATCTGTGCCTTATCTCTTGTCTCCATTTTGACATCTGACCCTGATTTCTTTTTCCTTTGTCTTCTCCACACTGTGGGGAAGTTGATAACCAGGGCTGCATGTCCACCATGTATGTTTCCAGTATCAACAGAGGTTTACCTGATGGAGGAATGATAGGTATATGTGTTGTTATAATATGGAAAGTTTGCTCCTTAAAAAAATAATAGTAATTCTTCTCAAAAGTGTTTGCACAGATGGTAAATAAATTGACGTGCTGTCAGAATGAAGTCACACCCAGTGCAGCCGGAGGAACCTAAGTGAGATCTCTGGCTTGACCTCCTTATACCCTGGAGGTTTTCTTCAGCTTCAGAAGTCAGGAAGACTTAGTGAGCCATCTGGTGCCCTTCTTTCATTGGCACGAATAAGCACAGTATTACTAATTAATCCACAAATTTCATTGTTTTTCATTACCCTGTTTTCTTCCGGCAGTGTAGTTACAACCCTCTAATTGTTTGAAGGTCGTTATTCTACCCCCTAGAACAGAGCTTCTTTTTTCTTCTGGTTAAAGCATGGTGCCCCAGAAAGGCAAACTAACCATTAATAGGGGAATTAATATGATCGTAAGACTTCCCTCAACTTTCAATGTCTACTGATAGACACCTAGAAATACATACTGGGTGTCGGGGGCAGTCACCTGCTTCTGAATCAACTGGGGGATTTTTGCTGGTGGTTACTTTTTGTCAGCTTGATGCAGACTTGAGTCTCCTGGGAAGAAAGAATTACCTTCATCTTCACACAAAGAACTGTTTCCATCAGATTGGCTGTAGGTTCGTAGGTAGGGCATTTTCTTGATTAGTGCTTGATGTGGGAGGGCCTAGCCCACTGTAGAGTGGCAACCCTCTGAAGGTGCTCCTGTTTTGTATAAGAAACCAAGATAATCAAAGTATGGAAAGCAAGCCAGGAAACAGTGTTCCTCTGTGGTCTCTGGTGCAGTAAATGCCTCCATATTTCTGCCTTGAGGTCATCTTGCTTTGGCCTCCCTCAGTGATGTAGCCTAGAAGCCAAACCAATCTTTACCTCCTCTCAAAGGCCCCTGAATACCGCATGGTGCTCCCCTCTGTATTAGTCACAGACCACACCCAAACGCCAGTTTCCAAGCACAGACCAAATTCAGAGATCCTTTATTGAACAAGGCAAAGAGACAAAGTCATTACATTTGAATTGGACAAAAACAGAAGCAGATAGCTTTGTATGTGTTGATTTTTAAGAGAGAAAAGGGAGAGGTCTGAGTTAGAATGAGCTGGGGTGTGTTGGTACATTCTGACTGGGTGTTGGGGTAGTCAGAATAATGGATTTTGATTGCTGGACCATGATGTCTTGATAGGTGGACTGTGGTGCCCAGTCTCTGGAATAAGTCAGCAGCCAAATAAGGGACTAGATCTTGGGGCGAGCTTTAGGAATGTAGTCTAACAGTTTAGCAAGGGAAAGAAGGGTAAAGGGCAAAGCCTGTGGGTGCCATGTTTGTCATGCTCAGGCCTGCCAGTGTCTTTGCCCCTAAGTAATTTTGCAACAGTGACTCTCCTGGAAAGATGGTGAATAACAGACTTGTGGTTTTTCTTGTCTTGTGGTATGGTAAATAAACTTGTTTTCCTTAAACATAAAAAGGTGGAAAGAAAAGAAAGGAAAAAACAACCAAACAAAATAAAAATCCATTAGTGCCAAACTTTAAGTTGCTTCTATTTTTTTTTTGGGGGGGGAGGGTGTAGGTTCACATAGATAAGAGGACAATCAGTTAATTTAAAAAGAGTTGTGCGTGTTTATGTTCATTTAATAGCCTAAGCTATATCAGAGAGTGTGGAGAATGGAGAAGAGCCACCTATACAGGAGCTAGCTTGTTTTTGTCCTAGTTGAACCATACAGGGGTTCTCCTTGGTGACTGATCACAGATGTTATTCTCCATCACATCTTTCCTAAATTCTGCCTTCTTAGAGTGTGATTAGGGCAGTAGAGGTTTTGACTTTATACTCTTCATAGAAGGAAGCAGTAAGAGGTTACATCATTATTGGTATAATATATTATATACATTTCTACATCTGTATATTTTAGTGAGAATTTTGGTTTCTTTTCAAAGACAAGAATATTGTAAGAATGTGTTTTCATTTTAATCCCAGATGTGGGATGTGGAGCTGCTTCAGATGGACCACAGCAACTGACTATGATTTGCCTTGTGCTCTTGCAGGGGAGTGATTTTGCCAGCTGCAGATGCTTTCTGATTGTGCGATATTTGGAATACTGGGGACTTTTCAGAGGGTATATAAATGCTATACCCCTGAGGGTTTGTTGTTTGTTTGTTTGCTGTTGGTCTCAGTTTGTTAAGTAGTTTCGTGCAAAGAAGAGACAAGAAATTAGTTACCCTGACAGCAACTCCCCTAATTAGCAGGAAGTAGTCTAACAATAACAGCCCCTTCCCCCTCTATCATTTTTTCTTTCCTATCTAGTGTTAGGGGGTTGAATGAGTAGAAGAAAAAAGAACTCATGAAGTAGACAAAAGTCTGCCTACAATGTAGAATTCTACTTCAGGCTTCTCTTTGTTCCTGGGAGTTTGAAACAGCATACTCGGGACAGTGGGATGTGTGTGGAAGGAGCGAAAGGAAACAAGGACTTCTCTCTGAAGTCTTGGTAGCTGAGGACAGCAAAGCCAGTTGAAAAGTCTGAGTCTGTATTAGGAAAATATTCTCTTCCTCTTACGAGTCGAGCCTGTGCACTGAGGTGGTTGAGCCTTTGGAGGTGTTTGTGCATGTGTGTGGTCTAACCAGTTATCCAGCTGGAATAATCTAGATATCAAATGGCATGCTTGAAATTAATAGGAGGCAGAGGGCCCAGCTGAAACCACACCCTTCCGGACCTCCTTCCACACTACAACAAAGCCTTTCTCCCCTGGAAAAGTTCACCAGCCTATGATACCAATAGCCATTACAACTGATCACTCCTTAATTTTCTCTCCCAAGGCTTCATTTAATTAGGATCAAATTATTGGCAGGAGTGGGGGAGGTGGGGGAAAAAGAATGCAGTCAGGATTCTGCCTGCTATGGGCAGGTTTCCTGAGAGCTGGGTAGATGTTTGCATGGGATGTTTAGAAGCCACTAGGGAGAAGACTGCATTCTCTATGAGACCCCTTGGCAACAATGTTAACTTTGTAGGCGTTTTGACTTGATTCTGGAAAAGTTTTGTCTTTTATACAGTTGGGAGTTTTGTTACCCAAATAATCAAACAAAAAAGGTCCAAAACAGATATTCTCCAGGAGTATGGCCCACTAGCTGACTTCTTTATCCTCAGACTTGACAGGGAGGCCACACTGTTCATTTCAGAATACTGCTCAGAACAAAGGGTCTCTCATGCACAGAAGTCTGGCCTCTTTATGGAGACCTCTGTAGGAGCAACTGTGACTTTGTGCCAGCTGGAGAAGAAATCCAAAAGTAAATGTGGCAGTTTGCACTGATCTTCTCTTTCTGGGGGATTTTCAAACCTTACTCATTGATGTAGTTGTTTATTAGAACTAAGAGGAAAGAGAAGAGAATTCTACATTTTATCCTTTGAATAGACATGGCACCAAATTCTTGGAGTGGACACAGAGCTCTCACGGAGGGAGAAAGATGAGAAACCCTGAGAGGGCATACAGTCCCCTGGGAATCCCAGAGACTTGCAGAGGTAACGATGGGGAGACGTGCAGAGAGCTAGTGAGATCTATTCTCATGGGGGGCACTAAGAATACAGGATTCTGTGTCTGACTAAGTGGATGTCTGAACACAGGGTGATTACGTGGATGTCTGGCTCCTTTTCTGGAAACCAACTAGGTAAAGTATGGACAGATCTGGAAGCCAGATGGCCAAAGCCTCGTCCTACCCTAGGGCCTCTATACAAGGAGTTCCAAGACCCAGGGAATGCATTAGTTGTCAGAATGAGAAAGAGGATTTGACACTTACATTTACATTGGGTAATTTCACTATTCACCCTGGAAATGAAGTTTCTGAACAAATGGAAATATCTGTTCCTTCTCACAGTAAAGGGCAGAATCCCAAGGGTAACCTTCAGAATAGGGCCCAACTTCTCTCCCACGTGTAGTTCCAGGACTGTTTGGCTTGGTTGGTTTTTGTCCAAGATACGTTTTCTTATGAATAGCAGACTTTTTTTTTTTTTTAAATCTAGGGATCATGTGAGGATGGTTTAATAATTGCAATTATTGAAAATCACAGGTGATTTTCCAGACAGATATCAAATGCAGTTTCTCTTTAGGCCTCTTTTTGATCTAATCTCACACAGTTCCTTGCACAATGTAGATTCCAGTAAGTGCTGTTGAGGCTTGTTGACTGCAGTTCCCAGGAGAAAGCTGTGCCTGTATTAGCCATTCTTCAAATCTGGTTGATGGATTAGGCGGCCAGTGGTTGTGGGAACTAAAAAAATATTGCAGATCTAGGGACAAATTATCTTGAGTGATCTTAGCCCCGTAGACAGCCACTTATTACCTACATCTGTGTCTGATGCGGCATTCTTGTGATTATTAGGTAAATCCCTTTGGAATGTTATGAATGAACACCAACCCAAAGGATAATCATGCCATCAGGCAGCATCTGAGGCCTATAGCAGAGCCTTCCCTCCCTTACTATAACATGCCTATATTTGATGTCTCCACCGTCATATTTTAAAATGTCTTGATCTATGGCACTCTTTATTCTGTTACCATAAAAGCTTAACTGTTAAATTGTTGGAACATAGTATTTGGAGGAAAACTAAATTTGAATCCTTGGACCATGATCACACTTTGGTTCCAGAATAAACTACCTTTTCCTCTCTTTGAGATGAGAGCTGTATTTTTTTGTGTTGTTACCACCATGTTGGCGGTATCCTATAGGAAAAGAACCTCTTCTCACTCGGTGGGTCTGAAATGCCATTCAGACTCCAGCCTCACTGCCTTTGAGTTACTGATTCTGATCTTCTCTTTGTTGAGAATGTTTCAGGCCTCTTATGCACATGTTTCTCTTTGGCCTGGCTACTCACAAGCTGGAGACGAGTGTATAAACAGCTACATGAATAATAGCTAAACCACCCGAGGAATATTTAGTAAGCTTTTTCTTTCAGTACTGCAAACTATAGGCTTCTTATTGTAATAGGTCAGCATTTCTGTCATTATTGTTACTATTGAAGTGCCAGGGATTGGACTCAAGACCTTATGAATGCTAGGCAAGTGGTCTACCATTAAGCTATGTTACCAGCCTCTGTTATTAATGTTAATGAGACTACCAAATTGCTTTAATTTTAAAGACATTTTAAAATTAACCACTTCCAAAACATGAGGGACGTTGTGTGATTGTATTTAATGAATGAAATAAGGCAATTTTCTCAAGCTTTCTTCTCACATTATAGAACATAGGGTAAAAGATGCCACTGAGACTTAACCAATAAGCAAGATGACATGGGCTGGCACCGTAGTAGAGGGTACAAAACAGAGGGAAAGGCCTGGAACTCTGTAGGTCTCTCTCAACGTGATCAGGGGCAATGATTTACAATGACGTATAGTGCCATGAATATGCTTTGGCCTATAACTCTAATTACTGGAAATGGACCAGCCATCTTCAAGAATCTTTCACTGTTACACGAATATCACATTTAATTACATTAAAAGCCCACTATTGCTCATTGCTCATGGAAGACATAGTCAGGAATGAGTTCATTCTGAGTCAAACTGCCTCTCATCTCCGAGCCATTTACTTAATTCATCCCACGTGAAATTCATCAGAGCCGGACCTCCCTCCATTCAGGGAATACCAGACTATCCAAAGAATCAATGATAGCTCTGACTGTGTGTTACAGAACGTCAAAACAGCCGCCTACAGAGCAAACACAGGGTTCTGCCTGGCTCTCCGTGTGCCTGACAGCTTGGAGTGGTTTGCAGTTTTGTGTGCTCGCCTTGGTTCTCGGTGTTAGGGGTCTTACCAGCCTGGTTGTCTGTATCGGTTTCTTGTCTCATTGCCTCTCCTGCAATTTGTTTTCTGTAGCTGCGCCATTTGCTTTCCTGTTGTGCCACAACCTAGGAGAATCGGGATGGAGAAGTGAGGAGCTGCGTTCATTCTGGGAAGAACGGGAGATACTTCTCAGATCCAAACCGGCATCGGCTCTCTGCCTGCCGTAGCTCTCCTATGGCTGGATTCCCGGGTTCAGAGTCCGCGTGCTGAAGTGGCTGGTTAGGTTTTCTAAGATACCAGTTCAGGTGAAAGATTCTGTTAAACAGCTGTTGTCTAAGTTAAGATGGAAACTATGATGACTAAGGAGAGAACACATAAATTGTAGAATTCAGGGGTTCTTGAACCTTTCTCTCCCTCCTGCCCTTCCCTTCCCTTCCCTTCCCCTTCCCTTTCCCCCTCCCCTCCCTTCCCTTCCCTCCCCTCCCCCTCCCTTCCCTCCTC
>NC_034608.1:75726401-75730622 GCF_900095145.1 Mus pahari | reverse complement strand
TCCCTTCCCTTCCCTTCCCTTCCCTTCCCTCCTCCCTTCCTTCCCTCCTCCCTTCCTTCCCTTCTCCTTTCCTTCCTCCCTCCCTTCCTTCCCTTTCTCCTCTCTTCCTCCTTTTCTTCCTTTATTTCTGTGTGCTAAATGTAATTTTAAGAAAAACCAGCTGGCTGTCCATGAAGCCCCATAGAACCCCGCTCCCACCCCAGCACTGAAATCGCAGGCATAAGCCCAGTTTTTTACATGGATTCTGAGGATCTGAATTCCTGTACTCATATTTTCCAGGCAAGCACTCACTGATGGAACCATCATCTCCAGTAACCATCATCTCCAGTGTGATTCATGTCTTCCACCCCTTTCTGTGAACCCTGTTTGTAGGATACGCCTGCTGAACTATGAGGAAACCATTTTAAGGAGACAACATTGCCAGCTTTAAAGTTGCTACCGTTTCATTATCTTCTTCTTCTTCTTCTTTTTTAAAGATTTATTTATTTATTATAAATTCTTCTTCTTTTTTTTTAAAGATTTATTTATTTATTATATGTAAGTACACTGTAGCTGTCTTCAGACACTCCAGAAGAGGGCGCCAGATCTCGTTACAGATGGTTGTGAGCCACCATGTGGTTGCTGGGATTTGAACTCAGGACCTTTGGAAGAGCAGTCGGGTGCTCTTACCTGCTGAGCCATCTCTCCAGCCCCGTTTCATTATCTTCTTATGCTGATTCCTACATCTGCCTTCAGTGTCCCGTCCTAGCTTCAGCAGGGACTCATTTCCTCTAAGAAAAGGCTGTCCCCGTCTGAAGGCCAAGTCCCATGGGATGGAAGGGGACTGGAAGCTTAAAGCACAGGCTCATGGGCACTTCTAGATGCTCAAGACTGCTTCTGGATACAAGTTTCCTAAACACCTCAGCTGCTCCTTGCACCCTATCCTCTGTCAACAGGGTTGAAGGAAAGGTAGTGGTCGTTTAACCTCCCAGATCCTCCTGATGGCTTCAGAGGCAGAAGCCTGGTGCCTTGGCTGAAGGGACTCTCCCGCCACCCTCTAAATGCCCTGCTTCCCTGAGCTGGTTCTGATGGTCTGCTACCTTTCTGTGCTGGAGTGTGTTATACCTGCTCCTATCTTGTGCACTGTATAACCTCCGAGGATTTCCCAAGTGTCCTTCATAAGCCACCCAGCTTCGGAATTACATTCCTTTCTGGAATTGCCCATTCTGTTCAGCAATACATATAAGAGTAGCCCAGGGTAGGGCTGCTCTGGAAGAACAGTAAGCATGAATTTGTGGAAGGAATGCATGGCTTCACTTCATGCTCCTGTGCAAGGAGAGCACCTCTTAAAATGGCACCATCTTGAAATGGCAGTATCTTTAACATATAGAAACACAATGGTGGTGGAGAGAATATTTTTCTCATATTACACTAATTGTTAGAGTGGCAATAGGGTGATTGTGGGTCGCTGCCAGATTAGCCATGATAGATAAACTTCTGTATGGTTCTCTCTTGATGCCATTACATGAAATTCACCATATAATTCATGAGACTTTAGAATGGGCCAGATGCAATATGTTGGATGAGTGAAGCTAGAATTGGGAGTAAGTAGAAAAAGCAAGTGTGATGCATATCTTTTAATCTATTATAAAATACATATGTCACATTTGTCTAATGATTTAGGTACACTGCATAATTTATAGTGACAGTTCATTTAAAAAAAGAATCAGGGTATCTTTTCTGAAAGCCATAAAGCTAATTAGAGAGTGACTTTCATTCCATGATTTAATTATGGCAGGAGAGCTAGAAGATTAATAAAAATATTAAGCACGATAAATGCAATTTCAATGACTGGATTACAACAAGGAAAAATATCAGCAATCATAAAATAAAATGAAATTTACATTTTAAAACAGTCTGCAGAATTTTGTTAAACATCAAGTTACATAATTTTATTTTTTTCTGATACATTGAAATTGTTTTACTGAATAAACCACATTTAGTATGTATTGTTTGTCTTCATCAGTTAGAATTAAAACCCCTTGAAACAGAGGTAACATCTGTTTTTACAGCCTTGGCAACCAGGTTGGATCCTGCATCTAAGATTGCTTTCTAAGTGTCTGTTAATGAGAATATTAATTTGTTATTGATTTATGTAGCTTTCTGATAAAATGGTCTATGTCGGGATATTTAGCATATGAAAGAAAGCCAATGACTTCATTTTGAAAAAAGAGACTATGATTATTTGGTTATTAGCAATCGAGTGTTTGGGGAGAGATTTCTGAGGCTGGAATAGGTTCCATAGTTAGTAAATAGTAAAAATGAATGTGGAAGATTCCTTACGCTGACCACAACATTTATCATTACCATTTATACATATGCTCCAAATACTAGTTTGTGGGCCTGGGTACCAGAGGTTTTCCACAGAGATCTCTGGCCGGGCCTGGTGCGAGGGTTCCGGAGAATGGAAGCGAATGCAGGCAGGGAGGGGAAGTCACTTCCCCACTTCCGCTGCTCAGGTCGGCTCCCCCTCCATCTCTGCTGTGCCATAATTCTGTGCTGGTCCTGCACTGAATCAGGTCTCGGGCTGGGCCAACTAGCCTGTGAGGAGAGCAGCAGGGCCTCTGGTGGCGCTTTGAGAGAGCAGATCTCTTCCCAAGCGTTACAGCTCTTAGGACAAAGGCTCGGGACTACGGAGTAGTTGTCACACACCTTTATTCCCTGGATAGGACTTATTTATATACAGTCTTGGGGATGATTCAGGGTTTGACAGCAGGTACCTCTCATTGGCTTGGACTGAGAGTTTGGGGGAAACCTTATTTGCATGTGGGAGGGCTTGGTGCAGCTACTACTCCATTGATGCCTTATACCTCTCTGCAGGGGGGGCTGTGGGAGGCTGCAGCTATGTGACAAGAGCCAGGTGCCCAGGGGCGTGGCCAAACTCTTGCAGTCCCACGCAGGTGGAAATCTCCGCCCACCAGGGCCCCCCAGGCCCCCCAGGTTCAAGGCCTCTGCTTGACTGGAGACCTGGCTGTCTGTGCGCAGCCCACTGCCCCACAGGAGTTCTTGTCTGTTGTTTTTGTTTTGAGACAATGTCTTGTACCACAGGCTGGTTACAATGTCTTGCTAGCACAAGCTGGTCATGAACTCCATTCTTTTTCCTGAGCTCCAAAGAAAGTTAGAGGTGTATATTCCCACACCCTGATTCATATTCTAATTCTTATGCACAAAATACCCCAAATGGAAGGAGTGGAAGGACTGTCTGGTCAGGGAAGCTCTTACATCTGATTTAATTTTGATTTTGATTTTTTTTTTTTTTTTTTTGAGACAAGGAGAGAGCTCAAGTTGTCCTCAACTCAGCCAAAAGTCAATTTGAACTTCTGACCCTCCTGTCTCTACCTCCCGAGTCCTGGGATTATAAGCAGGTGCCACCCTGTCCATTTTTTTGGGGGGGGGGGCAGGGGTGATGATTGAACTTAGCCTTTGTGCCAGCATTCTATGAACTGAGTTTCATCGCTAGCCCCAACCTGGCTGCCTTGAAGGTGTCTATCAAATTCACATGATAATGGAAGCTGAGAAGAGACACCATAGTGTTCCCCCCCCCCTGTCTATAGAATTTACTCCTTTGTGTCTCAGTAACAAGCCTTTATCCCTTTAAAGGTATCTCTCTTAGGGGAGTAAGCATCATTAGGCATATCTTGTGTAGAGAAGGCTCAGGTGCTAAAGTAAGGGAATCTACTATCCCTTAGACAGTTCCCTGTGATATGAAAGGAAGGATCTTTTCTAATTGAATTTAATTGTTTCAGAGTTGTCCTAGATCTTCTTGCCATGTGGAAGTGAGCTTGCTTGTCAAGATTTTGACGGACTGGAACTGTAGCTCTGTGGGGCACTGGGATATGCACAGACAACCTGGTCTCCAGTAGAGCTGAGAGGCTGAACCCGGGACCCGGTGGTCATAATTTACCTACATGGGACGGAAGGAGTTCTCTCATGCTCCTGGAACTCTGGCTCCTGCCTAAGTTACCGCCCCCTCCCCCAGCCCCCACAAGAGAAGCATGGCTAGAGGTTTCATAGGCAATGTCCCAAGCTTCTGGCCTTCAGGCTAAACTCCTCAACTACCTAGCAACAGTAAAGACCATAAAAAGGGCTGTTCGGCTCCTCCTTGCTCTCTCACTTCTCTCATTCCTTTGTTCTCTTACCTCTCACTTCTCTCACTCCTCTCTCCTCTCCTCTCTCCCTCTT
>NC_034608.1:75720021-75726372 GCF_900095145.1 Mus pahari | reverse complement strand
CTCCCTCCCTCCCTCCCTCCCTTCTCTCTTTCTCCCTGCCTTTCTACAATAAAGCTCTAAAACCATAGACAGTCTCTGCTCATCAAGGCTGCGTTCACTCTCGCCAGTATGGGAACCTCTCTTCCCTCTTCCCTCTCTTCCATAACCCCGGAGCTACAGGGAGTAACCCCGGGGCCCCCAGATTGTGCTGCCCCTTGTCCATCCCTCCTGACAAGTAGGTCAGAGGCTTGGATGCTCACCTGGGGCTGAGTGGAAGGCGTGTGGCAGCCCTCCCATGTCCGCCTGTCCAGAGCATAGGTAGAACTCTGGTGGTTCGTGGGTTCTCCCTTCCCCCTCTTTCCCCTAAACCCCTTTTAAGTTCCCACATAGCTCAGTGGTAGAGTGCTTGCCTATCATGGACAAAGGTCCCGAGTTCCTCAGGCGTGGAAGAAAACAATGCCTAAGCCTTGCTTCTGGAACTCTTGCTCTGTTGGTTGTTGTCCTCAGGTCATAATGTGCACATGATGTGCCACACTGTGGCAGTAACGCTCACACATCCTTTATGTTTAAAATCCAGTTTCACTTTATTCCAGGTCTTAGGAAGAATTTGCTCAACCATCCTAAGGTTTTCAAAAGAGAGATTATATAAGGTATACCCCACTAGTTCATTGTATCACCATTATAAGCAAAACCATGCAAAACCTGAGGGTCAGTTTAAAGTTGATTATGTGTCTTGAGGTTTATCATTAATAGTGTTTTTGGGAGCTGGAGAGATGCCATAGTCTATAAAGTGCCTGACCTGAAAGTATGAGGATCCCAGTACAGACTTGCTGTACTTGGGTAAAATCTGCGCCTAGCAGCACACAAGTCTAGCACTGGGCTGGAGAAGGATATCTATAAACCTAAAACTGGGGTATTTGTGAAGATAGGTGGTCAGTTAGCTTAGCTGAATCAATGAAAGCTCATTCAGGAAGACAGTTACCATCACATCTGGCTTCTATATGCACTCACACATGCATGTGCATCTTGCATGCACACACAGATGGGTACACACACACACACAGTTTTGTACAAAAATGCAGTGTTTTTACTTTATAGTTACACCTGCATGGTACTTTCTCAAGCCTTTCTTTTGATAACATCTTTACTAGTTTAAGTACCAGGACCTCCTTGTTAATGGCAAGTCTTGTGAGAAATTCATTGTGAAAAGACTTGATTCTTTGGATGCCAAGAAAGCAGAATTGAATTCAATAATGACTATGAAGGCTTAACTCAGCAAAAGGATGCATTCCTGGTCATTCTGCAGAGGTCTTAATTGGTTATTTGGAGGTCAAATGGACACTTCACACTTACCGTACTACTGAATGCAGACTGAATAATGAACAGCTTGGATTCTGTGGACATTGTGAATCTTTGTACTTCTGTCATACAATCAGGGTTATAGAGCTGGACAATTATTTATCCCATGGAAAGGGTAATATGGCTGACCAGGTAATAGTTTGGTTTCGAAAGTCCAGCCTGCTAACAGCGTGGATAAAGCACACATTGCCATTTAGAATCTGAATAGATTTTATAGTGCTATAAAAGATGATCTGTCTCTTTCAGAGCACACATTTCACAATGAACGTGGTGGGCAGGATTTTTCTGCCTGGCACACCAATCATCTCATGAAAGTGGAGATGCTAATTAAATAAGTGAAGCAAATGAGCATGGAGAAAGGACACCTTGTTGTTGTTCTTCATTTAATTTCTAGAATCAGCAAAGTCTTCACACTAAAGAAGGAAAGTTCCAAGTTCAAGGACCAACATTAGGGTTTTTGGGTTGGCATTCAGCACTGAAAGCTCAGCTCTGTCACACAAAGGGTACAGTGCCAGGTGATGCACTCTTTGACCAAGAAGAATAAAAGGGACTAAAGAAATGGGGTCACCTACCCATCTCAAAAATATTAACCCAGAATTGTTCCTGTCTAAAGGAAATGCAGGGACAAAGAGTGGAGCAGAGACTGAAAGAAAGAACATCCAGAGACTGCCCCACCTGGAGGTCCACCCCATATACAGTCACCAAACCCAGACACTATTGCTGATACTAAGAAGTGCTTGCTGAAAGGAGTCTGATACGGATATCTCCTGAGAAGCTCTGCCAGAGCCTGACCAGTACAGATGAGGATACACACAGTCATGTATGTATGGGCATGGGATTGGGCATGGGGAGCCCAGTGGAGGAGTTAGGGGAAGGACTGAAGGAGTTGAAGGAGCTGAAGGAGCTGAAGGAGTTTACAATCCCATAGGAAAAACAATATCAACCAACCAGACCCCACCCCTCCCAGAGCTCCCAGAGACTAAACAACCAAAGAGTATACATGGAGGGACACATGGCTCCAGCCTCTTATGTAGCAGAGAATTGTCTTATCTGGCATCAATGGGAGGGGAGCCCCTTGGTCCTGTGGAGGCTCAATGCCCCAGCATAGGGGAATGCTAGAGTGGTGAGGTGGTAGTGGATGGGTGGGAGTGAGAACTCCCTCATGCATCCCTCATGAGCCATGGGTCCCTCCATGTGTATTCTTTGGTTGGTGGTTTAGTCCCTGGAAGCTCTGGGAGGGGCGGGGTCTGGTTGGTTGAGATTGTTGTTCTTCCTATGGGGTTGCAAACCCCTTCAGCTCTTTCATTCCTTCCTCTAACTCCTCATAGAAGCAGGGGGAAGGCAGATGGGATAGTGGGTTTGAGGAGGGGAAATTAGGAAGTGGGATAACATTTGAAAAGTAAATAAATAAAATAACCAATTTAAAGACAAAAACTAACAAAGAAGAGCCAATAGGAAAGCCTACGGTGCAGCGATGCTAGCAGCAAGCCCATGATGTTACTGCAGTAACACCCTGTGAGCATCCCTGTGGCCAAGAATTCAGATGGGAGCCCAGACCCCATCACCTAAGTTTTCACCGATCTTAACCATCAGTCACACCTAATTTTTAATTGGCAAAAGAAGATTTGCCCAGAATCTTTGAATTTATACAACTTCCTCATAAAATAGCTTTTTTTTCCTTCAAACTGCTCTTCTAATTTATGTGTGAATACCTACGACAGATTTCAGTGCATCTATGAAGACAAAGGCATTTGGAACACTTGGAGCATTTGCATTCAGTGCGTTTGGAGACAAAGGCAGCGTATCTGGTTGGAGTTGTAGCAGAGCACCAAATGTCAGAGTATGATGTAATCCTAACCCACGTTACAATCTCGATTCCAAGTAAGATCAGATTCCAAGATTGGGAATTAGGATTTTTTTTTAATAGAAATGTGGGGGACACAGTTCACCTTCTGAAAGTGTGGTTTCCTTGAAGAACAATTAGCTTCCTGTAAGAGACCCAGCAAATATTTTGAGAGTGAATACTCATTTGCTATGACTGCCAAGTAGAATTTGCCGTTTTAACTTTGAACAATATGCTGAATGCACCTTGAAGTATTATAAAAAGTGTAAGTGTATGTTGACCTTCCTAAGAAGTACACACACACACACACACACACACACACACACACACACGCACGCACGCACGCACGCACACACACACACACACGTATTTCTCTAGAATAAAAAATAAAGTCTTAAAATTCATAAAAACACTTCGAGACTATGTAATATTCTGCCAGTCTCACATAAGAAGACAGATTATATTAAGTGTGTCAGTTGTAAAATCAATATTTAAACTGATTCTGTTTTCCACCATTCCTTAGAATTGTTTCAACCATGTATCATCATTTAGTATGCAGCAGGACACCCTGTTGATGGAATCAAATAATGGCTTTATACAGTGACCTGTATTTTTGAAATTAATTGAATGGACATGTTTAATTGACATTGTTCATATAATTTCAGGCTTATAGTATGATTCAATCATATTGGATGCATAGTTCTTTCTAAAACTTGGAATTTTTTTTTTTTAATATCAGATTTCCCAAATTCCCACTGATCTTTTCTGCAAGGCTGCCACCTGCTGGTAAAGGTTTGTTACTTTACGTCGAAAACAATTGCATAGATAACTCAGTGTACATGGGGATGCATTACAATTTGAAACATATACCTAGGCTTTGGATTTTCCTAGGTTGCCATAAATGACTGAAACATAGAAGCCCCCAAAGCCATTATTCTTACAAGGTTTCATGTGTCTTCTTTCCTGTTGGCTGTTAATAGCAAGCCATAAATACATGTGTCTGAGTCTTTGAAAGACAGGCCAACTGTGGCTCAGGTTTATTTCTTTTGAATGAGTGTGAAATGACTATACGACTGTGGGCGAGGGGTCTCTAAGCATTGTTAAACTGTATGCATCTTTGAAGTCCTTTTGTAACTACAATTTTTCTAACATACAGGGAATGCAGCTTTGTGTTCTGCCAGGACTGCCACCCTACTCCCTTGGCTGGCAGCAGCAGTCCCAGGATTGTCCCTCACTAAGGACTTCCTCAGATCTTCATAAAGTGACACAATTTTGCATTGTGATGACAGGGAATGCTTACATGTGAGCTTGCACATCTGGTTTACAGCAATCTCCTATTTCCTTGTCTATAGCAGGACTAACAATTCTGTTGTCATAGGGCTAACAATTTCTAGTTGTCATGAGGTTTAAATTAGATTTCAATATATACATGAAAACTGTTAACTTTGTTATTCGTATCTCAGGGCCAGATAGGGTTACCGCTACACAATTCTATCACCAGGAATTAAAAGATTGATCAAGATATGACAATGGCCTTCTCTTTTATCTACAGTGATAAATCCAAGTTTTATACGTAATTACTCCCCTCCCTGACTTGAGAGTGTCCTTCACTGATAGACAGAATTTGAAGTTCCTTGAACCTCTACATGACTAGGATCATGATAGGTGCCTGGAGAGATGCCTTCCAGAGTCATCAGTATGTTTAGAGCTCCTTTAGGTTTGTTAGTGTGTTCCCTAGTCTTTGTTCATTAAGCCTAACTATGTATTTGTTAGAAAGAAAGGTGAATGATGAAGACAGTTGTATGAGCAAGAGCAAGGGCAAGGGCAAGGGCAAGGGCAAGGGCAAGGGCAAGGGCAAGGGCAAGGCAAGGGCAGGGGCAAGGGCAAGGCAAGGGCCGGGGCAGGGGCAGGGGCAGGGGCAGGGGCAGGGGCAGGGGCAGGGGCAGGGGCAGGGGCAAGGGCAAGTGCAAGAGAGACAATTAGTTCAAGGACATGATTTACTCTACTTAGCTTCAGTGAGAGGTGCCAGAATCCATGATCAGGAAAAAGAGCCCCCACCTAGAAAGACAATACTCTTCTATGCTAATTACCTCCAATGAGGTAACATTTTAGGCACTGTTATATATCATGGCTGGATTTTTGCAGATTTTTGTTTTGTTTTGTTTTCCACTCTTGCTCATCTCAGCTTCCAGGGCCCAAGGTTTCCCTTATTTGCCTGTATCCCTAGAGACTTGAGCAATACAGCTGCTGGCTGGGTCTCCTGGCTACACAGAACAAACAGTGCCCGTGTGTGAATTGAATTAGGTGTTCAGGATGAACGTTCATCTTTTTTAAACGCAGTGTTGATCAAATCCTTGCTTCCTGGAAAGCATCCCATAAACACTTGTTTTGGTCATTGGCAAAGATTCCCAAGTTGTCAGGGTGACATTTAACTTCAGCACGATCGGTGTTTAGATTTGGAGGCATTAGACAGGGAGCACACAATTCGGTACTTGTGGGGATACAAATAAGGCAGGACACTGCCTGGGAGTGGAGGCTGGCACTCCAGCACTCCAATCTGTGCTGCCTGCTTCTGAGACCTACATCCTTGGAACTCCAGCATCAACCTCAGATCAGGGCAGGTAGGGGATGAAGTACTTAGGAAGGAATGCTTATAATAGCCTCGAGTTTGTGCTTGTCATAAAAGGACTGTGTGTTCAATTCAATTAATGAGTAAAAAGATAGGGAGACTAAATGTGTTGGTACCCGTGACTCAGGGACTGGTTCGTGGACACCATCAGACATTTTTGCTTTGAATATTTCTATGAACAGTTCTTTTTTTAAATGTTTCTTTAAAATTATTTTATTAGATATTTTAATCATTTACATTTCAAATGCTATCCCAAATGTCCCCTATACCCTCCCCCNACCCTGCTCNCCTGCCCANTCACTCCCACTTCTTGGCTCTGGCATTCCCCTGTATGGGGCATATAAAGTTTGCAAAACCAAGGGGCCTCTCTTCCAAATGAGGGCTGATTAGGCCATCTTCTGCTATATATGCAGCTAGAGACATGAGCTCAGGGTACTGATTAATTCATATTGTTGTTCCACCTATAGGGTTGCAGACCCCTTCAGTTACTTGGGTAATTTCTCTAGCTTCCCCATTGGGGTCTCTATGTTCTATCCTACAG
>NC_034608.1:75709330-75720010 GCF_900095145.1 Mus pahari | reverse complement strand
TCCCTTTCGCCATCTGGAAATCTCTGGTGTTAATGTTCAAGCTGTCTCTGGCTGGAGTTTGATCCTCCTGTGATTCTGTTAGCCCCTGTCAGCACTCCTGGGAATCCAACTCTCCCCTGTGTCCCCATGGTCCGAGCACTCTCTGCAGGCAAACTCTCCT
Organism: Mus pahari; assembly: GCF_900095145.1. NCBI lineage: Eukaryota > Metazoa > Chordata > Mammalia > Rodentia > Muridae > Mus > Mus pahari. The sequence continues at coordinate 75,719,850 of NC_034608.1, read as the reverse complement.
CTCCTCTTGCAAGGCAGGTGTCCAGAAGTCTGGAGCTCTGATTCTCCTTCTGAGTCCTGGGGTCAGAGCCCTCCCTGTAGGCCGACTCTCCTCCTGTGATCCCGAGGATCTTTGGTGTGGAGGGTCCTCCAGAGAGCTCTGCTGCCTCTGCTGGGGTTACAAAGAGAGATAGCAGGGGTGGCCCTGACTGGACTGGAACCCCGCCTCTGGGCAGGCTGTGTTCCTTTGTCCCTGTTCCTGCTGGCACAAGCCCCTCCTGGATTCTTTGGAGTTGGTGTTGCGTTCCACTCACCCATGATCCTGAGGACATGAGGTGTGGAGAGTCCTCCGGTGCACTCAGCTGCCTCCGCTGGGGTTCAGAAGAGAGATCTATGAACAGCTCTTTTGCTTCTGTTCTATGCTAAACCCACTGTAGTCAGCTTTTCTTTCTATTTTTTAAAAAGTCCTTTGAGAGACCACATTTTGCGGGTTCAGACTCTATCTTAGAAAACCTGACGTAAGTTTAAACTCAAGTAAACTAACAGGCAATAAAACCTGAGCCTAGATTCCATTTACATGTTGCTCTCCCCCAGCAAATCCAGCATCTAGCACCAGTTTCCAGGTTACTCTCCATCAAATCTGCACCTCCAAGTTACAGCCCACCCCTGCCTAACAACCACCCATAAGGAAGGAAGCAGAAACCGGGGGTGGTGGCACATGCCTTTAATCCCAGCACTCGGGAGGCAGAGGCAGGGGGATTTCTGAATTCAAGGCTAGCCTGGTCTACAGAGTGAGTTCCAAGACAGCCAGGGCTACACAGAGAAACCCTGTCTCATAAAACAAACAAACAAACAAAGTCAAAAAAACAAAAACAAAAAAAAAAAAAAAAGAAAAGAAAAAAAAAAGAAAGAAAAAGGAAGGAAGCAGAAGTTAAGTTCATGGTTTGACTCCCAGCACCAGCCAATTATGCTAAAGGCCACAGTAGCCTCCCAATTAGATGCTTGCCAGGTTAGAAACACTCACCCCTTGCTTGTCATTTCCTATAAAACCTTATCCTGATGAGTGTTCGGGGCTTTTCTCCACTGGAACCATCCTTATGAATAAAGACCTTAGTGTGATTGCATTGGATCAGCTCCTGATTGGTCCTTCAGGGTTCACAAACACTTCATTAGTACTACATTTTGGTGTGTTGGTGAGAAAATTCTCCATGACCTTCAGGACTACCAATCTAGAGTGTCTTGATGTTGGCAAATTCTGTCTAGGTCTGTCTATGTGTGTGTAGTGCTATGATAAACGTACTGTTTCCTGTCTGCCTGTACTCGAAATCTGTCCACGTTAAGAGCTTCTTCTTTTTCCTCTCTTCCTCGGGATCAGGTATGGGAGGAGATGGGGATGGTGTACAGAGGGTCAGGAATTTGAACAGAGGAGGTATGTAGCAATGGAGGATGGGGAACTGGGGGTAGCCTCCAGCAAGTCCCAGATGCCAGGAAAGCAAGAGGCTCCCAGGACCCAACAGGGATGATATTAGCTGAAATGCCCAACAAAGGAGAGGGACAACCTGTAGAGACCATTTCCAGAGGTTAGTCAAGGCCCCTGGTTGGGGGATGGGACCACCCACTCATCTCCAAAATTTTAATCCAGAATGGCTCCTGTCTAAAGGAAATACAGGGACAAAGTGTAGAGCAGAGACTGAAGGAAAGGCCACCCAGAGATTGCTCCACCTGGGGATCCATCCCATAGACAGACACCAAACCCAGACACTATTGTGGATGCCAAAACATGTTTGCTGAAAGGAGCCTGTTATAGCTGTTTCCTGAGAGGCTCTGCCAGAGCCTGACAAATACAGAGGTGTATACTCACAGTCAGCCATTGGACTGAGCACAGGGACTCCAATGGAGGAGTTACGGGAAGGACTAAAAGAGCTGAAGGGGTTTGCAACCCCATAGGAAGAACAACAATATCAACCAACCAGACCTACCAAAGCTCCCAAGGACTAAACCACGAACCAAAGAGTACACATGGAGGGACCCGTGGCTCCAGCTGCATATGTAGCAGAGGATGGCATTGTCTGGAATCAATGGGAGGAGAAGCCTTTGGTCCTGTGAAGGCTCGACTCCCTAATGTAGGAGAATTCCAGGGTGGTAAGGTGGGAGGGGGTGGGTGTGAGGGGGAGCACCCTCATAGAAGCAGGGGGAGGGAGGATGGGATAGGGAAACCAGAAAAAGCAATAACATTTGAAATGTAAATAAAGAAAATATTCAATAAAAAAGCATTTTTTTTTTTTTTAAAAAAGAGCTTCCTGTTTGTCCACATGCTAAATCTGTCCATGTAGTCTGCTCACCGCAACAGCTTGGTTCCGCACAGCGCCGGGTCTCTGCTGTTCTTTGTTGGTAAACTCTGAATGGTGCCACATCTGCCATCTGTTCAGAAAAAAAAAAGGCCTTGAATCTGTATCCAGGGCTCAGATTTGGTTAAATGTGTCAGGGGACTGTGGCCATGAGGGGCAAGGAGATGTTCCCGATCTGGGGTGGGTGTGGGCTCGGAGAGATAAGGGTGGCGCACCAATCTGATTACCTTTGTCTCTTCCTGACAAGGAGAAAGGGGTGAGTTTCTTTTTTGCGTATGAATGCCATTTTCTTCTTTCTCGTTTCTGTATGATAGAGAGAAAAGGCCAAACTTGTGTTTTTGTGTGCTACCTGACAGAGAAGGGATGAATCTCTCTTTTGTGTGTATGTGTGCCGATTTCCAGTTGTTTCTCATTTCTGCCTGATAGAGGGGAAAGGTCAAATTTGTGATTTTGTGTGTTATACTTGGGTTTCTCGTTATAAGGTAACTTTGACGGACTTATTAACATGGGACAGGCACCTTCAACCCCATTAGAATTGCTCCTTAGTCATTTTAAGGGTGTTAGAACTAGGAGGGAGAATCTCTCAGTAATTATTAAGAAAGATAAGTTGACCATATTCTGCAGGTCAGAATGGCCCATTTTTAACACTGACTGACCCCCCAGAAGGATCCTTTGACCCGAGATTGGGCCAAGGGATCAAGAAAGTAATTTTCAAACTAAAATTTGGCCACCCGGACCAAATACCTTATGTGGTGGTTTGGCGAGACCTCCCAGAGGACCCACTGTCTTGGCTTAAGTCTTTTCTCACCAGACAACAGGCAGAAGACCTTGCCTTGGCTACTAAAAAGCCCAAAGATACAAAGGAATAGATGCTAGACCATTCATCTCCCTCTGCACCATCCTTCTACCCTGTCCTCCAAGGAAGAGCAGAAAAGGATGCTATCTTTCCACCCACACCTTATTCAACCCCTCAGGCAGGAAAGCAGCCTCTACATTCAGCCCCATAGCACGCAGGGGATGGGAAACTCGCTACAGGGACACAAAGTCAATGGGGACTGCCTTCTGAGCCAGAGTCCATCTTCCTGCCCTTGCAGGTAGCTGGACCAGTTGATCACCAAGGGAACCAACCTTATCACTATTGGCCCTTTGCCACTAGTGACTTTTACTGACTTTTGCAAGTTCCCTATACCACAGAAGGGAGGGAGAAAATCTAGGCAGAGGTGTTCCTAGACCCACAGGGGAGCCCCCCAACTACCTAGCAGTTATTGATGTTTGCTTTCCCCTGACTCACTCAGATGGGGAATGTAACACTGTTGAAGGTAAGAGGAGGCTCTTGGTTTACTGTCAGGCTCTGCAAGCAAGCCTCAAAGAGGTTGAAAGACAGCCAACCAATCTGGCCAAAGCATGACGTTAGGCAAGGAGAGAGGTTAGGAGAAGAGTCTGGGGGACTTAGTGGTAGGGATAGTGGCAGAAGAGAAGCAGGTCAGAGGACAAAGGCAACAGACTTAAAACCTGGCAAAGATCCAGATGGCTGCCACAGCCAAACCAGAAGACCACAGGAGAAACCTAAACCAGATGGCTTCTGAAGAAAGAGTTAAGGGGGGCCCTAAGGATAGAGAGTTCCCCCACTTAAGAAAGAACCAATGTGCTTATTGTAAGGAGGAGGGACACTGGGCTAGGGAATTCTCCCCTGAAAGAAGAAGCCTATTGAAATATTAGCCTTAGAAAATAAAGAATAGGGGCCATGGGGTTCAGATCCCCTCCCCATACCTAGGGTAACCCTAAAAGAGTTACCTTAAAAGGGGAAATCCACCAGCTTCCTTGTTGATAATAGAGCTCAACATTCTGTCTTGCTGAAACCTGGAGATAAAGTCCCTTCAACAGTTTATAAATGACCTCTTGGTGACAGCAGAAATAATACAAGCATGTCTAAAAGAGACACAGGACCCCTTCGCGGCCCTGAGAGATTTGGATTATCAAGTCTCCATTAAGAAGGCCCTACTCTGCGAACCACATGTGACCTCCCTAGATCCAGGGGACACACACTCAGATTCTGGGCCCTGGAACCTGCCACTGGCCTATCTGTCAAAGAAATTCAATCCAATTGTCAGAAGTGGCTCCCCTGTTTATACATCATTGCAGCAATGGCCCCCTGGTTATGAATAACGCCAGAGTGACTCATTATAAGTTTCTTCTTTTAAATGCCTCCAGGATAACTTTTTAGGCCCCAGCGGCCCTAAGCCCACTTACTCTGCTGTCTGACCCAGACATCGATGGACTGTTGCATGACTGCTCAGACATGTTGGCCCATATCCATGGGTCCAGACAAGATCTTCAAGATATCCCCTTGATGAATGTAGAGGTAACAAGGTTCACAAATAGCAATGGCTTCATTCAGGGTGGACAGAGGTTTGCTGGAGCAGTGGTGGTCACAAATACTGAGTTCATATGGCAGGAGCCACTCCCGGCAGGAATGTCAGCCCAGAAAGCTAACCTGGTAGCTCCGACTAAGGCATTAAAGCCGAGAAAAGACAAGAGACATACATAGCCTATGCCTTTTCTCATGTCCATGGGGCTATTTTCAGGGAGAGGCCTTCTGACAGCAGATGGAAAGACTCAAAAATGAAGAGGAAATCCTTTCCCAACTAAGGGCTCTATAGGGGCCTAAAAAGCTGGCCATCATCCACTGCTTGGGACACCAGAAAGGAAAAGACTCATTCTCAGGGGCAACAACAAGGCAGATTAAACAGCCCAGTGGGTGGCCCTAGAAATTGGACTCCTCATGTCCTTGTTTCCCTGGACCCCAGAGACACCATGCTGCCTGACCCACCTACAGAAGACCCAATCTGGGCTAGAAACCTGCCCACATCTTCATTCATAAGGGATGGTGGAGGACAGCAGATGGCTAACAAATTGTACCAGAGAAAATGGGTCTGCAATTACTGAGAAAGATCTACTGTTCTTCACACACGGTTGCCCAAAGAATGCAGGCCTTATTCCCCCATCAGAATCAGAGATGCCAATTTGAAGATAGCTGAAATTGTTAGGAACTATATGGCCTGTCAGTTGACCAATGTGGTTGCCAGTGAGAAAAATCCCAGTACCTGATATGGGGGCATCAAGCCAGAAGTCTATTGGAAAATAGACTGCATGGGGGTAAAATTAGGAACATTAGTATACAGATATTTACTGGCATTTGTAGATATCTTTTCAGGATAGACTGAGGCTTTGCTAACTAGATGGTAACAAAGAAATTCTTCCAAGATATGGTTTCCTAGGCTTATAGGGTCAGAAAATGGACCTATATTTGTGTCCCAAGGTAAGTCAGGGATTAGTTAATATTCTGAAGATTGACTAGAAACTTCATTGTTCTTACAGACCTCAGAGTTCAGGACAGGTAGAAAGGATGGATAGAACCCTAAAAGAGACCTTAACTAAGTTGACCTTGGAGACTGACGGTGACTGGGTGATTCTTCTCCCCTTCTCCCTTTATGGAGTATAGAACTCCCCATACCAGATGGGACCCACTCCTTTTCAAATTATGTTTTGTTTAGGAACCCTTTCCAGTTATCCCCAACCTACAGGCAGAGGTTATTGCAGAAGCAGACAATTACCAGTTACTGGACTATCTCGAGGATGTACAATGGGTACACAAACATATTTGGCCTAAACTTCACTCTCTCTCCCAAGCCCCGTGGATTCTAGCCTGATGATTGGGTCCTAGTCAAGAGACACCACCAGGGGTCACTAGATCCTCACTGGAAGGATCCCTATGCCACCTGGACCATGCCTACCATCCTGAATTACAGCATAGATTTACCATACTCACACTTGAATTGTAGATCCATTTGCAGTTGAGGAAACAGGACCAGCGAAATGGAAGGCTACCAGGCACCCTTCTAAGCCCTCAAGATCAAGTTACAGTGATCCGGATGAGGGTCCTCACTGCATGTACTAAAGATCCCAACCGCCTCAAGACCCATGATCTTACCTGGACCCTTGTCAATATGGCCACAGGAAGGATTGTCAATTTCACTTCCTGGGTTACGCCTCTGGGTACCTGGTTCTCCAATTTCCATGTTGACCTCTGTGATCTGGTGGGTAAAGAATGGGATCCCCTCACCCCCCAACCCCCATTTAGAGCAACACTGCAAGAGTACCCACTAGCTTATGGCTGCAACACACATTTGATGCATTGAGAGACTAAATACCAAGCTTCCCAGAGCTATAACCAATTCAACAAATGTGGAGGTCCTGAGGATTTCTTCTGTGCAGCCTGGGGATAGGAGCCCACTGTTTGGATATGCTGGAAGCTCCCCAGTAAGGACCTCATCACATGACTAGGTTTAATACCCGGGGCTGTGGGGAGAAATGCAATCCTCTTATTATTAGATTCACAGATGATAGCGGGAAAGGTGAATGGGCTACTGGTAAGACTTGGGGACTGAGATTTTATGCTACTGGTAAGGATGTTGGAGTCCTGTTCACCACCCAACTCTATGTTTAGACATCCCCAATTCCTCTCGACCCCAACATCCTGCTGGCTAGACCCCCAACTACACCACCTCTGTGGGCCCACATACCAATCCTACCTGAAGGTCCATGCCCATCTTCTGCTAGTAAGGTTCCAACCCAAGTCACCAGGACAATACAAGCAGAGGGCCCAGCAGGATAGATATCAGGGTGGTCAGCCATGGGAACCTGTGAGCCCTGATTCGAACCAGATTTGTGCCTGTTCTCTTTCTCTTTTTCTCTTGACCAGGCCCTCTCTAACTTTGGTCATCAACTCTTCGACCACTCCAGAGTGGACAACATAAAAACAACATTCTTTTTTGAGGGCTGCACATAGCCTTCCCCTGTTGCATGAACAGGAGATTCAACCCCCTCCTATTTTGGAGTACAACCTCTGCCAGGGAGTGTGGGCCTGGGTACCAGAGGTTTTCCATGGAGATCTCTGTTCAGGCCTGGCGTGAGGGTTCCAGCAAAGGGAAGCGAGTGCAGGCTTCTGTGCCTTCCAGGTCACACGGTAACTCAGAGGTGAGTTAAGCCCAAGCTTGAGCTTATGAATAAAGACCTTGGTGTGATTGCATTGGCTCAGTTCCTGATTGGTCCTTTGAGGTTCATGAACACTTACTTGTTACTACACTTTCCTTTAAAAAATTTTTCCCATTGTCTAGCCCTGGGCTTGCTCTTTAGTCTGGAACAGCCTTGCAGGATCCCCACGAACATCTAGCTTCCCTGTGGAAACTTTTGGGGGGTGTCTTAGTCAGGGTTTCTATTCCTGCACAAACATCATGACCAAGAAGCAGTTGGGGAGGAAAGGGTTTATTCAGCTTACACTTCCATACTGCTGTTCATCACCAAGGAAGTCAGGACTGGAACTCAAGCAGGTCAGAAAGCAGGAGCTGATGCAGAAGCCATGGAGGGATGTTCTTTACTGGCTTGCTTCCNCTGNCTTNCTCAGCCTGCTNTCTTNTAGAACCCNNGANNACNAGNCNAGNGATGGCACCACCCACAAGGGAACCTCCTCTCTTGATCACTAATTGAGAAAATGCCTTACAGTTGGATCTCGTGGAGGCATTTCCCCACCTGAAGCTCCTTTCTCTGTGATAACTCCAGCTGTGTCAAGTTGACACAAACTAGCCAGTACAGGGGGGATCCCAAAACTAACCAGCTTAGAACTCTGCTCCACCAATCCCACACTAGTTGGATCCTCATGCCATACTAGTTGGGTCTGGATAGAGCCTGTAGGGTAGGGTCTGCCTGAGGCACAGTTAACAGAGTTGGGTACTCTGACCTCCATTGTATGGTCCCTGGTTCCCCCCACCTTCCAGAGAAGTCCTGTTGCCATCAGGATCATCTGACCAACACCAGAGAAATCTACATGCCTAACAGACAGTGTAAGAACACAGTCAACAAGGCCAAGGGTAATATGGTATCACCAGAATCCAGTTATCCTGCTACAACAAACCATAGATACCCTCATGAAACTGAGGCACAAGTAGAAGATCTTAAATCCAAACTTTTAAAGACAATAGAGGCCTTTAAAAGGGATGTGAATCAATCCCTTAAGGTAATACAGAAAGAATATTCAAATAGGTAGAGACAATAAAAGAGGAAGTAAATAAATATAAAGAAATGTAGGAATATACAATCAAACAGATGAAGAATATGAATAAAACTGCCCAAGACCTGAAAAGGGATATAGAAGCCATAGAGAAAACACAAACTGTGGCAATCCTGGAGGTGGAAAACTAGGAAAGAGAACAATAACTACAGACATAAGCATCACCAACAGAATATAGAAGACTGAAGGTAGAATCTCAGGAGTAGAAGATACAATAGAAGAAATCAATATATCAGTCAAAGAAAATGCAACATCTAAAAGATTCATGACACAAAACATCCAGGAAATTTGGGACACTATGAAAAGACCAAACCCAAGAATAATGGGAATAGAAGAAGGCTCCCAGCTCAAAGGCCCAGAAAACATCTTCAGCAAAATCATAGAAGAAAATTTCCCTAACCTAAAGAGATGCCTAAAAAGGTATAAGAAGCTTACATAACACCAAACAGATTGGACCAGAAAAGAAAATCCTCCTGCTATTTAATAATCAAAACACTAAATATACAGTTTAAAAGTGAAAAGGGTCCAGGGAGCTCTGTGGGTACTGGTTAGTTCATATTGTTGTTCCTTCTATAGAGCTTCAAACCCCTTTAGCTCCTGCTCCTCGGGTACTTTCTCTAGTTCCTTCATTGGGGACCCTGTGCTCCATCCAATGGATGACTGTGAACATCCACTTCTGTATTTGCCAGGCAATGGCAAGAGCCTCTCAGGAGACAGCTATATCAGGGTCCTGTCAGCAAGCTCTTGTTGGCATCTGCAATAGTATCTGGGTTTGGTGGCTGTTTATGGGATGGATCTCCAGGTGGGGCAGTCTCTGGATGGTCATTCTTTCAGTCTTTTCTCTGAACTTTGTCTCTGTAACTGCTTCCATGGGTATTTTGTTACCCCTTCTAGAAAACACATAGTGGGACTCATGGCTCTAGCTGCATATGTAGCAGACGATGGCCTAGTCACTCATCAATGGGAGGAGAGGTCTTTGGTCCTGTGAAGGTTGTATGCCCCAGTAGAGGGGAATGCCAGGGCCAGTAAGTGGGAGTGGGAGGGTTGGGGAATAGGGGGAGGGGGATGGTGGAGGGGTAGAGGATTTTCAGAGGGGAAACTAGGAAAGGGGATAACATTTGAAATGTAAATCAAGAAAATTATATATATATATATATATATATATATATATATATATATATGCCAAGCAACATATAAAGGCAGACCTATCAGAATTACACCTGAATTCTCATCTGAGACTCTAAAAGCAAGAAGGTCCTGGGCAGAGTTCTTGTAAACCCCTAAGAGACAACAGATGTCAGCTCAAACTGTAATACCCAGAAAAACTCCCAATCACCATAGATGGAGAAACCAAGATATTCCATGACAAAACCAAATTTAAACAATACCTTTCCTCTAACCCAACCCTTCGCAGGATACTAGAAGGAAAACTCCAACCCAAATGAAGCTAACTACACTCAAGAAAACACAGGGACTAAATACTTTCTATCAGTTTAGAATTTTCAAAATCTACTTACATAAGACTTCTCAAATGCTTCAACTCCCTTCTAACTCACTGTCCAAAGGCAGGGGTGAAAGATGATAAATAGGAGAAGGGGACAGGGAGCTGTTTAGAAGTGAATACTTCTAAACTACTGGGGACAATTTCAAACTCTGTTGTCAGAATACCATCAGTCAAGTTCAGTAGTGTCAGGACACCAATAGTCTAACTCACCAAGCAGGAATCAGCACCAGTGGCACAATCCAGCAGAAACAGCCAGGCCCCTGCTGGATCAGCTCAAGTAAGCCAGAAAGCCAGGAAAATTCTCCATGAAGTGTACATCAGTGAAGATACAAGACCAATGAAGCCTTGCATGGCTAGCAATGCTAGTGTCCCATCCCTGTCTGTTGCCTCCTGTTTATAATCTCTCCATCACATGCCCTCTCATGGACCTGTTTCAGCAAAATGTCACGTGTATCTGTATCACATGACTCAACCAGAAATTTCCACTTCAAATTTCACAGCATTAAAACCAATTGAAGATAAACACACACACACACACACACACACACACACACACACACACC
>NC_034608.1:75694553-75707620 GCF_900095145.1 Mus pahari | reverse complement strand
ATAGGGAACTTTCGGGATAGCATTTGTAATGTAAATAAAGAAAATAATAATAAAAAACATAAAAAAAGAAGTAAAAAAATCAAGTCATGGGTACAAGCCTTGTAGTCTGCTTGGGATGGTTCCTTAGACAGCATTCTGTAGATATCTCTTGGCTCTCTAGTCTGCTCAAAATAGCTTTCTGCTCAAGACAGCTCTCTCTTGAGACCTCTCTCTCTTGGTAGAAAAGAATTCTAAAAACTCTCTGGATAGCTCACAAATTTTCTGACCAAAGTCAGAAAAGCTGCCATAAAAACTTCTTGGATATTTTTAGGAAAAAAAAAATACTAAAAGAGCTCTGTTCACTCTCCAGGCAGCGCTCTCTCTCTCTCTCTCTCTCTCTCTCTCTCTCTCTCTCTCTCTCTCTCTGAGTAGATACAAAAACAAATCTAAGAGTTGTGTTCATTCTCCAAGCAGTTTTCTCTTGATAGCTGCTAGTTCTTAAAACAAAAACAAACAAAAAAAAAACTATTAAAAATCCTGGAAGAGCTTGCAGATGATATGATAGTATACATGACTCCAAAACTTTTACCAGAGAACTCCTACAGCTGAGGAAAACCTCCAGCTTCCAGAACAGAACACCAATGTCTCAGGCACTAAGGTCAACAATTAGTAAACTGAACCTCATGAAGCTGAAAATCTTCTGTAAGGCAAAGGGCACTGTCATTAGGACAAAATGACAGCCTACAGATCAGGAAAAGATCTTCACTGACCCCACATATGACAGAGGGCCAATATCCAAAATATATGAAGAACTCAAGGCTTTACACACCAACAATATAAATAACCCAATTAAAAATGGGGTACAGAGCTAAACAGAATTCTCAACAGAGGAATCTTGAATGGCCAAGAAGCACCTAAAGAAATGTTCGATATCCTTAATTATCAGAGAAGTGCAAATCAGAATCATTCTGAGATTCTACCTTACACCCATCAGAATGGCTGAGATAAAAACCTCAAAGGATAGTACATGCTGGCTTTTGGGAGTGACCCTGTTTGAATGTTAACTGCCTTGTCAGCCATAAGTGCTTACTTNCAAAGTCTTGGCCTTAGTGGAAAAGTACTAGCTTAGTTGAGATTTCTGTGGGAAAAGTTGAGGCCTCTGTAGGAAAGTATTACCCCAGTTAAGAATAAATAGCTATAGACCTTGTGGACAGGTATCTAGCAACCCTCTCTGTTATGTTCCTACTGCTGAACCTTTTACCTAGCCAATATCCGGCTTTTGGGAACAGGTGCATTCGCCCAGAAATAAAGCAAATCTGCATCACCCACCTCCCTATATCCTGCTTCTATTGGGTATAAAACTTGCCTGGGAAAAATAAAAGTCATCTTGGTCAATCAGACTTGCTGTCCGTTCTTTGTGTTTCTGATCCCCCATTCTATCCACAGGTGGTTCCTCAGACCCTGTTCGACTGTCCCACAGGTTGGGACAACTGGCAAGGTAGTAGAGCAAAGAGGGACACTGCTGCTGGGAGTGCAAACTTGTACAGCCACTCTGGAAATCAGTCCAGCAGTTCCTTAGAAGGTTGGGAATAGTTCTACCTCAAGACCCAGCTAAACCACTTCTGGGCAGAAACCCAAAAGATGCTCCATCCTCCTTCAAAGACACTTGCTCAAATATGCTCATAGCAGTTTTATTTGTAATAGCCAGAAACTGGGAGTGACTTAGATGTCCCTCAACTGAAGAATGGATAAAGAAAATGTGGTTCATTTACCCAATGGAATACTACTCATCCACTAAAAGAAGGACTCAAGGGGGTGTTAGTCGGGGGTAACACACAGAGTGGAGCTTCTCCTCAAAAGTAAAGGGGAAGGTGAAATTGGGGGAGGCCTTTCATGAGGGAGTTCTGGGAGGAGAGGAAGGGCTGATATTAGGTTGTAAATGAGTACATAAATGGATTAAAATTTATTTCTTTATTTTAAGTATGAGTGTTCTGTCTGCATGTACACTGGCATGTCAGAAGAGAACATCAGATGCCTTTATAGTTGCTGTTGATTGAACACTGGACCTCTGAAAGAATAGTCAGTTCTCTTAAATGCTGATCCATCTCAGGGATTCCCTGTAGTCAGCTTTTCAATCCCCCCCCCCATCTACAAGCTGGCTTTATGCAGGTATCATTAAACCTCCTACTGTATGATCCAGAGGCTCAGTTCTCAGTTTTCAGCACCTGACACTGGCAACCATTCTGTTTGCTTTATACTCGCCTACCATTTTCTGCTGAGATTTTCTCAGCCCTTCCTGTCAGTCTAGATCTGAAGCTAGAAAGAATGTGGTTATAATTAGTGTGTTGGTCAGCTTCTTATCCCCGTGACTGGAGCTGAAAACCTAAGGAAGGAAGGATTTTTGTGTGTGTGTGTCTGGGAGAGGGGGGTTTGCTCACAGTTCATTGGTTTCAGCTCACAGTCCTCAGTTCTGGCAATTCTGAGCCTGAGAGAGGGCTGAAGCATCATGATAGTGGGAAAATGTGGAAGAGGATACTCATATTATGACAGAGGGAAACACAGGAGCACACAGGGAGGAATGGGCTGGGGACTAGGTGCAACATTAGCAGCATCACCCACTGAATGACTTCCTTTGGGTGTGTGCCACCTTCATAATCTTCCTCCATCTCCATACATAACACCACAAGCTGAGGGCCTACTGCTCACATCAGAGCCCATAGGAGACAGTTAATACTCAAAGTATCAGTTAAGCGGAGGTTCAAGGTACATCCTGAATGCAGTATGACTGGTGTCCTTAGAGAGGATACAAAAATGTGCTTGAGCAGAATTACCTCTAAAGACTGGTGTACATGACACAAGACAGGACAATCAGAAGTCAGAAGAGAGGTTTGAAATACCCCCTTTCTGTTCTTTTCAGAGAAACCATGACCAGATGACACCCTTGCCCTTGACCGTGTAGTTTCTAGACCCGTAAGACGTCTACATTTATTTTACTCAAAGCACTCAGTTTGTGGCACTCTCTTAAAGAACCAGAAGAGATGTGTATGACTTTGTTGACCCTTTAGCTACACAGGACTCTCCACTGTGCCCCCAAGCAGACCATGTGGTGCTCCTCAAGGCTTCCCACTGGAAGTTCCCTCTGCAATCAGTGCTTTGTACACGTAGCTTCATGTCCTGCTTCTGTGCCACATTCTCATCTCTTCCCAAGGGCCACTTATTCTGGAACCTTCTCTGAGCCCTCTAATCAAGACTGGCATGTTGCTCTATCATTCACTTCCTCTTACTTTGTTACTTTTTTTTTTTTCATCACTTATAATGTAAATTGCTTCTTGTCTGTCTTCCTTTGCCACTCTGTTCCAAACTACTAACTCCAGAATGTCCATGTGTTGCATGGTGAAAATAGTGAACACTTGTTAAAGCAATGAATAAAATGACTGATTTTAATCCCCAAAGCTTAGATTTAGAGCAAGTTTGATTTTTCTTTGTTATCTCCTTTTTACTAATTAATTTTACATCTTGATTGGAGGTTCTCCTGTTTTCTCTCCTCTTACTCCCCCCTCCCCCCACTTCTCTCCTCCTATGCCCCTTCCCTTTCTCCTCAGAGAAGTGGAGTCCTCCCATGGATATCAACCTGCCTTAGCATATCAAGTTGTAGTAGGATTGGGCACATCTTCTCCTATTGAGGATAGACAAGGCAGCCCAGTTAAGGGAAATGGGTGCAAGGGCAGGCAACAGAGTCAGAGACAGCCCCTGTTCCTGCTGTTAAGAGTTCCTGCGTGAGGAACAAGCTGTATATCTGTTACATATGTGTAGGAGGACTAGGTCCATCCCATCATGCTCTCTGGTTGGTTGATTTAGTCTCTGTGAAGCCCTTGTGCCCAGGTTAGTTGATTCTGCAGGGTTTCTTGTAGTGTCCTGGACCTCTCTGGCTTTTTTAATCCTTCCTCCTCCTCTCCCACAGGATTCCCCAAGCTCCGCCTAGTATTTGGCCTTGGGTCTTAACATCTGTTTTCATCTTCTGCTAAGTGAAGCCACTCAGATGGCTGTTATGCTAGCCTGTAAGTATAGCAGAATAACATTAATAGTGACAAGGGTGGCCTCTCTCGTGGAACTCAAGTTGGGCTACTCCATGGTTGTCGTTTCCCTCACTTTCTGCTCCCTCTTCATCCCTGCATCTCTTAACAGCAGGACAAAAACAGGGCTGAAGGTTTTGTGGCTGCATTGGTATCCCCATCCCAGAGTAAGTTTGAAGGGAAGCTTAGTTACTGTTTCAGAATGAAAGCTATTACTTTTGGCCACGAGGAACTAACATCAATAGTTAAAATCAAGTGTTTTGTCAATATTTAACTTTCATTAAGATTTGAGTTACACTCCAAAGTTTAAATCGAGTCTTACAAGAGAGAGAGAGAGACAGAGACAGAGAGATAATATTTATTACCCAAAAAGATCTAATTAGTACTGGAAGGTAAACCATGCTGTTCAGGCACTTAATGACTTTCTTCCACAAGAGAAGGAAGTACCTAAAGTGGAAAAAGATATTTAAGCCCATAGAGTGGGAGAAAATCTTTTCCAGCTATGCTTCACACAAGGGTCTAATATCCTGAACTTCAAAGGGCTGTAGACATTAAATAAGGAAATGAAACTGCCACTTAAGAAATGGAGTAATGAATTGAAAAGAAATGTTTCAAAAGGAGAAACACAAGTAACTATTTTTAAGAGTTCAACATCTCTAGGAATCATAAAAGTACAAATTAAAACTACTTTGAGTAGTTTTATCAGCTCAGCCTAGTCAAAATGGTATCATCAACTATGACAACAGATGTTGGAGAGGATGTAGGGAAGCAGAAATCTTTATCCACTGGTGGTGGTAACTCAAGCTAATGACAACCACTGTGAACTGGGGTTGGGGTTCCTGAAAGAATTAAAAATAGATGCATCATTTATTCCACTCTAAGCATGTACTCAGAGGACTCCAGCCCCTGCCATGGAGATACACACATTTATGTTTACTACTGTTCTTTTCACTATAACAGTGAAATAGAACCAACCTAGAAGTCATTCAATAATGTATGATAAAAACTTGGTTCACATACAAAATGGAATATTATTCAACTCTAAAAATGAGATTTGCAGGAAAATGGATGGATTTAGAATGTTAACCAGTGTATTAGTTAGGGTTTTACTGCTGTGAACAGACACCATGACCAACGCAAGTCTTATAAGGACAACATCTAATTGGGTCTGGCTTACAGGTTCAGAGGTTCAGTCCATTATAGTCAAGGTAGGAGTGTGGCAGCATCCAGGTAGGCATGATGCAGGCAGAGCTGAGAATTCAACATATTCACCCGAAGGCTGCTAGTGGAAGACTAACTTCCAGGCAGTTAGGACTAGGATATTAAAGCCTATGTCCACAGTGATACACCTACTTCAACGAGACCACACCTCCTAATAGTGCCACTCCCTGGTCCAAGCATATACAAACCATCACAACCATTCTCAGAAAGAAAATCCCACATGTTCTTCCTCATATACAGATTCTAGCCCATATGTGTGTGTGTGTGTGTGTGTGTGTGTGTGTGTGTGTATATATATATACATATATATATATATATATATATGTATACATATATATATATATGTAAAGAGCAGTAAGTGTGGGCACAGTATAACTTCCAAAAATGAGACCAAGAAAGAGCAATATTCATTGATGAGGAAGGACAGAATTCAGGTCAAAGGACACAGGAGTTGAGAAAGAGGATGTAAAGGAGGTATTTTTATCTAGTTTTAATTCTGCCATGCCCCTTCTCATTGCACCCCCTTCACATCTTGTAGTAGATAAGTACATTAAAAAATATAGTCAGTAGTGAAAATGTAAAGCTGGAAGCGAGACTCCACGGCTTCAGAAGGCCTAACCTAGCCGTATAGACATTCATTGAGGTATACAGAGCTCAGGACTGAGCAGATGCTTGAGCGTCTACCTTTATTTAGCTTCTTGATGCTTTGTGAGCTCATCAAAATAAAGCGACTCCTACTGAAAACCATTGAAGGAGTTTAATTTGCAGAACTAACCACTTCCTTTTACACCAGCATGGGATTTCCACATTGAATAACACGAGACATTAAGTTGATATTAGCTGCCCCATAAGCCACCTCCAGACACTCAAGTTCATTGTGGACACTGAATGAAGAGGTAACAGCTTCCACATGGAAGTTAATCTATGACTTTTACGTTTTGTTCAGATCCACACTGACTGTGATATGATGTCCCATTTGATTATCTATTTCATGATGGTTTTCCCATTGCTACCACTAGATTTTATTTTATTATCTCTGTTGAACTAATTAATTTTATTTAATAAATCCCGGCATGATGTGTGCTTCCTGCCTCAATGTTCTAGGTTCTCGAAGGAGAGACATATACACAGCTCTTATATTTTAATATGCCTTAAGCAGCACAATATCTGGGCAACTGCTTAGCCGTCATAGAATCTACCTCCCGCTAATAATTCTGAATTACTACTTACTAATTCCTATGTTCCATTTTGGCTGCTCTTAACTTCAGTTAGTCAGCCGTCTGAGCCGTGTTTTCTTGGCTCAGAGCCCAGGTACTCTCCTTGCTTCTCTTCCCCATTGCATACTCCGTTTCTCTTCTCTTTCCATACTCTCCTAAAGCATGGTGGATCTCCCTCATTCTTCCTCCTGATTCCAGACCTGGGAAATCCTAAAAGCCCACCTCTGTCTGTCCTGTGCAGCTATTGGCTGCTGGCATCTTTATTTACCAATTAGAATCAACTGGGAGCAGGTTCCTAGAAGTTATAGGCAGACTCTCTTGTGTAAGCGATTTTTGGGGGGAACATAATTTGCATTTGTAATACAAGCAGCTACAAACCTGTTTACCTAACAACAAAACAACAAAAACCCTCTCCCATTAGTTTGTTTCTGTTATTAAAAATAAATTTATTTATTTTTATTAGATATTTTCTTTATTTACATTTCAAATGCTATCCTGAAAGTTCCTATACCCTCCCCCCACCCCTGCTCCCCTACCCACCCACTCCCAATTCTTGGCTCTGGCATTCCCCTGTGCTGGGGTATATAAAGTTTGCAAGACCAAGTCGCCTCTCTTCCCAATGATGGGTGAATAGGCCGTCTTCTGCTACATATGCAGCTAGAGACACGAGCTCAGGGCGTACTGGTTAGTTCATATTGTTGTTCCACCTATAGGGTTGCAGCCCCCTTCATATCCTTGGGTAGTTTCTCTTGGGGGCCCTGTGTTCCATCCCAATAGCTGACTGTGAGCATCCACTTCTGTGTTTGCCAGGCACTGGCATAGCCTCACAAGAGACCACTATATCAGGGTCCCTTCAGCAAAATCTTGCTGGCATGTGCAATAGTGTCTGGGTTTGGTGGCTGATGATGGGATGGATCCTTGGGTGGGGTAATCTCTGGATAGTCCATCCTTTCATCTTATCTCCAAACTTTGTCTCTGTAACTCCTTTCATGAGTATTTTGTTCCTTATTCTAAGGAGGAATGAAGTATCCACATGTTGGTCTTCCTTCTTCTTGGTTTTCTTGTGGTTTGCAAATTGTATCTTGGCTATTCTAAGTTTCTGGACTAATATCCACTTATTAGTGAGTGCATAACTAGTGACTTCTTTTGTGACTGGGTAAAAATAAATTTATTATCAAATAGTAGAACTAAAGGACTATATTATAGAATATTTACACAACCAAAGGCTAGAGTGGTGGTGCCTTTG
The DNA here is from genome assembly GCF_900095145.1 of Mus pahari. Classification (NCBI taxonomy): domain Eukaryota; kingdom Metazoa; phylum Chordata; class Mammalia; order Rodentia; family Muridae; genus Mus; species Mus pahari. The sequence continues at coordinate 75,699,884 of NC_034608.1, read as the reverse complement.
AAGGAAGCCTGGATCTGGTCCCACTAGTACTGTTTGATCTCTTCTCTTTGAGTTACTCTGTCCATTTCTATTACCAGAAGTAACTCCAAGTACAGCCTTTTGGGTCTTGTGAGTCCTTATGGTGAATTATCATCCCTGAAGATAGTTTTGGAAATGACTGACTGACACACTTGCTCCCATAGATTAGCTTTCAGGTGCAGATAGAACAGCCTGCTCCTGTGGGCTTAAGGAACAAATATTTATCACCATGTTTCCAAAATTTTTGCAATAACTGAGAAAGCAATAGGGCATCTAATAACCATTTATAACTAAGAACTACACTTTTGTCAGAATCAGAAGGCTACCAAACCAAGGAATTGCTTGTGATAAAGTCATAGTCTTAATTATGATTCAAAACAAACAAACAAACAAACAAACAAGAAAACCCGATTCTCCCTTTACTCTTTTAACTCTGCCATGTGAAAAACAGAGTCTAAACAATATCTGGAACTTCTTCTGAAGGTGTACTTTTCCTTTACAGATTTTTACAGAGAGGAATGAGAGCCCACAACAGTGAGATGATGCACAGTAACAACATATTGTCATAAAAGATGCTATTAGACTAAATTTCAACCATATTACCTCTTTAGCAAACTGTAAGATAATGTAGTATGTAAATTAACTTCTACCTATAAGGAGGTTAAGGCCAGAGGATTCTACTGCTTCAGTGCCAGCCTGAGCAATATAGTGAGACTTCACTTCTCAAACCAGCCAGCCAACCAGTATCTCATAAATTAAGTAATGTTCTCAATTTAATTTGTGTTCTCATAGGATATAAAGAGATAGTTAAACCAGTAGCTGAGTTGTTGCATACCCGTGTTCACTTAAAAAAAAAAAAAAAAAAAAAGCTGGCCAGGCAGCACACACCTGTAATCCTAGCACTTGGAAGGTGAATATAGACAGATCTGTGGAGCTTGCTATCTAGCCAACACAGTATACTTATCAAGTTCTAGGCCAATATTAGGCATGTCTCTAAAAAAAAAGTTGGAAGGATCCTCAGGGATGACATCTGAGGTTGATTTTTGGCCTCTGTGTGTGCACATGTGCACACACATACACACACACATACACACACACACAAATGTAAATGTATCCATGTGCACAAAAACATGCACCCATGTGAACCCTACCCATCTACAAAGAGTATGTTCTCATAAGCAAACTTGAACCTTGGCCACTAAAAATGGCTAAGCTTTAAGCCAGTCACAAGCTGCAAACTGGCAAAACGTGGTTAATTCTGAAAAGGGCAGACTGACCTACCAAGCAGTTTCTGGGTGACACTTCCAAGTCCAGGTTCTACAAATTCCTTGGCCATCGTGGCAGGCAGAGCCCCATTAATTCATCCCCCACCCCCACAACAACGCAATGAAACTGAATTATGTTCAACATGTCTGATGATTTTCTTCTGTAAGGTCGGTATACAAAGTAGAACTGCACAGATACCTAGGAGCACAGGGTGCTCCAAGTCTCCTACAAGGCCGACTGTGCCCACTGATCCACAGAACGACTAGAAATTCTTTGAAATTTGCATCATAGGAGTTCATATTTTGAATTCTTAAGTTTATATGAACAGTCTTTAAACTAGACTGAGTTCAGGGTTAGATTGAATCCAGTAACTGATGAGGCCCAGTCAGCTTCAAGTAGGTACTTTTCTGATTTGTTCCAACCCGAGAAATCTGGGGTTCCCTCTCTTGGTCTTCAGTGTGCCCTCCCCAGACTTGAGTGCTTGCCACAATGGACCTTAAACGACTCAGGTGGCTTTGGAGCCCTGCGTCAGTAGTTAGGAGTCTAGCATACCTGGAGAAGCCCTGCCAGGAGCTGATTGTCTGCAGACACTGCTTGTAAAGGGGCAAGCAGCTTCTCAAGTTCTGTGGTAAGGAAACTGATAGTTGTTTCTCCTAGAAAAATCTCTGATTGTGATTATTGGGTTCAGAAGGTAACAAGGTGCACCTTTCTTGAAATTATAGCTAGAAAGAATAAAAAGTTTGTCTAGTCTAAACATATAAGATGTGTGTAGCCACTTCATTTTTGTTTCTGTCTGGTTTTAAAAGTATAAATATATTCTGCATGCCTTGGTTATAGAGTATTGGCTTATAAGTTATTAGGTATTGTGCCCTTTCCCAGCCTTGAGTTGGCTAAACAAGTTTCTGGTGACTGGAGCCAAGTGCCTGGCCTCACTGCATTTACATCTTCCTGCCTGAGCCTTGAGGAGATGACTGCCTAATGAGCTTTCTTTGCAACTCAATCTAGCTGAAACAAAGGGATGTGTTTTTGGATTTTGCCTATATAAACACAGAGCTGAAAATTAAAATTTGAGCCATGATCAGGGAACTTTGTCTTGGCTCATTATTTCTCTAGCCTGCCCATCCTATTCCACCTCCAACTCTCCATCCAAATGTACCTGGTTCTCCATGGCCACTGGACACCTATAGGTGGTGCCCATATGAGGGGCTTGGATACAGGGACACCAACTGAGGACTGTCTTTGGTGGAGCTCCACAGAAAACAATAGAATTTATGTATCCCACATGGTGGTGAGCAGCATATAGCATTAATGTTAGTGCTATAAATTTTATCTTTTGAAGGCTGTTGATTGCTAGGGTGCCAAAGTGATACAGGCCAGACTGAGCCAGCATAGGCCCAATGTTGATATCAGCTATGGGTGACAGCACATTGGGATGGGGAATTTTATATAGGCAATTGTCAGCAGCCTCCAAGAGCTGCTTCAGGCTAGAGGAGTAGGGTATAAAATAAAATAAAATAAAATAAGTAAAAAACAAAACAACAACAAGATGCTAGATATACAAATGACGAGAGAGAGAGAGAGAGAGAGAGAGAGAGAGAGAGAGAGAGAGAGAGAGAGAATGGATTTGAATTTCAGGGCTTTCCTAGGGACAGAAGGAAATCGGGAGACACCCTGCTTCCTCTCTGGCCCCTACAGGAGACATCCTTAATTGCTTACATCAAGTTCTCTTACTTCTCTGTATTGTCTGTATTGGTCCACTAATCTGTCCACATGCCAATTAGTGTCTGTTTTTGTTTCGTGGTCTGAATGACTGTTGTTCTATGTTTCATGTTGAAAAGGGGAAAAAAACGGTTAAAGCTTTATCTGCTGGCTATCCATCTCTTGATTCAGTCTCATTTTGCACAGCAGAGGCTGATTTAAGTTGCCCCCCCACCCTTAGCCAGGAGTCAAGCACAGCAGGAGAGGCCCCGCTGAAAAGCTGCTTTTAAAGGGGGCCAGCTGCTTCTCAAGTTCTAAAGCTAAAAATAAGCTGATAGTTACTTTTTTTTCCCTAGAAAAATCTCTGCAATTGTGATTATTGGGTTCAGCAAATGACAAAGTGCTTTTTCTCTTGAAATTATTGCTAGAAAAAGTAAAAAATTTTTGATTGGTCTAAATTTATAAGGTTGGTGTAGCTGCTTCATTTTGTTTCTGACTGGTTTTAAAGGCATAAATATGTTCTGCATGTGTTGGTCATAGAGTATTGACTTATAAGTTATTGGGTATGATTAAAAAAGTGTAACATTGGTAACAGAAAGTTATCTTAAAACTGGTAACTCAGGGTTGGAATCATTTTAAACAACAATATGTGGCATGAACCAGCCCAGGAAACTAGACCTCTAAAGATACTTCTAAATTGGGATAATATTTTATGTAATTCTTATCCTAGAAACTAGACTTATAATGGGTAAGATTTAAAACAAGGTCTCTTTAATGAGGTATTAAAAGTTGCACTGTCATGCATTCATATGCATGCAGCCAAACTTTGTAACATAAAACTAATGCTTTTGGTATTGATTTTTAAAGAGAATGGATTAAAATTGGGTTTTGCTTTCCAAAGTCATGATTATGCTCTAATATTGTAAAAGAAACTTAAAAATGATGGTTAAATTGCCAGTGTCCCATCGACTGCAGCTTCCAGTTTGCAGTTTGATTGCAAGCTCAGGACTCTTCACTTGCCCATATTTTGTAATTAGAATGATTGTAAGAGTAATAAACAGCTGTTGCCAATATGGGCCTGCTGCCCCTTTTACACAAGCTTTATTGGATACAGTGGTAGAAGCAAAATTTAACCCCCCCCCCAAATTGGAAATCTCAGTAGGAATTTATTTGGTATCAAAGAGGTTCCTGATGAACTGTTTCAAGGAATTTGTGAATAGACTACAAAACAACAGGTTGTAAAATTTTCGGAGACCCTCAAGCAGGGGTTACTTTTGTTATACAATTGTCTTATGAGAACACTAATGCAGCTTGCTGTGGCTATCTGGCTATACAAAGCAAAGACAGATTTATCTGGATATATTCATCTTTGTGCAGAAATTGGACCCTCATACAATCAGGGTCTGGCTATGGCTGCAGCCTTGCAGGGGACTACAGTACAAGCAATGCTTTCACAGTGCTAATGTTATAAGGAATGTTTTAAGTGTGGGTACATATATCATTTTAGGAAAGACTACCCAAAAATTAGACAGACAGTAGAATCTGTCCTCACTGCAGGACACATCATCAAAATAGTAATAGCTTAAGATAATAATTTGGTATTTTTAGAGAATGTTCATGTTAAATTGTAAAGACATTTTCTCAGTGTCCTCAGTTTCTAACTTACCACATAACAGTGTCAATCCTCAAGGACTTATACTTAATCAATTACTGCAAATGGATGGTACTCATATTCCTGATTTTGGAAAAGTAAAATATGCACATGTGACTATTGATACTTTTTCAGGCTTTCTAGTTGCAACTGCTTTAACAAGAGAAGCAAGTAAAAATGTAATTAGTCATTGCCTGCATTGTTTTTCTATGCTTGGTGTTCTAAATAAGATTAAAACTGAAAATGGAATTGGCTATTACAGTTAAATATTTGAGATGTTTTATAGAAAATTTATTATTACCCCTATTACTGAGATTCTTTTTAATTCTCAAGGACAAGTTATTGTGGAACTTTAAAATATTATCTTCATAAAAAACAAAAAGGGGGAAGTTATACCCTCCAAGACCACCAAAATTACACCTTGCTTTTGTCTTATTCATTTTAAATGTTTTGCAAGATGATGCTAAAAGTCAGTCTACAGCAGATAGCCACTGACATCCAGTTACTTCCAACTCATATGCCATGGTTAAATGGCAGGACACCCATAACTAATACATGGAATGGTCCTGTTTTAATATGGGGGCGAGGTTCTGTCTGTGTGGTTTTTTTTTTTTTTTTTTTTGTTTTTTTTTTTTTTTTTTTTTGTACAAAAAGATCAGGGTTTCTGATGGCTGCCTGAACAATTTGTCCGACAAGTG
>NC_034608.1:75685831-75694532 GCF_900095145.1 Mus pahari | reverse complement strand
AGCAGATAGCCACTGACATCCAGTTACTTCCAACTCATATGCCATGGTTAAATGGCAGGACACCCATAACTAATACATGGAATGGTCCTGTTTTATTATGGGGGCAAGGTTCTGTATGTGTGGTTTTTTATTTTTTTTTTTTTGTTTTTTTTTTTTTTTTTTTTTTCACAAAAAGAAGATGAAGACTGATGGCTGCCTGAACAATTTGTCCGACAAGTGAACATGTCCTGAGTCTTCTAGTAAGTATGATTCCAGTTATGAAGATGACTCAAAATCTCTATCAGCCAGCTGAGTTAACTTGGAGCATAGCCTCCACTCTTACAGGAGAAGTAAGTTTTCTGTTAATTCTCAAAACCACCTTCCGCTGACCCAGTGATCAGACTTTGTATCTGATTGCTGCTAATTTGCAACTGAACCGAATATCTGGTACATCCCCATAGACAACCTTAATCCTGTTGTTTTTAATTTTTGACTTTGTATCTTAAGCAGATTGATTGCCTTCACACAGGATCGCCTTCAGCAAAGCTCAATTATTCACCATGGCAGTTACTCTTCCCTTTGAAGAAATGCATTAAGTGCATGTTCATATGCCCTTTGGGGCTTTGGGCTGAATGGGAAAAAGGTGTGCTAATGAAGGTTGGTGGTCAGAGACAGGCAACTGGGATTCTTGAGCTCCTATCAACCTAAGACAGAGGTGGCACCAAAAGGTTGTGTTCATTCAAATAAACAAAAACAAGTTGCACATGTCCTCAAAGACAGGTAAGAAGGAGTATAGACACAGACCTAAAACAGGCACAGTCACCAGCCACCGTATTTCCCAGACAGGATCATGGAGCATAAGTAAATTTTGTGCTTCCCATCCAGTTTATCTTTTAAAAATAAAAAAATGAGGGAACTGTGCACTTCCCCCAGCCTTAAGTTGGCTAAACAAGTCTCTGGCTCCTGGACTAGGTGCCCAGCCTCATTGCATTTGCATCTCCTGCCTGAGCCTTGAGGAGCTGACTGCCTACTGAGCTTTCTTTGCAATTCAATCCAGCTGAAACAAAGGGATGGGTTTTTGAATTTTGCCTGTATAAGCAAAGCTGAAAATTAAAATTTGAGCCATGACCAGAAATCTTTGTCTTGGTTTGTTATTTCTCTCGCCCACCCATCCTATTTCATCCCCTGATCTCCTTCCAGGTGTACCTGATTCTCCATGGCTGCTGGATGGCTACAGAGTATGATTAAAAATTTGTAACATTGGTAACAGAAAGTCATCTTAAAACTGTTAACTCAGGGTTGGAGTCATTCTAAACAATAACTGGAGGCATGAACCAACCCAGAAAAACAGGTTGCTAAAGATACTTCTAAATTGGGATAATATTTTATGTAATTCTTATTCTAGAAATCCGACTAGGATTTAGGGCAGTGTCTCTCTGAGGTATTGGAGGTTGCACCACTGTGCGTTTGTGTGCAGGAACTGCCAGCCAAAAACTTTGTAGCTGGGGGTGATTCACTTGGTGTGTTTGGAGAGACTGGATTGTTTGTTGGAGGTTTAGTTTTGCTTTCCAAAACTGTGGTTGTACTTTGGTGTTACAAGGGGAACTTAAAAGTTATAGTTAAACCGACAGTGTTCCATTGCAGTTTGATCACAGGCTCAGGATTTTTAACTCATCCATATTTGTAATTAAGAAAAATACAAGCAAGTGGAGATGATTGCAAGAGTAATAAAAGAGTTTAAAACAGCTGTAGCACAGTACTGGGCTGCTGCTCCTTTTACACAAGTATTACTAGATACAGTGGTAGAATCAAATTTAACCCTGCAAGATTGAAAGGGAGATTTCAGTGGGAGTTTGTCTAACAGGGTCCCAATGAACTGCTAAAAGCAGCTGGTAGAATTTTTGGAGACCCTCAGGCAGTAGTTCCTTTTATGCAAATGGCTAATGCAGCCTGCCAGGACCATCCGGCCATATAAAATAAAAACAGACTTATCTGAATACATTTGTATTTGTGCAGAAATTGGACCCTCATAGAATCAGAGTCTGGCTATGGCTGCTGCCTTACAAGGGACCATGTGTAAGCAATTTCACAGAAATGAGAGGATAAAGGAAGTTTTAAATGTGAAGGTTTGGGTCATTTTAAAAATGATTGTCCCAGGAACAGAGGCACCAGCAGACAATCAGGTCGCACCCCAGGAATTTGTCCTTGGTGCAGGAGGGGTAATTATTGGTCCAGGGAATGTAGACCTAAAACAGATAATCAGGGCCATCCAGTGTTGGGAAATGAGCAGAAGGCCCAGCCTCAGGCCCCTGGATTTCCACAGCAAGCAGTTTATGGGGTCATGAAGCTGCTGCGAAGCCAGGGAAATCCATTCCTGAACTTAATTAGAGCAACCCCAGTAAGTGCAGGATTGGATCTCAGTTCCATCATCCATGTAGTACTGACCCCAGAAATGGGGGTTCAGATGCTATCTACAGAAGTTTTTGGGCCCTTGCTCCCAGAGACCTGGGGATTGCTTCTGAGTCAAAGCAGCATTATTATAAAAGGATTGCAGATTTATCCAGGTGTTATAGATAATGATTATGGAGGAGAAATTAAAATTATGGCTGCTTCTCCCCATGACATAACTATACCTGCTAACAAAAGAATTGCTCAACTTGTTTTAGTTACCTTGTATCTCCTCCCAAATTTATTAAGAGTGAGAGAGGACAAAGTGGCTTTGGTTCCTCTGATGTGTACTGGGTTCAATCTATTACTAGTAAGAGACTTAACCTTAAATTAATAATTGAAGAAAAAAGTTTTGAAGGATTAATAAATACTAGGGCTGATGTAACAATTATTAGAGGAAACGATTGGCCTTCAACTTGGCCTTTGTCTGATATGCTTACTCATCATCAAGGAATTGGTTATGCCAATAACCCAAAACAAAGTTCTAAACTTCTAACCTGGAGAGATAAGGAGGGAAATTCAGGACAAATTCAACCTTATGTCATGCAACATTTGCCTATTACCCTCTGGGGGAAGAGATCTCTTGTTACAGATGGGTCTTATAATGTGTAGTCCTAATGAGGCAGTGACTAAACAGGTGCTAAGACAAGGGTTTTTGCCTGGTCAAGGGCTAGGAAAGGAAGGACAAGGCATTGAGACATTTGAAAAGGCCTAAGCCACACTTTAACACTAGAGGCTTGGGTCTTTTCTGTAATGGCCACTATCTTGCCTGCATCCCATGCTGGTAAAATTCAATGGCTTAATAATGTTTCAGTGTGGGTTGATCAGTGGTCTTTATCTAAAGAAAAAATAGAAGTCACCTCTTTATTCGGACAGGAGCAATAGAGGCAGGGGATATAATAGAATGTCAGTCACCATGGAATACTCCAGTATTTGTTATCAAGAAAAAATCTGGTAAATGGAGATTGCTACAAGATTTAAGAAAGGTCAATGAAACCATGGTACGTATGGAAGCTTTACTGGGCTTCCTTCTCTAGTAGCCATTCGCAAAGAATTTATAAAATCGTAGTAGATATGAAAGATTTTCTTTACTATTCCTTTGCACCCCCAGGATTGCGAAAGATTTGCTTTCAGTGTTCCTTCTATTAATTTTAAAGAACACATGAAAAGATATCAATGGATAGTTCTTCCTCAGGTCATGGCCAATAGTCCTACATTATGATAAAAATTTGTGGCACCAGCTGTTAAGCCTATAAGACAGCGATGGACAATGATATGCATCATACATTACACAGATGATGTCTTGTTAGCAGGAAAAGGTCCTCAGGACTTGATTTTATGTTATAGAAATTTACAACAGGAATTAACTGATAAAGGACTACAAATAGCTCCAGAAAATTACAAACTCATGATCCTTATAATTATTTAGGCTTTAGACATACAGATCAAGCTATTTATCCCCAGAAGATAAGTTATCTGTAGGGATAGTTTAAAAAATTTAAATGATTTCCAAAAACTGTTAGATGATATCAGTTGGCTTATTTAAAGCTTACTACACAAGAATTGAAACCCTTATTTGATATTCTTAAAGGGAGTGTCAATCCTACCTCCCCTTGACCTTTATTTAACTTCTGAAGGATTGTTGGCCTTACAACAAGTAGAAAGAGCTATTGAAAAACAATTTGTTACTTATATAGATTATTCTTTGCCTTTACATTTGCTGATTTTTAATATGACTCATACACCTACAGGATTATTGTGGGAAAAGGCTCCTCTTGTGTGGATACATTCAAGGATATCTCCTAAACGTAATGTCCTGCCATACCATGAGGCAGTAGCCCATATGATTCTACTTGGAAGGAAGCAGACACTGATTTATTTTGGCAAAGAGCCAGGCATCATTATTCAGCTTTTTCAGGTAGATCAAAACACTTGGCTGAAGTGGCATAGTATGGATTGGTTGTTTGCTCAAATAGGATTTAAAGGCACTATACATAATCATTACCCTAAAGATAGGTTGATAAAAAAATTTAAATGTAAATAAGTTTATATTTCCTAATATGATATCTTTACAGCCTCTACCTAACGCTCTTTTGATTTTTACTGATGACTTCTCTAAAGGATGAGTGGGATATCTTATAAATAATCAACATGTAGTCCTAGATTCTCCTGGGATCTCTGCCCAGCTAGCAGAACTGATAGCAATACTGAATGTTTCTCAGTCTGATACTTAAATGATTAAATTATACTTTTAATCTTTTTACTGATAGTCTATATGTGGGTCAGTCTGTTCCTCTATTGGAAACTTGTGGTACCTTTCATTTCAACATACCAGCCAGATCTTTGTTTTCACAACTACACAACATCATTTTTACCCAAAATACCCTTTTATATTGGTCATATAGGAGCTCATTCTGATCTTCCTGGACCTTCAGCTGCAGGCCATGATGACATTGACAGAGCTTTAATAGGAGAAGCCTTAGTTTCAGATCCTATTGCACTGGCTAGATGTGATCATAATAAAGTTCATCTTTCTAGTCATACCTTAAGGCTCCAGCATAAGGTCACTAAGGAGCAGGCTGGAGTGATTGTAATACAATGCCCTAACTGCCTTACATTATCTCCAGTTCCTCAGGCCTTATGACCAATCATATTTGGCAAATGGATGTAACTCCTTATACAGAATTTGGAAAACTGAAATATATACATGTCTGTATTGACTCTTGTTCAGGATTCCTTTTTGCTTCTCTACATACAGGAGAAGCTTCTAGAAATGTAATTGGTCATTGTTTACAAACCCTCAATGCTATGGGATTACCTAAAGTCATCAAAACAGATAATGGGCCAGCTTATACTGGAAACAACTTTACATCATTTTGTAAGGAATTTGGTATTGAACATAAAACTAGAATTCCTTATAACCCAATGGGACAAGGGATTGTTGAACATGTGCATCACACTCTGAAAAATTGGCTTTCAAGAACAAAAGAGGGGGAGATATAACCCTCAAGGTTATATCACACGAAATCACCGGAATCACACCTTGCCTTTGTCTTATTTGTTTTAAATTTTTTGCACACTGATGCAAAAGGTCAGTCTGTGGTGGATCACCACTGGCATCCAGGCACTTCCAGCTCATATGCCATGGTTAAATGGCAAGACTCCCTAACTAATACATGAAATGATCCCGACCCTGTTTTAATATGGGGGCGAGGTTCTGTCTGTGTTTTTTCACATAAGGAAAATGGAGCCCAGTGGCTGCTTGAAAGATTGGTTCGTCAAGTGGACATCGATCCTGAGCCTTCTAAGGATTATGATACCAATGATGAGCAGGCTGAACAGACCTTGAGTGGTCCCAGGTGGAGTTATTGGCCTTGCTGCACCTGAAATTTCCTACAGGACTGCCCACTGAGCTTGCTTTGCAACATAATCCAGCTAAAATAAAGGATGAGTTTTGTGGTTTTCTATTTATAAGCTGGAGCTGCAGAATTAATTTTTGAGCCTTGATCAGAACCTTGTTTGGGCTTCATCCTTCTCTCGAATCCTGTCCTTTTCGTTTCCAGCCCCCCTTTCAGGTAAACCTAGTTATCCATCGACACTGGACAGCTATACTCCAGCTAATGTTATGTGTAAGAACTGAAGTGTTAGAATGGGTTATCTTTACTGGGTGTTAGGATGAAATTTCTAACAGATGGGAAAAGGTTAAACTTACATAAATTTATTTACTTGCAGAATGAATTAGAAAAGAGATTTTTGAGGACCCCCTTCCACCAACAAAACTGATGGGATGAATTTGTAATTGGTGTGGAGAGACGTGTAGGATTGATGAGTTAAAATAGCTTACCTACAATTTCTGTAGAAGGCAAAGGAAAAGCTGAGGACCCACATGACTAAAGTGACCCCTACACATCCATTTTAACTTGGATGCTGACTCTAATTGTCCTTAGAATCAGATAGTTGTTCAACTATCTTCTCATGCTGGTGCTAAGAAACTAGGTCTTGGAAAGATGACATATTAAGTGAAAGTGATCAGTCAGGAGTACCTGTTACCACTGAGTAGCAGGTGGAGCAAGAGAAGTTTGACTCTTTAAACTACTACCATTGTCAGAGACTCTGGAATTATCATGGTGGCTTACAGAGAAGGACTATACACTGTTTCTGTACTTATTGGCAGGATAATGTAGCCTGGATGGTCACAGTACAACAGAGAAAAATCTAGGAAGATTTAAAATGGTCCTCATCTTTTACCAAGCCCCTTTCTTAAACTAACCAAAAAAAAAAAAAAAAGTTGGAAAGTTTAGATCCAATCCTCATTAAAAATTATTTGTTAATTATATAATTTGAAAGGTAAAACAAACCATCATCACCATCATCACCATCATCACCATCATCACCATCATCACCATCATCACCAATAGCAAATAAACCCCCAGAGCAACTGCTTTCAGGGTATAGAGGAGTTTTCTTTCTTTCTTTTTAAAGCTGTAAGACAATTTTATTGGTTTAAAAGAAAAAAAAATCCCACATCAGGCAAGCCAGACATCTGCAGAATTCATGGTTGCTAGGTTTGTAGGGGCTGTCAGATTAAAGAGCTTGAGAAATATATTTGTTTTGTTGTAGAAAAAATATATGTCCATTTTGCGTACATAAAAGCTCTATGTACATGTATATCTGTGCATACCTGGTGCATGCCAAGTCAGCAGAGGGCACCAGATCCTCTGGGACTGGAGTCACCGATAGCCCAGCCTTCTGGTAGAGCATACAGTGATTTTAAGTACAGAGTCATGTTTCAGCCCTGAGAACAAAATACGTAAAACCAACCTGGATTTTGTATATAAGGAGTGTTTTCTATAGAAGATGAATAGCATTTCCTGTTGTGTTTGAAAATGGACTAATTTTATTAGCCTATTTAGAAAACTAGGTGAGGTGAGATCTGCAGACAGGACTGGTCAGTCCCCAGTGAGAACTTTAAGAAGATGCTAGCAAGAGAAAACCCAACAGCTAATAAGCTTTTATACCTTCAATTGCAAGCCACGGGACCAAGGGCAAACAGAATGTCTCACCTTTCTTGAAACCATATCTTCAAACAAGAAATTCATCATCCCAGTGCATCTCTCTTCATGAAGGACAGCCACGGCAATCCCTCTGTGTCCACTAGAGGGAGCCTGTGAGATAATAATCACCAGATTCTCAGTTGATCTCAAGAACACATCTCAGGAACACAGAGACACAAACTTTCAAAGATCAACAGGGAACTTCAAATGGTTCCTGTGTATAGCTTGGCAGGGTTGCCTTCTGTAAGCGCCACTTTAATAAGACAAGACATCCTTCAGAGTAAACAGAGCGTTTCTGTACTGAGGAGTTTGATTCTCAAAGTTCCCATTAGTTTGCCCAGTTGGTCTTGGAACCATTTTCAGCAAACAAAGCTTTTCACTAAACTGCTTCAGAACCTTGCTAGTGTGAGTTGTCTTATGTAAGAAAAAAAAAAATCAAAAAATCAACCCCCCTCCAAAAAAACCCACATTTTTAAAAAATTGTCTTTAGAATCAGAAGTAATCTTGTAACTTCTTCATATACCTAACTCAGCACTGTAATGTGCTCTATAGGCAGAAATTGTTAAGATCAAACCCTATGCCTGTATGCTCCCGATTGTCCTGAAATACGGTGGATTGCAGGACTCTTCCCTATATCAGAAGGGTTAAAAGTGTGAGGAGTATAAAAGTTCAAATAGGTTGTTCTGAAAATTTAAGTGACTCTAATGGTCACTGAAGCTTGAAGCCTTCAGTGACTTTTCTCAATGTGGAGGATTAAAATTAAACAGATTATCATGCCGTGTACCAGGGCTTGTCACAACTCTCTTCATGCCAGCTGAGAGTCAAAAAGGTGAGTCTCTGGGTTTGTTCAAGAGTCAGTGTGATTGATGAGATTGTTAAGGCTGTTTCTTATAGCTCCAAATCCTAATATCTTGTCTGACAGGCACACAGATTCACAGCTGGAGTTATCACAGAGAAAGGAGCTTCAGTTGGGGAAGTACCTCCATGAGATCCAGCTGTAAGGCATTTTCTCAATTAGTGATCAAGCGGGGAGGGCGCCTGTGGGTGGTGCCATCTCTGGGCTGGTAGTCTTGGTTCTATAAGAGAGCAGGCTGAGCAAGCCAGGGGAGGCAAGCCAGTAAAGATCATCCCTCCATGGCTTCTGCATCAGCTCCTGCTTTCTGACCTGCTTGAGTTCCAGTCCTGCATCCTTTGGTGATCAACAGCAGTATGGAAATGTA
>NC_034608.1:75678804-75684166 GCF_900095145.1 Mus pahari | reverse complement strand
TTTTATAATGTGCTTTTATTTTGTTACAGTTTGGTTTTTTTTTTTTTGTGTGTTGTTTTTTTATTTTTTTCTTTTTTTTTTTTTTTTTGTGGGTTTGTTGTTGTATTGGCGGGTAGGGAGGGGAATAGTCTCTGGAAGGACTTGGAGGAGAGGAAGAATGTGATCAAAAGGTGTTTAAAAATTGTTTGAAATAATAATTAAAAAGATCTAAAAATCAGTAAAAACAAGTATAGGCATGTATGTTTGGTTGTAAGCCTTACCTTTATTGGCCAAGCCCATTCAACAAGAGGAATACCAGGCCTGGTACTGGAAATCTAGCTAGCTAATATGTTCTAATGACGTCATGGTTATTAGAGGACAATCTACAATCACTAATTTACAGAACCAGCAATATCTACCAACAATCTATAAACATGTGTCCTTACACCCACAGATAAATGGATTCTTTACCCTTCATCAAAGAAACTTCTCTTTGCAATAGATGGAGACCACGACAGAAAAGCACAACCAATCAATATGCGGTGTTGTGGGAACCAGTCTCAGTGGATACATGTACAAAATATTCCTATATCTAAGGCTCAGAGAACATTCAAGAAACGGGGAAAAAAAAAGATTGTAAGAGCCAGAGAATCAGGAATTGGGTCTTCTAGCAATATCAGAAACTACACCCATGAAGTCCCACCAACAGGATTGCTCAAATATGAGCCAAACAATCATGACAACAGCAGACGTTCCAAACTAGATAAAGAAGCCCACAAGGCCTCAACTCTACACAAAGAGCTACAGGCAACTGGAGAACACTTGGAGTGGGAGCGGTAGAGCTGCCCAAGAGAGAGCACGCCAAAGGTTAGCTCTGCAAACATACATACAGCAAACTATATGGACTCAACAAGGATATAGTTGGAATATATACAAATAAATATTTGCATAATAACAATTGATGAAAAAGTCTGAATTTGAAGGAGATCAGGGAGACATATATGGGAAGGTTTGGAGGGAAAAAAGGGAAGGGAGACATATAATCTTAGAACAAACAAACAAAAAGGAAGTGAAAACTTCTCTGTACTGGATATATTGATATAAGGCAGCATCCATTAATAAAGCAGAAAGAGAAAGCAAACAAAGAAAAAGCCATAAAATCAAGACACCAGATGGTGTATTGTTATAGACTCTTGCTCAGTCTTCATTAATTTTCCTGCAGAGAAAGAGTCATGGTTCTTTGCTTACACTTGGAAAAGTCAACAATGAACCTGCACTATAGCACCCCCAGGGCTCACTGGAGGCATTGGGTAGGATATAAGGATCCTGAAGTTTCTTTACAATTCCACTCTCATTCAACCCGTAGACAATCTAGCATCATTCCCTTACACTTATGCCTGCTGTGGGATGGACTCAAAGTTCAGCAGTGTTTTAGCAATTTACCTATTAAAGTCACACAGGCTTTAAAAAAAAAATGTTTCACTACTTAGAACATAACCTGACTGCTGAGAGGATTAAAAAGCATTTAGCATTCCTTGGACTACAACCAAACGACAAGAGGTTTTCTAGGAGTCAAAGAACATTCTGCAGATCATAGGTCCTCTCTGCTGTATGAATTCACTAAAAATGAACTTGCCGGGCCTCTAACTTGGGAAGATAGCCATAATCTAAACCAAACTAAACTGGCCTTACAAACCGCTATCAACCTGAAGAATTTCAAACTACTAAACCTTCTATCTTCTTTGTTTGGGTGAAGTATGCGAATGTAGAACGTGTGTGAAGGAACAGCCTGGAATTAGATTGAGTTGCTCAGGCATGTCCTTAATGTTTCAAAAACATTGCATACAGTAGCAGCAGCTGGTTTTAGGAAATCAGTTTTACTTGCAGATCTCATATGGTGTGGAAAGTACTAAATTCCGGTCAAACAGCAGTTTTCACCAATAGAAACTCATAGAAACATGTGCCATTCTTTATCTCTCTAGTGTCTATTGACAATGTTATAGCTTAACCATATTGTTCTACTACCCCTACCCAATGATGGTGAGCCTTGTGATTAGGAATAGTAGCAGTTCATGTTGGTTTGTGTGATGGTCTGTAGGATGGTCCCGAGTAATGGTTAATGTTGTTTGTCAACTTGGCAGGATTTAGAAGACTTAGGGTATCCACCTAGAGCCCATCAGAAAGTCCTAGGCTATTCCTGCATCTTGAAATGTTTTAATCATGTTTTCCTCTAGCAATTTCAGGGTTTTGCTCTTACATTAAGGTTCTTGGTCCATTTTGACTTTTGTGCAGAGGGGGAGATATGGATCTAGCGTCCCTCTAGAGTACATGTAAGTATCGAGTTCTCCTGGCACTGTGTGTTGAAGAGGCTGTTCTTCTTTGATGTGTTTTTTAATATTGATCAGGAAGCTATTAGGTGTGGGTTTGTTTATGAGTACTCAATTCTATGACATCAATTTATGTCAATTCTATGACTGTCTGCTTTTGTGCCAGTACCACAAAGTATTTGTAATATAGCTCTTGTCATATTAGCAGAGCTGTGCCAGGATTACTTTGGCTATTTGCAATCTTTTCTGCTTTGCATGAATTATTATTTCTCTAAGTTCTATAAAAACATCACCACAATTTTTATGGGGATTGTATTACATTTGTGCATTACTCTCAATAATATATTCATTTTCACATATTCACTCTACTGATTTACAAGCATGGAAAATATTTCTATCTTCTAGTGTCTTTAATTTTTTTTCCTTTAGCCTTTTAAAGTTTTTGCTGTCTTGAAACTTGGGGTAAGCCGGGCGTGGTGGTGCACGTCTTTAATCCCAGCACTTAGGAGGCAGAGGCAGGCAGATTTCTAGTTCAAGGCCAGCCTGGTCTACAAAGTGAGTTCCAGGACAACCAGGGCTATACAGAGAAACCATTTCTCGAAAAACCAAAAAGAAAAAAGAAAAAAAAGAAAAAAAAGAAACTTGGGGTAAGTGGTTCATTAGTGAATATTTTTTATGGTGAATGCAGAACGCTTATGCCCCAGGAGGCTCTTATTCTCTTCTCTGCTCATGTGTATGCACGGAGGAAAAGGCACAGATTCTGGTCGTTGCAGCCACCAGATCCTGAGTAGCTGCAGACACTGAGACACAGCGTCCGCTTCATCTTACACTTTTTTGGAAATCTTGTAAATTTAAGATGATAACATATGACCCACTGGATGGGAAAACTATTTTGGAAATGAAGAAAATTATTGAAAAATTATGTAATGCTGTCACATGGTCCAAGAGTGGAATTGTATGAAGAGAACTCTGAGTTTTGGGGATAAATCTACAAGAAAACAAGACAAGAGTCTTATAACCTCAGGTTCTTAAAAAACAGAGTTGTTCTTAGATTGTACTTCTGTGCCCCTCCCAGGCATAGTGGATAAAAGTGAGTTTACTTCAGCTTATTCATCACAACTAGCTAATGTTTTTGTTTATATGTCTCTATGGAATGTGTGAATTGTCCTTATGACTGTACACTTTACTCATAACTTCTCTTAACCCTCAGAGAACAGATTGTCTAATGTTCTGAATAAAGTTGGTTATTGAATGAGACTTTAGCCCATCTTCTTATCAGCTCCTTTTTCCCAGGTCCCACCACCAACTAAAGCAGTGAACAAATGGTGCCCAATAGGAACCTGAAGTCAGCTATGAAATAAGAGTGGGGACCCTTAAAGAAAGGGGTGAGATAGATTAATGGGGCAGAAACCAGGAAAGTCTTTGCCTTATGTTGAGCTTGCACACCATTTTTAAAGAAAGGAGCAGCATAAATATTAGAATCACGAGTACTAGATTGCTTCCAAGTTGTATATGATTGATTGTAATTCCTGGTTTTCAGAAAAGGGAACTTTAGATAAAGATGCATGGGACAGAATCTGAATGAATAATGAGAAGGCATATAAACAAGAGGGAAGGATCTCTGTTTAATTTTGGGTCACTTGGGCATTAATTTGGACTGTTACCAAACTAAGGAAGAGAAAGGAGGATAGTAATCATGAGAGAGCGACAATTAAGTCCTTTAATGAATGTAAGCTGTATGATCAAATGTTAAAATTGGTAAAACAGGCAAAAAGTGATTTTCCCGTTTCAGGCAAAATTGAAAGTAAAATCAGCGCCACTGATACTATGCTGATGACTGTCTCAGCTCCATTGTTGGAGCCTCCTTTAGGTATGTACCCCCCATTGTCTGGAAATGACCTTGAAGCATGAGTAGAGGAATTTGATAATCAATCTAATCTTGAATTCTCTCCATCTTTTTGTTGTTGTGGACTTATGAGAGCCGATCACAAGACCTAACTTTGCAACCTGGGCAAGCTAGGGCAGAGCAAGAAAACAGAATTTGTTTCCCAATGCTTTCCTGGCCTTGTGAGCTGAACAAGGTGGTATTGGCAATGTACTAATCTATTTAAAACCTTAGAAGGCAAAACAGCATTGGACGGTTCTCACGTATCATCTCGAGAGGCAAGGAAAGAACTGCAGTTATTTGAATCCAGATGACTAAAAGAAGCATTTGTGTGTTGTGTGGATCCTTTGCTGCCTTTAAACTTATTTACTTTACCCACAAAAATGCCTCCTATAGGTATTATATCACAAGAGGAAGGCTCATCTAAGGTTACAGAAGGAATGAATGGTCCAGATATTCTCCACTCTACTAATCCTTCTTTTCCCTTCAGCCCAACAGGTAGAATGGGATGTTTTAATTAATCTATTATGGCTAACTCATAAGCACTTAAATACAACATTTGGTTAATCCCACACACATCCTTTGTTTCTTGTTCATATCGATGTACACTCTGATCTCCCTGGTTAATGCAAACTGATGCATTAACCTGCCCCACTTTTACATTCCCAGAAGAAAATCTGGAATTGCAGATGGATCCATCAAAACATTGTGGATTTTTCATTGGCTTCTTCAGTCCTGGATCATCAAGGACAAGATCGGAGGGTGAGAAGACACTGGACATCACCAGAAAGATAGCAATCCTCCAGCTAAAGGGCAAAAAAGAGATATCAACCATATCATCAGATGTCAAGTCTGCCTATCCGGGGTCAAGTTATACAGCCCTATGCACCAAGGGAGAAGTTATTCTATGAAGCACAGAGAGCAAGTGTCCTTATTACCAGTTGGGACATCTTCTGGATATATGCCCATGAGAGGTATTGCTGGATCTTCTGGTAGTACTATGTCCAATTTTCTGAGGAACCACCAGACTGATTCCCAGAGTGGTTGTACAAGCTTGCAATCCCACCAGCAATGGAGGAGTGTTCCTCTTTCTCCTCATTCTCGGCAGCACCTGCTATTACATGAATTTTTGATCTTAGTCATTCTGACTGGTGTGAGGTGAAATCTCAGG
>NC_034608.1:75677539-75678793 GCF_900095145.1 Mus pahari | reverse complement strand
TCAGTTTCCAAGTGAATGATGGCTTTGTATTATTTATGTTGTTGTTGAAGATCACCCTTAGTCCATGGTGGTCTGATAGGGTACATGGGACAATTTCAATATTTTTGTATCTGTTGAGGCCTGTTTTGTGACCAATTATATGGTCAATTTTGGAGGAGGTGCTGAGAAGGTATCCTTTTGTTTTAGGATAAAATGTTCTGTAGATATCTGTTAAATCCATTTGTTTCATAACTTCTGTTAGTTTCACTGAGTCTGTTTAGTTTCTGTTTCCAGGATCTGTCACTTGATGAGAGTGAGGTGTTGAAGTCTTTCACTACTATTGTGTGAGGTGCAATGTGTGCTTTGAACTTTACTAAAGTTTCTTTAATGAATGTGGATGCCCTTGCATTTGGAGCATAGAGATTCAGAATTGAGAGTTCCTNTTGGAAGATTTTACTTTTGATGAGTATGAAGTGCCCCTCCTTGTCTTTTTTATAACTTTGGGTTGGAAGTCGAGGTTTGTTCGATATTAGATGGCTACTCCAGCTTGTTTCTTCAGACTGTTTCCTTGGAAAATTGTTTTCCAGCCTTTCACTCTGAGGTAGTGTCTGTCTTTTTCCCTGAGATGGGTTTCCTGTAAGCAGCGAAATGTTGGGTTCTGTTTGTGTAGCCAATCTGTTAGTCTATGTCTTTTTATTGGGAAATTGAGTCCATTGATATTAAGAAATATTAAGGAAAAGTAACTGTTGCTTCCTGTCATTTTTGTTGTTAGAGTTCTTGTGGCTTTCTTCTTTTAGGTTTGTTGAAGGATTACTTTCTTGCTTTTTCTAGGGTGTAGTTTCTGTCCTTGTTTTGGTGTTTTCCCTTTACTATCCTTTGAAGGGCTGGATTTGTGTATAGATATTGTGTGAATTTGGTTTTATCATGGAATNCTTTGTTTTCTCCATCTATGGTAATTGAGAGTTTTGCTTGGTATAGTAGCCTGGGCTGGCATTTGTGTTCTCTCAGGGTTTGCATAATATCTGTCCAGAATCTTCTGGTTTTCATAGTCTCTGGTGAGAAGTCTAATAGGTATAATTCTAATAGGCCTACCTTTAGGCCTATTAGTCTAATAGGTGTAATTCTAATAGGCCTACCTTTATATGCAACTTGATCCTTTTCCCTCACTGCTTTTAACATTCTATCTTTATTTAGTGCATTTGTTGTTCTGATTATTATGTATCAGAAGGAATTTCTTTTCTGGTCCAGTCTATTTGGAGTTCTGTAGGCTTCTTG
>NC_034608.1:75668828-75676634 GCF_900095145.1 Mus pahari | reverse complement strand
TCTCTAGTGCTTGCTGCCCTCAATATATCTGATTGGAGCCTGTCCTTCCTATAATCCTAGTTGATTCAGGACTTCTCAGAGTCCAGATTTCTCTGTGATTCTTTGATTGTGGGCTCCCGTGAACCTGAGATTCTGGGTGTGTCTGAGTTCTTGGCAGTCAAGCTCCTCTGAGACCCTCAAATAGCTCCTGTTATCCTGGGATCCTGTTGTCCTAAGATCCTGGGCGTGTTACAGTGCCTGAAAGTGGTGTCTCCTTTGAGGACCTTGGAGCTGTCTGGTCCGTTTGAAACCAAGGTTAACCAGCACTGATCAAAAGGAACCTGAGCCTCTGGTCAGGAAGGGCTCTGGTGTCCTTGTTCCTGTTGTCACAGGCCCTTCACATTTGGGTTGGAGCAGATGTAGTGTTCTGCCCACCAGTGATCCTAAGATCGAGTGGGCAGTCCTCTAGGGACTGTGGGTGTGTCCACTGATTGTGCATCGGTCTTATGCTCCCCATCCTTCTTTACTTCAGCTTGTAGATTAGATGGAACCAGAAACTGTTATCATTACTAATGACTTAGGGTTTATGGAGGACCTTGGGGTAACGATAGACTCATTCATTCATCTAAAGAAGAGCCTGAATCTGCTTTTTCTTTGGAATTTTAATCATTTACCATTTACATAGAACATAATTACAGTTGTGTTTATATGGGTTTATGTTTTACAAGGTATTAGAGCTACTAATTATATGGCCCTTTTTTCAAGTTATTCTCTAGATTTTTCTGATCAACATAATATATAATCAAATAGTACTGAACATAGTTTGGATCCTTGTTCTTGATGGCAGAATGCTTTTACAATGGTTTTACTGTTCTAATTTTACTCATTACATTTATAATTTGCTTGGTGATAGGATAGCCATGCATCAAATGACAATTAGATTTATCAACACTATCTCAAATCAAATCTCTGAATATCCTGCTACTAAAAATTAAAAAAGGATGGAAATTTTGGAACATGGTCCAAGAATGAAATCATATAAGGAGAATTCAGAGTGCTTATGAGAAAAAGCCAAGAAAACAAGACAAGAGTCCTGTGACCTCAGTTTCTAAACAACAACAACAACAACAACCACAACACGGAATAGTTCTTGGAGTATGCTTCTGTGCCCCTCCCAGATGTATCAGATGGAGGTGAGTACTTCAGATTATTCATTACAACTGGCTATTGTCATTTGCTTATATGTATTTATGAAAAAACATGTTTTTGCCTAGTGTGGCTTGCCTGTCATGTGCAGTTTGCCTTGTGATTATATAATTTACTCATGTGCGTCTTCTTAATCCTCAGAGTATAATTGTTTGATGCTCTGAATAAAGTGGGCTGTTGCATGAGACTTTGGTCTGCATTGTTTATTGGCTCCATTATCCCATGCCCCACCAACTAGAGGAGTAAACTGTAAAGCCTGAATGGCCGCACGAGGAGTCAGCTATGAAGTTTCTGTAAATTGTGCTTCTGTGAATTATGCAACCCGATGAAAACACAAGCAAAGCTTCCTAAGGTCACATTTTTGTTCTCCGTACTTAGGAGTAATATTTGTGACTCTTTTTGGTATCCTTGGCTTCAGAATTTTAATTTCAAAGAGACTCTGTGACATCATGTAAGGCTACAAAGTAATTTATGACTGTCAAGTTAAAGCAAATTTTGCTCTAAATGTTCATGAAATTTCCTTAGAATAGAAAAACCCTGCATATTATAGGCCATTTTAACTAATTTCCTTGCAATTTGTAAATAATTCAGTATAGTATGTTAGTTTCAAGAAAATTTTATTGGACATTATAAAGCAGCTATAGAGCTCTTTACAATAAGATTTAATGTTTTGTCAGTTGTAAATTAATCAAAGGGCAAAAGTAGATCAGAAGCTCTTTGGCAATGTGATGGATTTAAGGGGACTTTAAAAGTTGTTCAGTGAAATTGCTACAGATGTTTCACAATCTGGATCCATCCTGTCAGTCAAACAGCAACTACCATTTCTTCAGCAAAGCACAGAAGGAATTTATTTCAAAGTTATGAGTCCAATGCTGAGTTTGATTTCTTCATAAAGACTCTTTTATCAGTTGGGCCAATCTCTGGAAGGCCTAAAATAGAAAAGAGGTAAGAATTGATGAAATTAGGATGTTACTTTGAAAAACCTCTACTGTAAGTCTAGAGATTTAAGTACAGTGTCTACCTGAAGCTGGGATGACACAGTAGACGCTAAGTTTGACAACAGCTTTACCTTGGCAGAACTCCCTCTAGAGTCACTGAGGTAGACAGTATACACCAAGCTTATACATTTCCAGATTGTGCTTTTATTAGAACTTTCATGCATAACTTTCTATTTTTTCCACAGTGTAAATATTTTGTGTTTATATAAAAACACAGAATATTGATATATATTCTCTCATCTGCAAACATATAGATTGGACTGCTTAAATCTGTTCATATAAAAGCAGAGTGTGCTTGTGGACAGCATATTAGTAGCATGAGAAACAAGCAAAAAAATACAAGGAGTCTTTCCCCAGTGTACTTGCACACACACACACACACACACACACACACACACACACACACCTGAAGGAAAGAGAGGCACACAGGGAGCCTGTCCTCAATACACGTACACACACTTTCTGTATTAAAGAGAGGATACTCAGGGAGCCTGTTCCCAGCACACTTATTGGTATCAGGACCTCTGAAACCCGTGACATCACATAGGTGTGACCTGCACACCTGTTGCCAAGGCAACAGTTGCCTTATTCCTAGAATCCACTTGGCTCACCTACAGCCTTTACCTGTGACTCTGTCTCCATCCATAAATAAAGAACCCCTACCCCGATTTCTCTCTTCCACCCTTCTCTTTCCACTGCCACCTTGCCCTTCGCCCCCAATAAACCTCACGTGGAACTGTTTGGCCTTCTGAAGCCTCGTAAAGATCACAACAACACTCAGACACACACACACACACACACACACACACACACACACATACATACACACACACACACACACACACACACACACACACACACACTCACACTTCTGAAGTAAATAGAGGATACACACACAGGGAGCTTGTCCCTCAACACATATACACACACTTCTGAAAATCAAAATCAGTGCTTGGTTAGTAGATTTCTTTTGGATTTCTCTGCACACAGTTCTTAGAATATTTTTAATCCTTTTTACAGCATTTTTTCTTCAGGGAAGTGGACCAATGGCTTATGATTTTATTATTCATTCATGTAAGTCCATGAAGGAATGAGAAAGTTTTGCCCTAGAACCTGTTGAGAATGCCCCAGAACTGTTCAGTGAGTTCTGACCAGTCACTCACAAAGACAACAAACTTTAACTCCAATTTAGTCTCATTTGCCCACAACTGCCAAACAACAAAACGAAAAGGAGGTATTTATTAATCTTGTGATTGATGTACCAAAGTCTCTTTTAGAAGCATAAGAAGAAACCAAATCATTTCTCACTTAGGAGAACCCACACATCCAACATCAGAACTAGTGGGCTGTATGGCTTGGAGGAGGATACTCACTGTATCCATCTGTGCTGGAGTAGCCAGAGAGAAGGATGCTCTGAAGAAGGAGGTAGGAGCTGAAGCATCCACGAAGAAACCATTTCCAGGAACAAGTAAGACCTGTGAGGGGTTGTCAAAAATAAGTGATTACACCACTGAAGAAAAGCTAAAAGAAAATTTAGGAAGATCTAGTATTACTGTGGGAGGAATATTTCAAGCTTAAAAGCTACTAATCAACTAAGAAATCACAATAGAAAATAAAAGCTATCATATAAAAATACATATGGCATGCTCTAGACAAACCCGAGTATGTAGAAATATGAACAATATTTACCATCAATATGACAATGCTATTTCTTCTCCAAGTAAAAAGAATGCATAAAAATGAGAAGAAGACACCAGAATTTAAGCTTAAATGTATAAAAGATAGGTTAGTGAGAAATAGTAAGATACAAATAAGTAACTAACCTAGCTCCAAACTAATATGAATGCAAACACTGAGATTTCTAACGACAATTAGATGCTGGCCTAACAAAGAGCACGGACCAGTATTTTAGGGAGAAACCTTAAAATGTAAAGGCCCTGGGATAGGGAGAAAATGATCCATTTGAAGAAACAGAAAGGATACAAATGTTTAACACATAAAGAAGAAGTTAGTAAGTGTGTTAAGGTGGGTCTTGAGAACAGACGTAAACTGCTCGTTTTATGATCATGATGGTAGGAACAGGTGAGTGACCAGACACTCACTCCACCATAGACATATACGTTACTCCCTTTCCTGCCTCTCCATCTCCACTCCATGTTCCCTCTCTTCCTCCCTTCTCTCTCTGCCCCTTCTTTCCATCCTCATGTACACACTAAGGTTGACCCAGGACATTAGACATTCTAGGCATGCACTCTGCCCTCCTGGCACTGATAGCCTTCTTGAAATTATATGGGCGACATTAGTAAATCTTAACCAATGGGTATAAATATAAGCTCTTTCCACTTTGTAGCAATCTTAGAATACTCATTAAGACTGGAGGCCAAAGATGGAAGGACCCAAGGTTTTAATTTTTAGGCAAGTCAGAAATAAATTATACTGTTTTGTGTCTTAAGATTTAGAGTTTATATTTTATATAGCAATTGCCAGGGTTCCTCGGAAACATTAAGTAATTGGTTGTTGTTGCAGTCTATAAATCTGGGTGCTCCTGGCTAAAACAAGATGAGTTTAGACCGAAGTGATATGGGGCACTCTACATAGAAGAGTTCAGGCAAAAGATGAGTTTCATTATCCTGATTTCTAAAATGTGAAGGCCATAATTTTTCCCAATATAGACTAGAAGCAAGGACCTGTAAGAGAGGGAGGATGTTGTCAAAACCTGGGCTAAAGCATTGGTGATGTAACTGGGGACTATTTAGAATAGGTTAAGACATAGGTACACACACACACACACACACACACACACACACACACACACACACACACATACATACACACACACATGTACTAACACACACACACATGTAATAGATGTAGAGTTTGGGGGAAAAAATTGGACACTATATCTGTCTCCATTCTTATCACATAGCTCATGGGTAAATTCAAACAGTTACTTACCAAAAGTTATTAATAATGATGTCATTGATAGAAAAAAATAAAACTGAAGAAAAGATCAAGTTAGCCAATTATATTAAAATGAATTCATTGGAAATAAGCTATATGTGTGTATGAATTAAGTGCCTATTGTGTGTAGAAACTCGAATAAGTAGAATGAGCAAAACATGAGTCCTGCTCTCTCAAATGGTCAGAGGATAGATAATCCTTGCCTGGGCAGTCTTTCTCTAGATATAACCATGGATGGACTTGTTTCTAATGGTATCTTGATGCTGTCAAGTCAATCTCTTCTTTTAGAGTTACTATCTAGACAACAGTGGCTCTGGAAACAGATTTCAGGGAATTAACGGGGGAGAAGGGAGAGCTAGCTCAGTTTCAAATGAAAAGCTACACCGAAAAGTTCATTTAGAGTTTTGAGTTTACTCTGTGCCTTCAAGTGAAAGCTAAGTGTTAGCATTTCTTCTAGGCTCCGCCCAAGTTACCTGGTATCAGCTAGGTAGACCTGGCTTGCTATAAAAGAGGCTGTTTGGTACCTCCTAGATCTCTCTGCCCCTTCTCTTTCTGACTCTCTTCTCTCCCTGACCCCTTTCTCCCTCTCCCCCCTTCATCCTTCCCCATCCTTCCTCCTCCCCCTCTCTCTACATGTTGCTGGCCTCCCTCCCCCTCNGCCTCCCTCCTTCTTCCTCTCTCTCCCCCTCTCTCTTTCTCTGTCTCTACTCCCTTTTCAATTCCCCTTCCCATGCCCTAAATAAACTCTCTTCTATACTATGCCCCTTGTATGCTGGTACCTCAGGGAGAAGGGATGGCTCAGCATGGACCTGCCAAGGCACTCCTCCCATCTCACCATACCTGGCTCTATCAGACATATCCTTGGCTCCTTTTTATAGAACATAACACTAAGAAAATTTATGATTTCAGTATGGGGGGGGCAGGGAGTGAGAAGCTGGAATATGTGTAAGCTCTTCTAGAAAACAGCACAAATGTTCATAAATTTGAGTAATAACATGATGGAGGAATTAATTTTGTTATTTTTTAAATAACAAAATACAGTATTTCTCTATCAAGTACTAAGGGTGAGTGCCTCCTACATATTTACTACGCACAAATCAAAGGGCCAAGAGTTAGTTTGCACATGCCATTTAATCATCATAGCAACCTGATGGGGTGGGATTCTTATAGTTTGTGCATAAGTTTGTGTGTGCTCAGGCTGCACTGTGCATGTCATGGTGCCCAGACAAGTCTGTGGAATCACTCTGCTTCTGCATCTTTATATGAATTCCAAGACAGAATTTAGGTCATGCCAGGCTTAGCACAGCACTACTTTCCTGCCAGGCTCTCTTACTGGCCCAGGAAAGTTTTTTTTTTTTTTTTTTTTTTTTCTTTTTTTTTGTCTTCATTGATCAATAAATCATGGGTGTGTGGGGGGGTGTTAAGAGACACAGGGCTACATATGTGGTAAAGAGTGACTATGAAATCAACCCAAGGAGGATGTCTGAACTGGGTTGACATCCCAATCAACTGACATGAATGATCATTTCCATCAGTTTAGCCCATCTGAACTGTAACTTCAAAAATTATTATAGTTTTAATGTTGAGGCAATATACCCAACATATTCCAACAATGCAAGTGGCTGGGCCACAAAAATATCTCTTTATCTTATTCAAAGAATTAGTATGGATTTTTCTTTTGGCCATCTCGTCCACCCTCTTCCCACTTTTACCTCTCTTTCAATAGCCTTTTCTTCAATCAGTTGTTTTGTATCGGAGATTCCCTTAACTTTAATCCATAGAAACATACCAGCTTTGGGAACATGCCACTCTGCCAAGCCTACAAAGAAAAGAAGACAGCACACTCTAGGCATGTCTATGATGATTTACTGTTCCACGACACAGGCTCAGTGATTATGTACAAGCACTTCTACAGAGTTTGTTTCAGTGGAAACATCTCAAAAATATGATTTGATGATACCCCCAAATTGCTGTTCAGTGTTGGGTGTTGGGACAACACACAAATATTATGTTTTCTGTGTTCTGAATTGTTCATTTGAGCCAGCGCCAGGCCAGCAAGATATGTAAGTGTCACTTCCTCACCAGCCTTTAAAAGAAATGCTTTTTGTTGTTGTTGTTTGGTTTACACAATAGAGTACTACACAGCTATTAAAAACAATGAATTTATGAAATTCTTAGGCAAATGGATTGATCTGGAGGATATTATCCTGAGTCAGGTAACCCAATCACAAAAGAACACACAATTTATGCACTCACTGATAAGTGGCTATTAGCGCAGAAGCTCAGAATACCCAAGATAGAATTCACAAAACACATGAAACTCAAGAAGAAGGAAGATCAAAATGTGGATACTTTGATCCTTCTTAGAAGGGGGAACAAAATACCCTTTGAAGGAGTTACAGAGACAAAGTATGGAGCAGAGACTGAAGTAATGATCATCTAGAGACTGCCCTATCTGGGGATTCATCCCATATACTACCACCAAATCCACACACTATTGTGGATGCCAAAAAGAGCTTGCTGACAGGACCCTGATATAGCTGTCTCTTGTGAGGCTATGCTAGTGCCTGACCAATACACACCCATCCATTGGATGAAGCACAGGGTCCCCAATGAAGGAGCTAGAGAAAGTATCCAAGGAGCTGAAGGGGTTTGCAACCCC
>NC_034608.1:75666091-75668638 GCF_900095145.1 Mus pahari | reverse complement strand
TTTGTGTGTGCTCAGGCTGCACTGTGCATGTCATGGTGCCCAGACAAGTCTGTGGAATCACTCTGCTTCTGCATCTTTATATGAATTCCAAGACAGAATTTAGGTCATGCCAGGCTTAGCACAGCACTACTTTCCTGCCAGGCTCTCTTACTGGCCCAGGAAAGTTTTTTTTTTTTTTTTTTTTTTTTCTTTTTTTTTGTCTTCATTGATCAATAAATCATGGGTGTGTGGGGGGGTGTTAAGAGACACAGGGCTACATATGTGGTAAAGAGTGACTATGAAATCAACCCAAGGAGGATGTCTGAACTGGGTTGACATCCCAATCAACTGACATGAATGATCATTTCCATCAGTTTAGCCCATCTGAACTGTAACTTCAAAAATTATTATAGTTTTAATGTTGAGGCAATATACCCAACATATTCCAACAATGCAAGTGGCTGGGCCACAAAAATATCTCTTTATCTTATTCAAAGAATTAGTATGGATTTTTCTTTTGGCCATCTCGTCCACCCTCTTCCCACTTTTACCTCTCTTTCAATAGCCTTTTCTTCAATCAGTTGTTTTGTATCGGAGATTCCCTTAACTTTAATCCATAGAAACATACCAGCTTTGGGAACATGCCACTCTGCCAAGCCTACAAAGAAAAGAAGACAGCACACTCTAGGCATGTCTATGATGATTTACTGTTCCACGACACAGGCTCAGTGATTATGTACAAGCACTTCTACAGAGTTTGTTTCAGTGGAAACATCTCAAAAATATGATTTGATGATACCCCCAAATTGCTGTTCAGTGTTGGGTGTTGGGACAACACACAAATATTATGTTTTCTGTGTTCTGAATTGTTCATTTGAGCCAGCGCCAGGCCAGCAAGATATGTAAGTGTCACTTCCTCACCAGCCTTTAAAAGAAATGCTTTTTGTTGTTGTTGTTTGGTTTACACAATAGAGTACTACACAGCTATTAAAAACAATGAATTTATGAAATTCTTAGGCAAATGGATTGATCTGGAGGATATTATCCTGAGTCAGGTAACCCAATCACAAAAGAACACACAATTTATGCACTCACTGATAAGTGGCTATTAGCGCAGAAGCTCAGAATACCCAAGATAGAATTCACAAAACACATGAAACTCAAGAAGAAGGAAGATCAAAATGTGGATACTTTGATCCTTCTTAGAAGGGGGAACAAAATACCCTTTGAAGGAGTTACAGAGACAAAGTATGGAGCAGAGACTGAAGTAATGATCATCTAGAGACTGCCCTATCTGGGGATTCATCCCATATACTACCACCAAATCCACACACTATTGTGGATGCCAAAAAGAGCTTGCTGACAGGACCCTGATATAGCTGTCTCTTGTGAGGCTATGCTAGTGCCTGACCAATACACACCCATCCATTGGATGAAGCACAGGGTCCCCAATGAAGGAGCTAGAGAAAGTATCCAAGGAGCTGAAGGGGTTTGCAACCCCTCAGGAGGAACAACAATGTGAACTAACCAGTACCCCCAGAGCTCCTTGGGACTAAATTACCAACCAAAGAAAACACATGGTGGGATTCATGGCTCTAGCTGCATATGTAGCAGAGGTTGGGCTAGTCGGTTATCAATGGGAGGAGAGGCCCTTGGTCCTGTGAAGGTTCTTTGCCCCAGTATAGGGGAATGCCAGGGCCAGGAAGCAGGAGTGGGTGGATTGGTGGTCAGAAGGAGGCAGTGAGAGGATAGGGGGTTTTCAGAAGAAAATCCAAGAAAGGGGATAACATTTGAAATGTAAATAAAGAAAATATCTAATTAAAAAGAAATGCAAGGTCACCTTTAACAAGTAGCCTACAAAGCTAACTGGTTAGTAAGGAATGTGACTTTTTGCATAATAAAGAAATAGAAAATAAAAAGTCTCCACAGGCAGAGACACTGACAGTGAGAAGCAGACAAAGGTGGAAGGAAGACAGAAGGGGGATGGTTGGAACTGTGTGTATTATGATAGAAAAAAATAAGGGAAAAGGACAGGTATTTTGATTAAATTACTTAAAAAAATTTGCCATTAATGTTTTTTTGTTTTTTGTTTTTTTTTTTTTTGGTCATCACTCCTATACAGAGTGATAGAAAATCACTCTTATCATACAGATAACAATTCTATTTTTTAATGAAGACTTTACAGAGGATATTTGACAGACACAGGACATTGATATTTTTGACTAATTAGTCTTCACACCAAATGCACTTTTAATGTTATAATTAAAGCTGGGTAATTTATCTGATTTTTTTTAAACAATAAAAAGCATCCCAAATTAAAAATAACAATAGAAAATATCAAACAGATACTTGAGGCTAATGAATAGAAGGTGAAGGATTTTAATGAATTTAAGAATATTAAATTATACTGAAAGGACAATATAAACCCCACTAGTCTCCATTTAAAGACCCCATTAGTCTCTAGTTTGAGGACTGAAGGGAAATGAAATTTAAGATAAAATTTGAGGCCTGATTTATGTAACTTATGTCAAATAGTCCAAAGAAAAAGTTGTTTGTAAGCTTAGAAGC
>NC_034608.1:75646304-75665701 GCF_900095145.1 Mus pahari | reverse complement strand
TCCTGACATCCTGACTTGCACGTACCATTCTGCTAATGTGTAATCGTTTTTTGCTGATGTTCAAATGAGCCAATTGGGTGAAACCACGCCAATTCTCCCTAGCTCCCCACCCTCTCCCTATAAAAACCCCTAGCTTTTGGGCCTCGTGGTCGATTCCTCTGTCTCCTGCGTGAGATACATATTGGCCTGGAGCTCCATTATTAAACTACCTCGTGTGCTTACATCAGGATGGTCTATTCGTGGTTTTTGGGTGCTGCCATCTCGAGACTGGAGTGGGGAGGGCTCCCCATGGAGGTCTTTCAGGACCAGGCCTGATTTTTTAAAAAAAAAGTCAGTGAGGCACCAGCTTCAGGAACAGATCCAGAAACTAGGTCATAAGACACCAGCTCTAGAAATGGACCATAAAATCCATAGCAATATCATAAAACCCTCTCCCAAAGAGCAGCCCAGGGATAACCACAAAGGTGGGTAAACATCTTATCTCAGAATGGGCCATCTGTACTGGGAAGTTCTATTTCATCACAGGGTTGAACATTCGTGACATAAGACTGTAGACCACTGACCACACATGATTGAACGCCATGACATAGGAATATAGACCGCTGATCAACTGTGACCCCCTAGCATCCACCAATGAGATTTTAGATTATCTAATTCTTCTAGACATTTCCCCCAGTTCCCTATAAGAAGGCCTGCATACCTTTGTCTGGGGTAGTCATTTTGGAGAATGGTTGACACCCCTGCCCCCATGCTGGCTGTTTTTGCAGAATAATTGCTCTTTGTTTTTGCATATTATCTGAGTCTGGGGTCTTCCTTCATTGGTTTTCTGACCCTTACAATACTATACTACTTGTTTAAATTCAAGTTTAGTTATAAACAGACTATTTGGGGAGCAAAAATTTGAAACAACTGTCGTTAGCATATAGGTGATTCAGCTAGGCCCCTCCCAGGGACCTAGTAATGATGTACATCATCAGCTGCAGTCATTACCTGCCGCCTCCAAGTGTGGCATATAAAAGGACTGCTGGCCACTCCAGGTCTCACTCTTTCTCTCTCCCTGTTCCCATGTGCTCCTGGCTGGTGTCTATCTGTTCCTTTCTGTTTTTCTATTTGTCCTTCTATCTTCCCTTTATTTGCTCTGCTTCTACCCCTTATCCAGGCTGTCATTCCTCTCCTTTCCCCCAAGTAAACCTCCTTTATACCAGATTGGTTACATGGCAGCATGATTTATCAGGGGACACCTTGGCATGGGCTCACCAGGTGTCCCCCCTGCCACATTATATTTCGTAACATTAATGATAATTGTTGAAAGTTTTGGAAGATGGGTTTTTATTCAGGTAATATTGCTGATTAAATTTTTGACTGAGTTTTTTTTTTCTTAGAACCACAAAATCTGGGGTTGACACTACAGCTCTGTTGCTTTGAGTTCCCAGGACCCAGATTTCATTGCCAATCCTTCTAAACCATATGGTAGCATGCATCTGCAATTTCAGCACTTAGCAAATGGGGGCAAGAGGATAAGAAGTTCAAGGCCAGCCTGGGGTATATGAGACCCTGTCTTAAAGAAAAAAAATCTTGTGGCAGATGGTGGAGATGATAGAACTCAAGGGTTGACAATGAGGTTCTTGTGAGACCATCTTAGGGCAACCTTTCCTTGGCCAGAACACGCTTACACTACCTTTTTTCCACACCAGAACTGACCACGTGCTATCTGTCATCAGCTCTAGAGATGCCGCTGTTTACATGAACACCACATGCTCCCCACTCACCACTTAACCACTTGTCTGCAGCTGCCAATATCGAATCCCTCTGGTTCTTGTAGAAATCAATAGTTCTAGAAAAAGGCAATGACAAAGGTCAGAATCGTTGTGTCCAGAACACTGACCAGAGACACAAGAAAAGCTCAAACTCCAGCTTAAGAATTTTGTAAGAATTTGTTTTCTGCTTTAACTGCTTCATGGAAGAACACTGCATTGATTGCTTTAAGGTGTGTGCCACAAAACTTAAAAACAAAAAACAAAAACAAAAAAACCTATTCCCCTTTACTATAGAAAAATCAAAGTCTAAAAATGAATGTAGCAGAATTTATTTCTACTTAAAATATGGAATTTAGATGTAGAAGAAGTAGCATGACAGACCCTTGTGTTCAGTTGACTTAAGGAACTGTCATTTTTAGGGTTAGGAGAACACTTGAGGTCGGAGGGAACTGCACTGGAATGCTGAGTCACTGGGACCCAGGTGACCCTATTACTGCTTGTTTATACATGGTGGGAAATGCCACATTTACATAACAAAAGTGATTCAGGACTGGTCGCTTTCTACCAACAGAGTGTGCTTTCAGTCATTCCGACTTGAACCACTTCCCAACCCCTGTGTCCTTTTGCTGATTATCAAATAACATGTCTAAGTGTTTGGCTACTTTTCAGCTAAAGCAGTGAACTCTGACCTAGGGAACTTGGTTCCCTTCGGTGTCTGGGTCGGGGGTGGGGGTGGGGGGCCAGGAGGTCAGGTTGCACCTTGAATGCTGCTGAGAAGGTTTTCTATGAGAAGAGCAAGTAAAATAAAATGCCCATTTCGTTTGTGTGATTTTTGGGCATTGAAGAAGGAATAAAGGGGATACAGAGATGACTCAGGGGCTAAGAACAGTTGTTACTATTCCAGAGGACCAGGGTTTTAGCACGTTACACAACAGCTTATAATCACCTCACAGCTAGTTTATAACAGTCCGTTAACTCTGGTTCCAGGGGACCAATGTCTCCTGGCCCCATAGGCACCAGGCATGTAGTACACAGACTTATGTACAGGCAAACACCTATACACACAAACTAAAAATATATGTCTTTAAAAAGAAGGAAGAGTAATACATCAGTATTCTGGATGGTTTGCATTCTGTATTCCAGACCCCTGTTTTGCTCACAAAAGTTTTTAACAACTGACTCACTACCTGTCAATATGTGCCAGGAAACCCTCTTCTCCCCATTGGTATAGAAGCTGTAATATCATGAGCTGAAAGAGACAGAAAAGAAGTAATGTCATGGTTCGTTCTCAAAACCGAGTTTGTACTTTGTAAACACAGAAGTCGTTTTGGTTTTGCTTATATGTAAACACACAGATTCAACAAGGAGTCTAGGTCATATCGGTGACTTCAGTTAACTTTAATTAAAATCCAGAATGACAAAGTGTTGCCTCCCTTCAGCCTCGAAGCAGGCTTTTGCAGACCTCTGCTGCTGCTAAGCACAGGGCCACCTGGGATGGTGCCTTCCGACCTGTCAGGCCGGTTCTTTGTTTACACTCGCCACTGCTCTTCAAAGCATGTCGCCCCTGCCTGCTGAGAAGACTTTTAGATGTTCCAGAGACACTATCCTGATGATCTGCCTACAGGCTCTCACCTGAACCCACTCCAAGAATGGGTGGTGGGGGATGACCTTCCCCTGCTATAGAAACTCTGAACTTTATTAAACTTGTGGGCTTTGATCAGAACACTTTTTGTCTTAGCCGCATTTTCTTTCTCACCGTCTTTTCCCCTTACAGCCCCAGTTCGCCTTTCAGGATGGACCCGGTTCAAGTATGGCCGCAGGCCGGCCCTCTCAACAAAGGTAGATAGGCAGGCTCAGGTGCTAAAGTGCTTTCTGCATAAGCCTGAGGGCCTGAGTTCACACCCAGGCATCTTTGCAAGAAGCTGAGCATGGTGGTTGGCATTTATAACTCCAGTGATGGAGGTCAGGGGCCTGGGGCAAGCAGGCTGCAGGTTCAGGGGGAAATTTTGTCTTACAACAAAACAAAACACCTGATGCTGACCTCTGGCCTCGTTCACACACACACACACACACACACACACACACACACACACACACACACACGTCAATCAAATGCAAAAAGCCTCCTTAAATACAAAGCTTTCTTATATGCCAGGTTCTACTATATATAGCATATTAACAGATATGTCTATCTGAACCTTCATAATACTTAAGGGATGTTAGTTCTTCTCTACTGATAAAGAAACTGAAGCACAAATGTGAATTTTCTTTATCTCAAGGAACTGATCATAGAACTTCCAAAATAGATTTTCCAGCTCCAGATCCGTGATATTGACTCTTGGAGTATACTGCCTCTGTAAATTTTGAGAACATACATAACATTTGTTTTTCTTTCCTTTTCGTTGGTGTGAGGGATCAAACCCAAGACCAAATGACTGCTAAGCATGTACTGAACCACTGAGTTATATAGGCTTAGGCCTCCAGATGTTTGCATGTACTGAACCACTGAGTTATAAGGCCTCCAGATATTTATGACAGGTATATTCCATATTAAATATGGAGGTAATTTTTTTATTTAACATGGTGGAGCTCTAAATAATGTAACAAAATTTTGCTGATAAGATCTAAAAGAATGCGAAAAATTCCTTATTTGGTTACATGCTAGACATTTATACTTTATAGATTGTGCAATACAAAACAAACATCCTTGAGGATGCTTTTCATTTTGATGGCTGAGGATATGGTTCAGTCGGTAAAGAGCTTGCAGTGCACATGAAAGGACCCAATTCAGACTATCCAGTTTAAAAGCTAGGTATGACAGCAGGAACCTGTCATCCCAGCACTGGGGAGGTGGTCACAGGAGGATCCAAGGGCTCACTCACACATCCAGTCTAGTTAAATAGGTAAGCTCCAGGTTCAATGAGAGACTGTCCCCCAAAATAACATGGAACGCTATTAAAGAAGACGTGTGAGGCTGACCTGTGTTCTGTACACACATGTGCACACATGGGTGCTCACCCACCTCCACACTTACACACATGCATGAACACATGCAAGCATGTACACAGGTTCTAAATCTCAAGATTACAATCATTTCCGAATCAAATACTTTCCAAAGCTTGTGAGGAAATCTATTCAATCTCCATAATAAACTTTAATTAAAATGCTTAAAGATGAATGGCTTTAGGAGCAGCTGAGGAACAGGGGTGAGAAGACACTAAAAAGCCCGATTCCTTCACATCATTATAAATTCCAACACAATGAAGTTTGAGTTACTTCACCAAATTCAGCTCTATTTTGTTTAGCTCTACAATTAAAAAAAATGTTTATTAATTGACTGACCTTTAGCATTCTCCCTGAGACCCAGCTGATATACTCTGGACAGGCAAATACAAGACACTAGCTTAAATGATTTCTCATTTGTTGCTTAGATTAAGCCTCTGCAGATGCTGATCTAATTCTGTCTTGGAAATGGAGAGTCAGCATTTGTTTTTTCTTCCCTGTCAGGCTAAGTTAATCATATTTGCTTACTGATTTTGCTAAGAAAAAAATATATCCTAAATTGAGCTTACCTGTGAGAAAGTACAGGCGTGTACTGATGCGACTTGTGTGTGGAGAACAATCCTCTCTATCAAGGTCTTGGGGCCGGTCATAAACCCTACTCTCAATCTATGCAGACAGAGAAAAGGCGTTACTCCAACCCTGCATAAATAACTAATGTCAATCGCTTTGCCGATTCCACCAGAAGAGAGATGGCTCAGGGCCAAAGATATCTTGATGTCTTACATATTCTAATCAACGTACTTACTTCTTACTTACCCCCCCCCCCAAAAAAAAAAAAACAAAAACAAAAACAAACAAAAAAAAACATTTAAATTTAAGTATATATGATAAAAAACAATACAAATACTATTAAGACTGTCTAAACATAGTATTCTAACATAAGCTTCCAGAATATTCATCCTCTTCCTACAACTTAGAATAATAGCCGAACATCTTTGAACACTGGAAAAAAAATAAAGAGAGTGAAATACCCACATGCCTATTAATGATTACGTGAATTTTCAGGCAAGTAGAACACAAGCTTTTTATAAGAGGAGATTTCCTTGAACTAAAAGCTTTGAGGCTGGCATTGAGTTAGAGACATGAGCCTTACCCTGAGGAGAGGGTTTTTGAAAAGGTGTCAGCTCTGATAACTCTCCCATCAACGTCCATGGAGAGAAAAGTTGGCTCCCAAGGCTGAAAGAGGAAGAAA
Source organism: Mus pahari (assembly GCF_900095145.1). NCBI lineage: Eukaryota > Metazoa > Chordata > Mammalia > Rodentia > Muridae > Mus > Mus pahari. The sequence goes on along the minus strand of NC_034608.1, from coordinate 75,659,689 downwards.
ACCACTGTTGGTTTGCAAACGCTGATCACTGTAAGGGTACGTCGCATAGCATGGATGAGGGCAAACAGGCACAGACTGGGCACATACAACAGTTACATCTCGCCCTTGTCTAGGCTGTAAGACCTGTGTTAATTTAAAATTAACTAATTAATTTTTTAAGCCCGTGTTCTTTTACTAGTGTCTTCCTGACCTTGGGGTTTCATTGCTAAACATGCTCACAAAGGTTTCTTTATTTGCTCAGGATGACATTACTGAATTTGGAGAAACTTCAAACAGGCATTCTTTGCCTCCTTGGGATTGAAATTTAATATTATTTTACATTCAGAGGAAAGCCTTAGGAGTGCAAAGGAATTATACATTCTAGCTAGCCGGTATAAAAGACACACAATCCAGGTATTTTATTTGCGAGCCAGAAGCCTGGATTAGGCAGGTTTGGAGCTATTCTCATTTATTTCCCAGCCATATGTCCCTTGTTACTTGTTATTTTTCCTGGCCAATGCTCATGGTCCAATTCCTAGAGTGGAGGGCTCCTCCACTCTCAGTGCCCTTTCTTCTTCTCCCTTTGGTTTTTCCACCTTTGCCCAATCACAGGTTCTAGCCTTTTATTGACCAGTTAAATTGAGAAGCTAGGTTTACATAGCATCACTTGGTGTATGTGAAGATCTGCTTGTGGGAAGGGCAACCAGATCTTGGAAGCCAGTACTTAGCATTTAAATACAAGTAGACCAGACCAACCCCCTACACTGCAGAGATAATTTCAGAAAAGATGAAAAGTTCTTTGAAGATAACCAGCGCCATTTTGGGTTGATCCTTGAAATTGACTAGAAAGATTAAAAACCGATGTGAATGCAGGTGAGAAATTTAGTGAACGCTGCGTATGGACACTAAGATTTTCTTTGAATGTAGGGTCAAGTTCGAAAGGGGTTCATAGTCACACTCAGGGTGGGAGGGCAGGGCAAATCATGCTCTGCAAAACTATGCAGCAAAGCAGCAAGTTTTGTGTCTTCTTAGTGGATGTAAATCCACTTTCAGGATGGATGTCTAGAGTCCTGAGGGCATGCACTAGTGCTATTGCCTGCTAGAAAGTGATTATCAGGAAATGTGGCATACTCATATGTAGAGGGAGGTGTTGATCCCCTAATTGGTTCTATATTGTGTCAATAAAGGAGGCAGAACCAATTGCTGGGCGCAAGGAAAAAGGTAGAGCTTCTGTGTCCCAAGAGGAAGAGAAGGGATGCAGAATAAAACGTTTTCAGACCAGCTTTTGGAGGGAGGAAGAAGCAACAGACATGTAGGTCCTGGGGCTCCTAGAGTTCTTAGCCCTCTGCCAAGTGGGGGCTAAGGGAGATGGAGGGAGCTAGTTGATAAGATTAGGGCAGGAAAGTCTTCACCCAACCACTGAGTTATCTGGCTAGTTTTAAAAATAATAAAACTGTCTAATGTTTTTCATCCAAGGCGCTAAGTAGGGCAAGAGGAGAAAGAGGGCAGCCAGGACGGATGAAGGCTTGGTGAAGTTAGTGACATGGGGGCTGAGGGAGCGATTTCAGTTCCCAGAGAGAGGAGGGCCCGGGGGTGGGGGTGAGGCGTCCAAGAGTGTAGCGCTGGGAAAAAGGAACAAGCATTTTTAAAAAATTATTCAACACATATATATCGAGGAGAACTTTAAAAACTCACAATCCTCCAGATAAGATCCAGAGCACGTGACAAGGATGCAACTCGGTGGCGGCAGTGCTTTCTCTATGCAGAGCACTGTGTGCGCACAGTGCTGCTTCTCCTTCAGCCGGAGTACCGCCTCAGTCCCCCTTAGCCATCGTTATAGTCAATTACCATTACTAGACTGAAGTTGAAATACGAGACCCCATGCCGTGTTCCCCATTTGATGTCTGAGGAAGTATGACGTAGGATTCGGAGTTCAGCGCCCCCAGCCTGATTGGTTCTGCTTGCCTAATGCACGTTTTAGGGAACTAGCTATTACCCTAAAAGTAATTTCTAGACCAAGCATTTAAAAAAAAAAAAAGAAAAGAAAAGAAAAGAAAAGAAAAAAGAAAGAAAGAAAGAAAGAAAGAAAGAAAGAAAGAAAGAAAACTAGGAAGATAGGAAGAGTGAAAAACTAGAGAGAACTCAATATTTATCGAAGTTCACCATGAGAGGAGATAGCTTTGACTCAAGCCAGGTTAGCATCCAATGCAGCTAATAATTTACAACAAATGATCTGTTGACAGTGGTATAAGCCCACAGCATCACATACCTTGTTGAACTGGAGAAAATAGTAAGGGTCATCTTCTATTATGAGGAAATCATATTTTCTTGCAAGCTGAAAGGTTAAAGCAATGTATTTATTTCTTAAGAGCTTTCTAAAATGAAGATCATTAGGAATCACAGTTCTGTGTTTTCATTCATTCATTTATTCATTCATGAACTAGTGAGTTCCTGTTATCCCAAACATTGAGGATGGCTACGAATGAGATACTAAAGGTTCTTTTTCTCATGGAAGGCTGAAGTGAACAAGTTGGTTGGGTAATTAAATATTGTCCAATTAAATAGTGGTCATATCTGAAGGCAAGTGATACCATCACTTGCTGACTTAGATCAACTTGACACATGCTAGAGTTATCTGAAAGGAGGGAACCTCAGTTGAGAAATGTTTCCCTAATATCCAGCTGTAAGGCAGATTTTAAATTAGTTAATTAGTTAATTAGTTGCTTTGGTCCTGATACTTATAGTTACTCAGGGGAAACCTCTGTGGAGCTCTTCCCAACAAGGTAAGATTAGAACTCAAAATGATCAGAATAAACTAGCTGTGCAAATATTAAGAAGAAGGATTCTAGACCGATGACAGAGGGATGAATGAAAGCAAAGATTGCGGGGTGAACAAAATCTTGGGATGGCTAAGAAACAGAAGAGTACAATATGGCTTTGGCATATGGGATGCAGGAAAGAGAGAGACACAGAGAGACAGAGAGGGAGGGAGGGAGGGAGGAAAGGAGGAAGGGAGAGAGAGAGGGAGAGGGAGAGGGAGAAGGAGAGAGAATCATACAGAATTTGGAAAGCCACAAATCTGACGTTTACCATACAGCAGGGGCTAGGGCTGATTGACATGCAAACACAGTGGCCAGTTAGACACTCTGAGCCAACCAAATACATTGTGAGTGATGATGTCATGCTATCATAGACTGTGGACAGGCAGTGGCATAGGAAGTGGGGTTGGGGGTAATGGTGGAGCAAAAGGACAGACTTAGAAAATCTTGACGGTGGAGTCCACAGGATGGATGGGATGTATAACAGGGGAGAAGAGAGAATAGAACAAGAAAAATGAAGGTAATTGTTCATGAACATTATTTATGAGGCTGGAGAGCTTGAAGGGGTTGGTTGTACATGAGAGGTTTAGGACTGGGGCTAGGGAAAAGCCAAGAGTTCTATTTGGGCCAGGTTAAGTTTGAAATGTTATTGGACATTTATGGAGATAGCACAATGACTCACAAGTTAGAGTTCAGGGAAGAGATGGAGCTGACAAAGGTGGAAATCGTCTTACGGAAAATGAAATTTACAATGATGGCATTGGATAATGCTATCTTAGGGATAGTACACAGAACTCAGGACAGAGCCCTGGGTGTCCTGAACCAATTCCTGTCGGCTCTGCCCATCCGTCGAACAGCTACCTAGCAACAGCTTGTTCAAGGTGCTAGGCAACCTAACTTATAAGGACTGTTTGGGGACTCCTCCCTCTCCCTCTCTCCCTCTCCCTCTCCTTCTTCCTCTGCTCATCCCCCTTCTCTCTCTCTCTCTCTCTCTTTCTCTCTCTCTCTCTCTCTCTCTCTCTCTCTCTCTCTCTCCCTCTCCCATTTGTCCCAGTCCTGCTCCTTCCTCTCTTCCTCTCTCCTCTCTCTTTCTGCCCTTCTGTCCCCCCTTTCTCTGCCTCTAGCCCTTCTCCATGTCTCCCCCCTTCCCCCATACACCCCCTTTATACTAGACCTGAGGTCCTCCCTCCTGCTGCTTTGTACCTCGCTGCTGTTGTATAAAACACTACACTGGGGACTATATAAAATTGTATATAAATATCAGAACAATATCTTGAACCTTTATATTTTCCAAGTAAAGGAAACTGGTTGACATCTGGCTGTGATTCCAAAGCACACAGTTAGGTTTCCAGGTAGTTAAATGGGGGCTTAACACTTATTTTAAAAACAACTTGCAGGGAACGGTTAGGGACTCACTCAGGTCCAGCAGCAAGACTTTACAGAAGGCATACTTGTTTTATTCTTTTTTCAGATTTATGTATAGCTCCATATATCCTTGACATTAAAAATTGCAAAAAAACATGAGACCACATAGCTACTTCCGGAGATCTTGGAAATTATTTTTTTTTAAAAAAGACTCAAGATTCTTTGCAACCTAAAATGACAATGAGTAGCAGACAGACAAAGCAAGCCTAAAGGACAGGGCAAAGACAGACATCCAAGAATGAAAACCAAATGTGTTCTCATAGCAGGTGCCCAAGAATGTCATTTTTCATGTATTAAAATACCAATTAAGGAAAAATAAGTTTCAGAGACAAAAGATGTGGCAATTTATTATGTATCGCTTTAGTAGGAACCCTGACATAGATGAATGAGTCCCTTTTATTAAAAAGTATCTTTCCTGAAATTAAAGGGGTAATAAGAAAAGCAATGTGAATTTAAGACTCTTCAAAAAGGTAAACAAGAACCCAGAACACATTCTGGTCACCGTCTTGTAATTACCTCATAGATTTCCTTCTTGCGGTCACCTGTCAATGAGTTGCCTGTAGGATTGTTGCCATTTGGGACAGTATACAGAAATTTTGGAGTCTTTTTTGTGGGATCCTTGGAATCTTCTGGTTTCCATTGGGAAAGTATTTTTCTGAGACCCTCTGGAATAATCCCATGCTCATCACTGGGGAGATTAATAATGTTGCAGCCTAGTGGTTTCATCTGTGGAGAATAAAAGAAAGCCCAAGAATGTAGCATGATTCCAAAATACAAGCCCTGGTTTATATATATATATACATATATGTATTGTTCATGCCCTTAAACATGTAAACATGTACTTCGGAAGATGGAAGATTGAGCTGTATATTGTAATCCTCTTATTCCTCTGAGCTCAGTAATAGCTCCTGTCTATTCTCAGGCTTGAGTTTCTTTGCCTCATTTATGCAAAACTTGGTCGTGCATGTCTTATTCTTGTTCACAAAAGGTGAGCAGCAACGGCGGGCTTTTTTTTTTTTTTTTTTTGGCGTTTTCGAGACAGTGTTTCTCTGTATAGCCCTGGCTGTCCTGGAACTCACTCTGTAGACCAGGATGGCCTCAAACTCAGAAATCCACCTGCCTCTGCCTCCCAAGTGCTGGGATTAAAGGCGTGAGCCACCACTGCCTGACATGATGTGCTCTTTTTTTTTTTTTTTTTTTTCCTATGCATAATCCTTAAAATTCCAGCTCTCGATTGTCTGGTAATGTTCTAAACACAGGGTGCTTCTGTGAAGTTGAGGCTTGGAAGAAAGATGCCACAGAGCAAGCTGCAGTAGCCTTGTGCTGGTGCTGGAGATGGTGCTGGTGCTGGTGCTGGTGCTGGTGTTTAGTATGAGAGACATAAGGCTTATAGGCTGCCAGCACTTGAGACTTGCCCCTTCTTACTGAATTGTCTTACAAGAGATAGAACTGGTTTAGCAGCTCCTATGGACGATTATGGGCAACATCATATGCATTTTGCAGTGCTGTGACAAAGCACTTGAACAAAACTATTTAAGGAAGGACAGATTTCTATATGGTCAATCATGGTTACAGAGATATCAATCCATTGTGGCAGGGAGAGCATAGAGGAACAGAACAACTCATATCATGATGGTCAGGAGGAGAGAAAGAGGGAGAGGGAGAGAGGCAGAGGTAAGGAATAGGGGAAGAGAGAAGAGATAGAGGGAGAGAGGGAGAGGGAGGGAGGGAGGGAGGGATGTGGGGAGTAGAGGGAGAGAGGAGAATGAATTGTCAAGCCAATCAGGCTGAAAATCAACATTAGACATTATATCTCTCCAGGCAGATTGGTAATATTAATGATTAGATAGTTCTTTTTTTTTAAAAAAAAATTAACCTAATAAAATTTGTTTTAAAATATACAACTCACTATTGACATTTTTTTAAGTCATCAAAATAATTTATAATTTAAAATGCCTCTGAAATATACATGATATCTTCTGAAGCTAAAAGTAATACTTATTCAACCAGTTTTTAAAATTTATTTGAAACATTATAAATGATAGAAGTAGAAAAAAAAATCTCTTGTGAAAGTCTCTATGAAAGGAAGTTGTGACAGGTTCCTGATTAGACAGAAACCATTCCATCTGCAAGGGAGAATATACAGTGTAACTGTGGCCTCATAGAATGAATTGGGTAGTGTTCTTTCTGTTTCTATTTTGTGGAATAGTTGGAAGAGTATTGGTATAAGATCTTCTTTGAAGATCTGACAGAATTCTGCACTAAACCCATCTGGTCCAGGGCTTTTTTTTTTTTTTTTTTTTTTAATGACTGCTTCTATTTCTTTAGGTGATATGGGACTGTTATATGGTATAACTGATCCTGATTTAACTTTCGTATTTGGTATCTGTTTAGAAAATTGTCCATTTCATCTAGATTTTCCAGTTTNTTTTTTTTGACTGGGAGACTTTTAATGACTGCTTCTATTTCTTAAGGGGTTATGGGACTGTTATATGGTATAACTGATCCTGATTTAACTTTCGTATTTGGTATCTGTTTAGAAAATTGTCCATTTCATCTAGATTTTCCAGTTTTGTTGAATATAGACTGGACCTGATGAGTTTTTAAATTTCCTTAGTTTCTGTTGTTAGGTCTCCCTTTTCATTTCTGATTTTGTTAATTTGGATACTGTCCCTGTGCTCTCTGGTTAGTCAGGCTAAGGGTTAATCTGTCTTATTAATTTTTATTAAAGAACCAGTTCCTGGTTTTGTTGATTCTTTGTATAGTTCTATTTGTTCCTACTTGGTTGATTTCAGCCCTCAGTTTGATTATTTCCTACTGTCTACTCCTCTTGGGTGAATTTGCTACTTTTTGTTCTAGAGCTTTCAGGTGTGCTGTTAAGCTGTTAGTGTATGCTCTCTCTAGTTTCATTTTGGAGCTGAGTTTTCCTCTTAGTACTGCTTTCATTGTGTCCCATAACTTTGGGTACGTTGTGCCTTCATTTTCATTTAATTCTAAAGTCTTTAATTTCTTTATCTCTTCTTTGACCAAGTTATAATTGAGTAGGGCATTGTTCAGCTTCCATGCTTATGTGGGCTTTTTGTTGTTTTTGTGCTAATGAAAATTAGCCTTAGTCCCAGGTGACCTGATAGGATACATGGGATTGTTTCAATCTTCTTGTATCTGTTGAGGCCTGTTTTGTGACCAACTATTTGATCAATTTTGTGAGGTGCTGAGAAGAAGGTATATTCTTTTGTTTTAAGATGAAATGTTCTATAGATATCTGTTAAATTCATTTGTTCCATAACTTCTTTTAGTTTCAATGTGCCTCTGTTTAGTTTCCATGATCTGTACATTTATGAGAGTAGGGTGTTGAATTCTCCCATTATTATTGTGCTGAGGTACAATATGTGCTTTGAGCTTTAGGAAAGTTTCTTTTATGAATGTGGCTGCCCTTGCATTTGGAATATAGATGTTCAGAATTGAGAGTTCATCTTGGTAGATTTTTCCTTTGATGAGTATGAAGTGTCCTTCTTTATCCTTTTTGATAACTTTTGGTTGAAAGTTGATTTTATTAGATATTAGAATGGCTACTCCAGCCTTGTTTCTTGGGACCATTTGCTTGGAAAACCGTTTTCCAGTTTTGTACTCTGAGGTAGTGTCTGTGTTTGTCACTGAAGTGGGGTTACTGTATGCAGCAAAATTCTGGGTCCTGTTTATGAATCCAGTGTGTTAGTCTATGTCGTTTTATTGGGGAGTTGAGTCCATTGATGTTAAGAGATGTTAAGGAATAATGATTGTTGCTTCCTGTTATTTTTTAATGTTATTTTTATGTTTGTGTTGCTATCTTCTTTTGGGTTTGTTGAAAGATTACTTCCTTGCTTTTTCTAGGGTGTAGTTTCTCTCCTGTGTTGGCGTTTCCCATCTGTTATCCTTCATAGGTCTGGATTTGTGGAAAGATACTGTGTAAATTTGTTTTTATCATGGACTATCTTGGTTCCTCCATCTATGGTAACTGAGAGTTTAGCTGGGTATAGTAGCCTGGGTTGGCACTTGTGTTCTCTTAGGGTCTGTATAACATCTGTCCAGGATCTTCTAGCTTTCAGTCTCTGGTGAGAAGTCTGTATAATTCTGAGAGGTCTACCTTTATATGTTACTTGACCTTTCCCCCTTACTGCTTTTAATATTCTTTCTTTGTTTTTGTGCATTTGGTGTTTTGACTATTATGTGATAGGAGGAATTTCTTTTCTGGTCTGATCTGTTCAGAGTTCTGTAGGCCTCTTGTATGTTTATGGGCATCTCTTTCTTTAGGTTAGGGAAGTTTTCTTCTATAATTTTGTTGAAGATATTTACTGGTCCTTTAAGTTGGGATCTTCACTCTCTTCTATACCTATTATCTTTAGGTTTAGTCTTCTCATTGTGTTGGTCGATTGCCTGGATGTTTTGGGTTAGGAGTGTTTTGCATTTTGAATTTTCTTTGACTGTTGTGTCAATGGCACCTGAGATTCTCTCTTCTATCTCTTGCATTTTGTTGGTGATGCTTGCATCTATGACTCCTGATCTCTTTCCTAGGTTTTCTATCTCCATGGTTGTTTCCCTTTGTGATTTCTTTATTGTTTCTATTTCCATTTTTAGGTCCTGGAAGGTTTTGTGCAATTCCTTCACCTGTTTGGTTGTATTTTCCTGTAATTCTTTAAGGGATTTTTGTGTTTCCTCTTTAAGGGCTTCTAGCTGTTTACCTGTGTTCTCCTGTATTTCTTTAAGGGAGTTATTTATGTCCTTTGTAAAGTCATCTGTCAACCTCATGAGATGTGATTTTAAATCAGAGTCTTGCTTTTCTGGTGTGTTGGGTGTATCCAAGGCTCATTGTGGTGGGAGAACTGATTTCTGATGATGCCAATTAGCCTTGCTTTCTGTTTCTTATGTTCTTGCCTTTGCCTCTCACCATTTGGTTATTTCTGGTGTTAGCTGGTCTTGCTGTCTCTGACTGTGACTTGTCCCTCTTGCAAGCTTGTGTGTCAGTGCTCCTGGGAGACCAGTTCTCTCCGGGAGGTATTTAGGTATGGGAAACTGTGGCACAGGGTCAGCTCTGGGGTACAGACAGAAACCGGAAGTATCCTGTCACCATCTTTTCCTTGTTTCCTGTGTCCTGATGGCTCTGGGCAGGTCCCTCTTGGGCCAGGTATTTGAGCAGAAGTGGTGCTCTTACCTGTGCTCACAGGCATGTCTGCACTCCTGGGAGGCCAGCTCTCTCTCCAGATGGTATTTGGTAATGGACCACTGTGGCACAGGCTCAGCTCAGGGCACAGATGAAACCAGAAGGATCCTGTCCCAGGCTGATCCTCAGTTCCTGTGTCCTGAGGTCTACAGGTGGGTCCCTTGGAGCAGAAGTGTTGGTCTTACCTGTGTTCACAGGTGTGTTGGCACTCCTGGGAGGCCAGCTCTCTCCCAACAGTATTTGGGTATGGAGTGCTGTGGCACAGGGCCAGCTCCAGGCACAGACTGATTAGGCAGTTCTTAATATGAGTTGAAATAATTTCCTTCACAGATGCAGAGAGAGAGAGACCTACAGGCAGACCCGGAATCAAAGTCTAAAATGTGAGGTCTCTGTCAGATCTCTCCCCTAAAAGGTCAGAGGTTCCTTCGGAAGCGAATCCTTTGGAAGAGGAGGCAGAAAGATTGTAAGAGCCAGGGTGGATGGAGAACATCAGGAGAACGTGGTCCTCTGAATCAACTAAGCTCACAGACTGAGGCAGCAAGCACAGGGCCTACCTGGTACACCAGGTCCTCTGCAAATATATTATAGCCACTGGCTTGTTTTTTTTTCCCTCCTGACTGTGAGAAAGAGTTAATCACAGACTCTTTTGCCTGCTTTTGGGACTCTTCCTACTGAACTGCATCCAACTTCCGTATTAAATTTTTGCTTTATCTTATTATGTTTTATTTTGTATTACTTGGTTGTTATCTCTTAGAAGCCTTTTTTTTTTCTAATAGAGACAGAAAGAGAGGGGGAGGGGAGATGGGGAGGAACTGGGAGGAGTAGAGGAAAGGGATATATTGTGTAATAAAGTCTATTTTTAAATCTATTTTTAATAAAAAGTAATAGTTCACTACATTGAAACCACCCTAACAACATGGGCAAGTAGATGTAATTATTCTATATGATGAGAACAATTGTCATGCTTCTTTGAGGGGGCAAAGTGCCACACTCCTTACAACCATTCATTGTATCACTGGATGGCTTTGAACTATCTATTAATCCCAGCTGCACCTCTCTGTCTGTGCTCCGATTTGTAAACATATCCATCCTAAAGTGGAATGCCCAACATAACAGTCAGTGGTGGGGCAGACAACTCCCACTTCCTGGATATGCACTTTCACTGCCTTAACACTGGAGTAGAAATTCCCTGTATAACATATTGGTTTAGAGTTATAGATACTTGACATATAACACGGTTCTACTTAGGAACTTGACAATGACAAAACGAGTTTTTGTAAATTAAGTCATGATTGATGTAAAACAGTAAGAAACTAGATGTGGGTTTTATATGGCATAATTCTAGCACACATTCTTTTCCTTTTTAAAGAAGAAATAGGAAGATTGTAGAAATAGGAGAAATATTCCTTTGTAAACATGAGGAAATACTTTCATTTTAAAAGAAGAAATAGGAGGTTGTAGGCAGGTCTTGTGCACTATGTATTCAGCTGCTGATTTCTGTGACCTGAGATCTAGTTACAGTCTGGACATGTGCATTGTTATGAATTTTGAAGAAATTCTGTACTTATGCAGTGTAAGGAATGCTCCCCAATTATCTCTGAATGGTTAATAAAAAGCTGAACAGCCAGTGTATATGCAGAGGAAACAGGAAAGCTGAACTTCTGATCCCACCCAGGGGAACAAGTTCACCACAAGGCAGATGAGTGTCCAGAAAAAGGGCCACAAGGAGGAGGAGGAGGAGGAAGAGGAGGAGGTCACCTTGAAGTCGGACATGGGTAGGAGTCACCATGGGAGTTCTCTGAGCACAGACAGCTACAACATAGCAAGCCAAGGAGACACTAAATGCAAGTAACCCAGGATGTGTTGCTGAGAAATGGCTAAGATAGCATAGAGGGTTAAGACTATCTGTTCAATTGTTGTGTGTAAAGCTTGTTGAATAAATCTATAGGTCTCTATCTCAATTATTTGGGAATAAGTCAAGTTAGAAAAAAAACTGTCACTCTTAAATTTTATCCTACACACAAACTGGGGCATGTTCAGTGTGTCACATACACTTTTTAAGAGTCTCTGGGTTACAGATGAAGATATTATATTTTAATTTGTTGTGGACAGATTGTGTTTTGTTTATCTCTTCATATTGCTGTGAATGCAAAGAAAAATGGCATAAAACTTCAATCTTCTTTGGAAATGTAAGTGCACTTTATAGCATATAACATTTCAGATATCATGTTATACCATAAGCATAGAATAGGAAGATATCTCTCCTATGAACAATGTGGTATTTGAAGTCACTAAGTTCCACAAAGCACAAATGGCAAGTGATTCACAGTACACTCACACGTAATCACCAACACTTTTATCTGAAACTCAACTACAGCTTAACTTAATAATATGATCCAAAACTACCAGATCACACTAAATATATTTAACCAAAATAATCCCATTTACTTAAACTTTCTAATTTAAAATTTTTACCTATCCTTTGCCTTCTTCACAACTCCTGTCCTGAATGTTTCAAAGCATACTGCGGTGCTATAGATATAACTCACTGTCTTTCCTGCAACACAAATTGATCATTTCTGCTTGGTCCTAAGGAATGGAAACAGACAGTTCCTCCACTCCTTATTCTTATGACTGTATGATAGCAGCAGTCCATTGCTGTTGAGAGTAAGCCATCACAAATATGTACAAGCTTCCTGATAACTTCCCGGGAACTGGAGGACACCAAAGATTCTCTAAGAGCAACTTAGTACACACTATGCTTTTTTTCTTGTTCTACCTTCCCTGCCACCTCTGTTTTTGAGTGTGTGCGTTGCAGGTGTAGGGGGTGCACATTTGTATGTGAATGCACATACATGTGTGTATGTGTAGGTCCAAGGTTGATGTGGGGAATCATGGATCTTCCAGTTTATCTATGAAAGCAGGCTGACTTAATCAAACCCAGAGTTCTTACATGTAGTCTTGATAGCCAGCTTGCTCTGGGGATTCCCTGGCTCTGCCTTCTAGTTGGGAACTGCAGGAAGGCCTCACTCCCACCAGAATTTCCTTGGATTCTGGGCATCTGAACTCTTGTCCTCTCCTTGCACGACTAACATTTAAACCACCAGGTCATCTCCCCAGTTCCCTAAACTGATTTTCAAAAGAGCACAGCTTTTATTTTTTATTTTTAAGAATAGCACCTTTGACTTTAGTGTTTTGATGTTAATATGATTAATAACATATCACAGACCCAGAATTTAGCTGTCCCACAAAATCAAGCATAATGATAAACTATAATGAAAGTGACTTTACTATTCTAGAAAGATTGGAGACCAAATAGCTGTTCATATGGTAATAAACTACACACATTTTTAAAAACATGACACTATTAAGCTTTATTGCAAAGGAAGAAATCTTTTTAAAAACTGGTCTTTGAGGTGATAGACAGTCTAAAGGGTTGTAAGAACTTGCTGTTATGTAAAAGTATGTACTTACAGCATAAAGGGTTCCCGGAAACAGTGGTTCATTGACCAGGATAGTGTCTCCAGGATTGATGAGCATTTCAAATGCCTAACAAAAGAAGCATAGGTTAGCTCGGACAGAATGGCTACTGTTCTTAGAATATCTTTCCTCTGTACTTCCAGGGTCCAGGGAGGAGTTGCACATTTTCTAGTCAGGGTCAGGCAGTGCCTACTTTGTGAGCCAAACAGTGCTTCGCTTGCAGCTGCTTATTTCTGGCTCTACTGTGAGAGAGCAGTCACCGGCAATGTGTAAGTAAACTGAGTGCCAATAAAACTTTATTTATCATCTTAGCTAACAGTCTGGATTTTGCTGTGGACGAGTTGGTTAACCTCCATTGTAGGGTAAAAAAAAAAAAAAAAAAAAAAAAAAAACATATATTCATCTGTTCCTTTTACTGCTTGAAAAATGTGTTGGTTATCAACTCTGAATCAGACCGGGGAAGAGGACTGGAAATAAAAACCCTT
>NC_034608.1:75643176-75645989 GCF_900095145.1 Mus pahari | reverse complement strand
GAGAGAGAGAGAGAGAGAGAGAGAGAGAGAGAGAGAGAGAGAGGAGAGAAGATAGCTTTGGAGAGAGACCACTTTCTGAGTTTTGGACATTTTATAGAAAACATACTCCCCCCAAATGTTTCCAGTAGGCTCTGCCTTTCCAAGACAGCTTGTCACCAAGGAAATCAGCTGAGAGACTGACATGGGTCTTAACAAATAAAAGGAACAGTTTATCATATAAATTTTCCCTGGTTGGTGGGGGTGGGGGTGGAGCTACAAACATCAAGTGTCCTAATTGAAAGGGGCAGCTATACCTCCCCTGTGGCACTAATTAAAGAATGGAGATCGGGAGGGGAATAAGCTGTCAAAGGGTCGCCCTACTGGAGGAGCTAGTGGCAGTTGACAGCTGTTGAGGGAGAGAGGGTCATTTCCCTGGTGTATTTGTCCACTGGAAGTTTCCAAACCACCACCCGTGGATGGTTCCACACCCATGCACACATAGGTGGACATTGATTGGACTTACCCAGTTATTAAAAGAAAAAGAGAAGAGAATGTGATTTTGGGAGGCAGATGTATTTATAGGTTCAGGAGAATTGGAGGAAGGGAATACAGGGTGGGATATGATCATATATCCTTGTATTTATGAAATTCTCCAAGAATAAATTAAAAAGTAAAATAGATGTAAGAGAAATGAAAAACATCTATTGTTGACACAGCCAGGTAGAAATGAAGTTAATTTACTTTTAAAAAAATGAAGGGGGCAGATATAAACAGTGCTGTTGAACACATGGAACAATTATTAAATCAGATTATTGTCATGGTCTCCATAATAAAGTCACGTATAATAACTTCATTCTTTGACATGACTAGAATTGTAACAGATAATGAAGAAACAGTTTGTTTTTTTGTTTGTCTTTTTCCACAAGGAAAGGTCACTGTATGCATTTTCAAAGAAAGTCATATCTTTGAGAGAATTTCTAAGTATGAGTCCATAAAAACACAAATGTTTCTCTTCTAGAAAACCCCTGCTCAGTAGCTAATTTCTTTCCCTTTTCTAAACACAGAAAGAAAAAGGTTATTTTGATTTCTGATGTCAATTGATTAACCCAAAGCATGTGGACCTGCCTTGTGTGTGCAGTCAGTCTTCCCCTGACCTTAGCCCCTCCCGTCCTATCTTTTGACTTCAATTTTCCTGTTTATTATCCTAGGTGAAGACAAAAATGAAACAAAACAAAAAGCCACTAGTAGTTCACAAATCATGTTCCCCTTGTAGCTCATGGGAGAGGCCTGCATTCAGGAGTGTGCTTGACTCTCTACACCGCTTTCTTCTTCCTTCCATTCTTACCTTACAGAGACCATCTTGGCAGCCAGAGGTGATGCAGAGGTCCATCTGTCCTTGACTGGGTGGGTAGTAGACAGTGGGGGGATTATGCAATTTTATTTGCAACTGTTTTAGCCAGGATAGAAGTTCTGGAATTCTAAGACATAAAATGGATTTTAAAATTTATGGTCATAATAATCATAGAAATAGTCGGCAGACAAGAAATAGTGACTCAATATCAAACTCATACATTCAATTTAAAAATCTCTCAAATGCCTTTCAGCAATATCAGGATTCTCATTTAAAAAAAAATGAGGCAATAGAGTTAGATGTTAAGAGATTCACATAAATGCAATCAGCCAGAAATTCACATAAAGCCAGCCGTTTAATCCACAAGCCAGGACTGAATCTACATCCTACTTAATTTGAAGCCTGAAGGCTTTGTCTCCTCTTAGACATGCTAGAGTCTTTGTTACTTTTTAGGAAGATTACTATAAACTAGATGTTTACCCAATTCATGTGTACTTTCATAGGATGATTTCAATAAACTCTTCCAACAGAAGACTTTTTGTTTCTTCATTTTGACTGTGTATATATAGCCCAGGCTGGTTTTGAGCTGACCCATAGTCCACTGTACCTGGCCACAAATACGTTTAATAAAATATTATATAAAGAATTAATAAATTAGCCTTCATCCTTGGAAGTAGACTGGCTAAAGGGAATCTTGGGGTTTATGGTTGAGTTTACTGTTCAGCAGTTAGAATTTATATTCTTGTTTAAAAGGAAACATCCTGACACGTGTCATAGAACATGGTAGGCAGCTGCCAGACTTTCTCAACTCTCTGTTCCCCCAGACTCAATCCTCAGCCTTGTCTCTAGCACTGCAACAGATCACTCCTGCAGCTCCCCTCCTCTGCCCACATGTCCTGTGGATCTCACAGACCATCTCCTCCTAACTGTCCCTTCCCCCACTCTCCACTGCCTCCCAGCCTTCAGCATCAGCAGGCATTGGGGGGGGGGGGGAATACCAGCTGAGTAGGCCAGGAAAACAGGGAACACACAGCTATCACACTCTAGAATTCAATGAAAATGAATATGCAGCATACCCCCAATTTATAGGACACAATGATAATAGTGCTAAGATGAAGGTTTATAGCTCTAAGTGCCTCCATTAAAACATTAGAGTTCTCATGGTAGCAACTTTACAACATACATCAAAACCCTAGAACAAAAGGAAGCAAGCATATCCAAGAGGAGTACATGGCAAGAAATAATCAAACTGAAATCAATAAAGTGGAAATGAAGTGAACAATTCAAGGAATCACTGAAACAAAGAGCTGGTTCTTTGAGAAAAATCAGCTAGACAAAGTCTCACCCGAACTAACTAAAAGGCAGAGAGAATATCCAAATTAATAACACCAGAAATGAAAAGGGGACCTAGAACTTCAGACCAATTTCCCTTATGAATATTGATGCAAAAATACTCAATAAAATCCCCGCAAACCGAATCCAA
>NC_034608.1:75639862-75641766 GCF_900095145.1 Mus pahari | reverse complement strand
CAGAAATTCAAAAAACCCCATTAAAAAATGGTGTACAGAGCTAAATAAAGAATTCTCAACTGAGGAATATCAAATGGCTGAGAAACACCTGAAAAAATGTTCTGGTAAAAACCAGAAATATACACTGGAAAAAAAAGACATTTTCAACAAATGGTTCTGGTCAAATTGGATGACTGCATGTAGAAGAAGGCAAATAGATCAGTACTTAACACTCTGTACAAAACTCAAGTCCAAACAGATCAAAAACCTCAACATAAACCTAGATACACAGCCTGGTAGAAATGAAAGTGGGGAAGAGCCTTGTACGCACAGGAGACTTCTTGAACAGAACACAGATTGTGCAGGCACTAAGATCAACACTTAATGAACTGAAAAGCAAAGGAGACCATTAATTGGATGAAATGGCAGTCTATAGAGTGAGCAAAGTTTTTACTATCTCCATGTTCGATAGAGGACTAATATCCAAAGTATATAAAGAACTCATGAATAGATATCAGAAAAACAAACCAATTAAAAATGGAAATGCAGATCTAAACAGAGAATTCTTTATAAAGGAATCACAGTCACTATGGAAATCAATATTACAGTTCCTCAGAAAATTGGGAATTGATCAAACTCAAGACCCAGCTATATCACTCTTGGGCATATACCCAAAAGATGCTCCACCCTATCACAGGACATTTGCTCAACCATATTTTCTGTGGCTTTATTCATAATAGCCAGAAATTGGGAACAACCTAGATGTCCTGCAACGGAAGAATGGATAAAGAAAATGTGGCACATTTACACAATAGAGAATTACTCAATTGTTAAAAATATTGACATCATGAAATATGCAGGCAAATAGACGTAATTAGAAAAAAATAATCAAGTGAGGTAACCCAGATCCAGAAAGACATATATGACATGTAGGTATCTATTGACTTATAAGTGGATATTACCTAAACAATCAATGAACAAGATAAATTCCATAGACCTGAAGAGGTTATGTAAAGAAAAAACAGTCTGCAGGAGAGAAGAGGGAGGGATGATGACTTCTAGTAAAGGCAGAAAAGGAGTTCTGACAGGTGATCTCTTGTTGCCAGGTGAGACTTCCAGTGGCAGGACTGGGTTGCATTCAATTGAGTTGTTGGCCAAGGGGGTTCCATGGAAATCCTCCAACAACGAAGGCTGTTACTAAGAAAAAGGGTGAACTCGGCAGACGCTGCAGGGTCCCGTTGCTGAGGACAACACCCACACAACAAGGCATTCGAGCTGGTGCCTACATGGAGCCTTCATTCCTACATCCCAGTTTCTTTGGTATGGGAAGCTACTCTTCAGAGAACCAAAAGAGAAAGGGGGACACAATCTGTAGGGCAATGGTGGCACAGAGCTTGTGGGACCAGCCAGCCAGTGTCTGATTTGACTTCTGGCCCACTTCATGGGAAGGATCCTGTACCAACACTGCTTGGGAAACCAGGAAAAAAAAATCAAACACAACTGGTAAAACCAAAACCAAAACCCAAAACAATAAAATGATTCCTAATGATACTCTGGTATAGTCATAGATCATTGCTGCGTCCAGAG
This sequence comes from Mus pahari, assembly GCF_900095145.1. NCBI lineage: Eukaryota > Metazoa > Chordata > Mammalia > Rodentia > Muridae > Mus > Mus pahari. The sequence continues at coordinate 75,640,200 of NC_034608.1, read as the reverse complement.
AGGCTTTTTCTAGCAGCAGATGGGAAGAGATGCAGAGACCCACAGCCAGACATTATAGAGAGAGAGTGCAGATTGGAGTTCTCCATCAAATAACTCTCTTCCCCCTGGGCTCAGGGAATCCTGAGGAAGAGGTAAGAGCCAGAGGATAGATGACACCAGGAGAACATGGGTCTTTGAATCAATTAAGTAAAGTACATAACAGAGACTGAAATAGCAAGCACAGGCCCTGTACTGGCTAGTTTTGTGTCAACTTGACACAGCTGGAGTTATCACCGAGAAAGGAGCTTTAGTTGGGGAAATGCCCCCATGAGATCCAGCTGTGGGGCATTTCCTCAATT
>NC_034608.1:75630831-75636758 GCF_900095145.1 Mus pahari | reverse complement strand
GTCATGATGTTTGTGCAGGAATAGAAACCCTGACTAAGACAGGCCCTATCTGGGTCAGCACCACATCCTCTGCTTATATTATTGCTGTTAGCTTAGTAATTTTTATGGGATTCCTGACTCTGAGAACCAGTGTGTTTCTGACTCTTTCGCCTGCTCTTGGGGCTGTTTTCTTCCTTTTGGGTTGCCATGTTCAACTTCAATATGACAGTTTTTTGCTTCATCTTATATTTTATTTTGTCATGTTTAGTTGTTATCTCTAAGAAGCCTGTCCTCTTCTAATGAGAGACAGAAAGGGAGTGGATCCAGAGGGGAGGGGAGGTGTGTGTGTGTGTGTGTGTGTGTGGAATCGAGGGGTGGAGTGGGAAGCATATTCAGGATATAATAAGAATATGTTTTTTATAGAAAAATTAAATCCATGCTTCCTTTCTTCCCACTGTGATGCTTTCCCCACTATTTTTTTCAGTATCATACTCAGTTCAAACAGGACTCCTTGTAGATGTTTCTCTGGCTCTCCCAGTCACTTAAGGTTGAAAGCTAGTCACTGGGGTGTGTGAAGCATTTAGTACTGATTTTGCTTTTAGTATTTCAAAGTTTCTTCTCTCAACTTCCCCAGTCATTGGACACCCCATTAACAAAAGAACTCAGTCACTTCATCAATGGCATTTAAAAATGAACCAATAGAATCCTACCGTCTATTGGTCACTTACTTACCCATAGCTTTGAGAGTATTGGAGGGCCCTTTTGATCACGTCGTCTTCAAACCGGATAGTGCTTCCGTTTTCCACAGTGAAGGCAGCTGACTTGAAGGGGAACAGGTTCGGGTTTGGAGATCCAGGAGCCAGGGAGATGAGGGATTTTGGTGCTTTGCTCATGATGTCCACTATGATAAACACGAAAAGAAGAAAAAAATTGCGTCCACCGTCCTGTGGTCTGAACATTAATGTCCCTGACCAAGTCCTATACTAGACTCTAGTACTTGATATAACATATTAAAGATGGGATTAGATCATTAAAAACTCTGCCCTCAGAAATGGAGTTAGTGTTCTTACAAAAGAGGCCGAGCTGCAGCGAGAACCATCATCTATTTGGATTTGCCCTCATTGGGTACCTGATGTTGGGCATGGCAGCCTCCAGGACCGACAGAACATTCTTGCTGTTTATTAAATTGCTGCTCCTCTAGTCTGACGAAGGAGCATACTGGTCTAAGACTGAATGCTAGTCTGAAATAAATACAAAGTAACTTTTTCTAGACTTTCTCACTGGGGGAGGAATCCAAGAATGCAGATGGCCAAGAAAAATGGTGAGGGCCCCAGTAGCAGAAGGCCTTTCTCCCTGTTGCCCAATACCTACCCGTGTGGGTCCCAGCTTCCCCATCTGGCTCCCATTCCCCAGTCCTGTCTTCCTGGTAGAGCCTTTCTTTACAGTTGGCTTGCAAGATGTGCCCCATGCTTGGCCCTTTGACTCATCTCCAACACCCCAACACTCACTGCCTTGCCTTGCCTCCGACCCAAGCTCTCCTCCTTCACTAATGCTCACAGATTGTCTTCACCCTTGAATGAATGGGCACAACCTAGGGGTGAGCGCCGAAAAGGCACCGTGCAGAGCTTCAGCTAAGAAAGCGCCACTCTTGCAGAGCAGGGAGGGCTCTGACTTTGTTTTTCACCTGTAGTTCTGATGGGAGATGGTTTTCTGGCCAGGCTCGTTGCAGTGAGGAACCGTGAGTAATTCATGTCTCCGCTGGTCGCGTGGAGCAGGATTCGGAAAGCCAGTCACTAAGAATAGCCTCCCAGCTCACTTGGGATACACTGTTAGCTGTCCCTGCGTAGTGCCACCCAATCTGCCCGGCTACGGGTTGCCCTCGGTGTCTGAGATCTAAATAGACCCGGATCAGGCGGCAGAAGGGACAAAGTCCATCCACAGAGGGGCAGTGGCTGACCCGGGTGGACCGCAGTAGGCCACGCCCTCTCCCGCCCCGCGGGCCGGCCTATGGCAGCTGACCACAGGCAACCCAAGTCACCGGTCAGGGATGGGCTTGGAGAGACGAAAACCGCTAGGCCCTGCTGTGATGCACATTAACAACCGGGATCGGTGCCCGAATTCACATAAAAGCAGCGTGGATTCTTGACCTTGCTGCTCAGAGTCGCGCAGCACAGCGTTGCTATTGGCCAGCCCCCAAACCCTCTCCGTCAGATCTTTGAAACGAGCCTCTGGAAGCTGACGGTATCTCAGGATCCTGGTCCTTCAGTACCCTCTGGTGGTAGCTTTGTGCCATTGCAGCAGGTAATATAAGAGGCGCTCAGCCTTGTTTCTCAGTATCAAGGTGCCCTCTGTCTCTCTGTCTCTCTGTCTTTCTGTCTCTCTTTCCCTTTCCCCTTTCACTCCCACCCACCAAATCTTCAAGGGGACCCAGATTAATTCAGGTAACTTTACAAAATAGAAGCCCAGTGGAGCAAGTGGGGATAATTATCCTCAACCCCCCAAATTTGAAGACTCAATCTGCAGTCTCCTCGATTCTCAGCCTCTTCTCCTATTGAGTTCCAGAGCTTCCACTGTATAAGTGCTCGGTTGGATATGGTGGAGATAAGGCGATGATCAAGTAGGAAATTACCTGGTTGATGACCGTACAAAGAGAAACTGTCTTAAGTTCACAGTTATCTAAAGGAGGGCACGGTGAATGAATCGCTCGGGGAGAACTTTTGAAAGCTCAGGTGCCTGGGCCATATAATGAGTGAATTCCAAAATTATTAAAGAACAGCTGAAAACATAGGGTTAAAGCTTGTCCCTGGAAGCGGGACATCTCACGACTTTTGAGGTGTCAGCTTTATTTGACCATGGTAGCTTAAACTAGGTGTGGCAGGCGAGGACCTTGTATCCAAGAGGATGGACCCCGGACTGGCAAGAGGGGCTTTGGAGTTATAACCCTTCTGAGGCTAAAAGCAATGCGCCACAGATAGCCTGACTTCTCAGCGTTGGAGGTCAGCCTCTTCCTGCACCCGTACACTCTGATGACAGAGCACAGGGCATAGACTCTAAGACCACCAAATCATGAAATAAAGATTCTTTTTTTTTTTTTTAAAAAAAAAGCTTGCTGCATTTTCTCTGCAGACTTTTCTGTGTTTTAGTTAATTGGTTCAGTGTTCACTGTTCTACGGGGTTAGATTCTTGGACCATCAGGGTGGGGATCATGGCAGTAGGCAGTCATGTAGGCATGGCGCTGCTGAAGCTGTAGCTGAGAGCTTACAATTTGATTCACAGGCAAGAGGCAGGGAGAGCTCCCTGGGAAAGAGGTGGGTTTTTGAAACCTTGTAGCTTTCTCCAAGTGATACACCTCCTCCAACAAGGCCCCACCTCCCCAACTTCCCAAATAGTCAGTCTTACCAACTGGGGACAAAGTGTTCAAATATATGAACCCATGGAGACAATTCCCACTCAAACTGCCACATCCTAGAATTAGACAGGAAAAATACCCGAGATGCTGACTGGTTATAAGCTGAATGATGATTCTGGCCAGGTAGGGAAGCAAAGTGACCCATCAGAGAAGGTAAAAGGATGTAGGGGTATCGGTGGTTGTGGTTTTAGAAATGCATCTCAGAGTAAAACCCCAGCCCAAGGGGAAGGCTCCATAGTAGTTGTTTTTCCTTGTTGCCGTAGCCAAATCCCGTGGGGAAGCAACTTAAAGGACCAGAGGGCCACTCTGGATTACAGTTCAGGGCATATTGGCCGAGAAACTCGGAGGCAGGAGTCTCAAGTGTCTGGTCACGTGGTTTGGGAAGCAGCAAGTTAAATGAGAGCTTGGACCCCACTGAAACCTCAAGGCCTGCCCCTAGTGAGCCCTTTCCTCCAGAGAGGCTCCTCCTCGTCTAAAGGTTTTAGGACTTTCCTTAATAGTCTCACTGAGTATGCCAGGAAAGATTTCACACTCACTGTGAAATCACCAAGGACTGTCAAGAGTTAAGAGGAGGCGAGCTCGGCAGTCAGTCAGTCTAGAGTCACAGAGAGAAAGGACCCCTGGCTCCATGGAGAGTGCAGGAGCAGTTGTCTCCAGGGAGCAAGGTGAATGTATAGGTGACTCTTTAAAGACCTAGTTTAAGATTGCCAGAGGACAGAACACAGTGGTCCAGATCCTTTTATCCAAACATTTATTGAGCCCTTACTCTCCTCTGCCAAGGAATGTAATGAATTTTAAAGGGCGGTGGCAAAGAGCAGAAGAAGTGAGTGATTTTGTACAAGGAATGTGTCTTGCTTGTAAGATGGATACAAGCTCAAGAAAGGAGATGGGGGTGGGGAGTGGGGGCAGGGGGCTAGGTGGGTGGTGGGTGATAAGTTCTAGTAGACGGACTTCACAGCTGGATTGGAAACTTACATTCTGTTATGATCTTTGTCATGGTTGAAGTCTAAAACCAAACAAGGTCACGCACAGCCTAGTTCTCTTAAGACTTTTGTTATTTTTGTCTCCCTGGCACCTCAGGATCTGAAGACCAAACCCAGGGACTTACGCTTGCCAGGCAAGCACTCTACCATGGAGCCCAATCCCCAAGCCCTTCTCTTGCAATGTAGAGGACAAAGAAAAACTTTTTTTTTTTAAGTTACCAGAGTCTTATTCTCCAAGCAGAGAGCTAGCCATGCTTTTAAACACCATGTTCAGGAGTAGAGACACAGGTCAGTGAGAGAGCACTTGCTCAGCGGGTACAGAATCCTAGGCTCAGTCCTCAGCACCACAGAGCGGGGGTGGGGGTGGGGGTGGGGTGGGGTGGGGGTGGGGGTGGTGGGGGTGGGGAAACAGAACAAACAAAATAAGCAAACACAGTTGTGTTCAGATGAATTTTTCTCATGTGTGAATTTTCATACATGGATGAACTTGCATACATCGAGGCCAAGCTGTTGAGATAGTTTTGGCTGGTGAGATGAGGAAAATGGGCCTATTTATAGGGAGGGTAGCCCCTAAACACAACTGAACGGGTCTACTAGAGATTCCCGAGTAGAATATTCCCAGGCCGTTCACTCAGTGACAATTAATTTTCTCACAGTACTTGACCTGCCAAGCCAAGGTCAAGGTCAAGGTGTTGGCTAACTTGGTTTCATCAGAGAGCATTCTCTCTACTGTGTGGATTTCTTTCTTCTCTCTCTGTACTCATATAGCAGTTTCTTTGGGGGCATAGCTGCATACCTGGTGTCTCTTTCTTCTTTCTTAAGGATACAAGTTATATCAAATCAGACCTACTCTTAGGATCTCATTTAACTTTAGTTTACCTCTTTCAAACCCCTGTCACAAACACAGAGTGGGGCCGGGAGTTTGGGGAGCGGGGGACAGGGTGGCGTCAGGGATTTAGCATTATTGTTGACCTCAAGACAAAACTATGTTTGTCAGGGTCCGGAAGTTATAAAGGGAACCCGTATTTGCTTGTATACGTTCTGTCTCCAGGGCTTTCTACAAAAATGCTTCCCATTCTATACGGCCTGTACACATTTTTTTGTTTTTTAGTTGTCTTTAAGACTGTATCAATATAGAAAAAAAAATAGTCAGGACGGGCAAAACTTTACCAAGCAATAGAATCTCATGAGTGGCACTAGCTTACTTAGGTCTCCAAGGCTATCTGACTTATGTGACTAAGCAGTTTGTAAGATTGTTCCTCTTCCTGTATGAACAAAACCTCCCCTCATGCTTCCTTAATTTGGTGCGAATGTGGCTCAGAGTAGTGTTCAGTCTGGACTGTGAATGTGAGTAACTCTTCAGCTTTGGCCCAAACATCAAATGCTTATCTCATAATTACTCTGGGAGAGCAACTTTTTAGATGGTGGCTGTGTTGTAGTTCATCTCAAAAAGTGGAGGTCAAGATACTGGTGTGGGCCTGTCTCACTGCAAAGTCTGAGTAGGCTAGGAAGAGCTGCTTATAAAGTGGGTTATTCACTCTGGAAATCAGTCTGGC
>NC_034608.1:75609587-75630143 GCF_900095145.1 Mus pahari | reverse complement strand
AGCTCATGTCTCTAGCTGCATATGTAGCAGAAGATGGCCTAATCGGCCATCATTGGGAAGAGAGGCCCCTTGGTCTTGCAAACTTTACATGACCCAGCACAGGGGAATGCAGGGCCAAGAAGTGGGAGTGGGTGGGTTGGGGAACAGGGGCGGGGGGAGGGTATAGGGAACTTTCAGGATAGCATTTGAAATGTAAATAAAGAAAATATGTAATAAAAAAATAAAGTGGGTTATTCAAGTGACATCATAGTTTACAGGGACTGTAACGAAGTAGCTCATTTAGAGTAGTGTGTACTTATAGTTTCATCGTATTGGCAATTTAATAGTATAAGATAAAGGTCATAGGGTTGGGACTCTGAAAAAATCCATGGAGAGTATCTTTTCTTCTATGTTCTTACAGCTTCCTTTTACACGTTTGCTTCTGTTGATGCGTGATTGACTGTAACTCTGTGCCCGAGACTCCTCTCCTTACTCAGGCACTATTCGTACTGGATTATTGCTTACCTCAGTGTTGTTTTCCCTGTGCCCTGTGCCCTATCTTCAGGTAAGATTGCATGCAGAGGTAAAATAAGTTAGGATTACAGCGTATTTCTTTTCTTTTCTTTCTTTTTTTTTTTTTTTGATAGGCCAATTTTATCAGTAGCACATGACTATCAGCCTAGGGCCTCTTGCTGGTCATTGGTAGGGAGGCTTCATGCTTTTCCTATGCGTCTCTCTGAAAGGCTGTACCAGTGTCCGTGAGACATGGATGAATTGCTTCTTCTGAGTGAGTGACTTAAAGGAAGAGGCCCACTAGTACTTTCACGCAGGCAAATCATATCGGTGTTTCCTCTGGGAATCCTGAGTATAATCATAAGGTCAAGGCTAAAGTGCTTGGTGGTCCCTAGGTCCCCTATGTGATCCCCCTCTGCCCTACCCCCCCACCCCTCCCTCCACTGCCCTCTGTTTTCTCACAGATCTCGGAATACCTCGTGCTCTTCCTTATCTCCTTACAACGCACACGATGATTTCTCCCTGGAAAATGTGTTCTTCCCATTGCTGACATCCATCTCGGTCAGGTTTTCTGACTCAGTTTCAGTGTCATTTCCTCAGTCCTTTCACTTTTCTTTTTAATTTACTTTTGAAATTGTTTTATTCATACTTCTGCAAAAGCAGCAAAGCCCATGTGGCTAGGCGCCATGTTGTCTTGCTAATATTTGAACAGTGACACTACTTTGGACACGTTAAGAGAAAGATGTCCTTTAAATCACGAAGTAGTATAGCCCTGTCTAGAAACATGTAGAGTTGACCCCCACAAAGTGTTCATTAAATTTTTTTAGAATGTCTGAATTTAATAGTAGTGATAGAATTAGCTGAAACATAAGCACACACACACACACACACACACACACANAGAGAGAGAGAGAGAGAGAGAGAGAGAGAGAGAGAGAGAGAGAGAGAGAGAGAGAGATGAGAACTCCAAAATTATAAGGGTCATATGGAGTAGAAAAAGATAGTAAATGAAGCAGAGCCACTGGTAAAAAGGTGGAAGAAAATGTAATGAGATATGACATATAAGAATGAGAAAGAATGTAAAGAAAGACATACTGTCTTAGTCTGTTTTCTGTTGTTATAAAAGAATATCTGGCAGGGCGGTGGTGTGGTGGGGGAATGTGGGAGGGAGTGGAGGGAAGAACCATGTTAACCATGTTACCATGTAACCATGTAATCATGTAACCAGTTCACTCTCATGGGATCTGCATTACTGCCTTCAAGGACATGGAGGCTCGTGATTCAATTGTATCTTAAACGCCCTGCCAGTTTTCATCACAACTACAAACAAGAACTATGACTCCATTCCTGAAGGCTCTGCCATCTCCCATCTCTCAATGTTACTTTATAGCTCTGAGGATTAAATCTCCTAAGTTTCTGAAGACATTAGGAACTCATTTAGACCTTTAAGTGTCTGCACTAAACCTTGGATTTACTGAAATCTGGCAGCCCCAAACAGGGACTAGTTTCCTTAGAGTTCACTCAAATGAAGACTTCTCACCTTTCAAAGCTTGCCCCGCCTCACCCTACCATTGGGATGTGAAGCTGGGATCTCTTAACACATCGCGTCCATAGCATCTCTACTACCCTTCCTTTCAATGCCCATTGCATGTTGTTTGTCTTTGCCTGGCACACTTTCCCAAGATCCACTGTATCTCCCTCTAGCTTCCATTCTAGGTATTTTGAAATTTAGTGTTACTTGGGAGCCCCCATTGCTCTAACATTCTAGTACAAGCCTTTAGCATCTGCTCAGAAGTTCCATCTCTCTAGCTTCCTTACTTGCAGCTCTGAGCTTCATGGTAGGGGGAGGGTCCTCCAACTTCCAGGTACATCTAGGCCATGGGACCTTATACTTTCTCTACCAGCTGCTACCTTTAATCGGTTCTGTCTTATATTTTCACTTCTTTTGGTCCATATATCTCGTATTACATTCATATGGGGAAAACCCAATCATTGATAGGCTTTTTATTTTTTATTTTTGATATTGTACCCTAACTGAGATGTTGACATTAATCTCATTATAAGGACCACATCTTCTATTGTGGTTCTTGTATGTACATTTTATAGATGACACTATCATGTCACAAGGTTGACCAGACTTGGGTCTATGCTGGGGAGGAATCATGGCAGCAAGTGTGGGATGACTGGTCATGTGGCATACAAAGTCAGCCTGACTTCTTCTCTTTAGTCTCTCTGCTACCCAGGACAATGGGTGATGCCACCTACATCCAGGGTAGCTCATCAGTGCTCAGTTAGACATTTCTGAAACCCCATCATAGACACACTCTGAGGTACATTTTTTTGGGGGGGATGCAAAATCAGTCAAGTTCATAAGTAAGATCAACCATGACAAAGTCTTTTTTCTTCATTGTAATTCTTTTATTTTTGTGCTCTTATCATACTATTACAAATAGTTTGCAAACATTTGCTGGATTTCTCATTCTCTTCCCTCCCCCATATAACCCCTCCTCCAGTTCTCTCTTAAATCTATGGCCTCTTTTCCTTTAATTGACTTTTGGCATATTTTTAAGTCTAGCAATAACTACAAAAGAGATCTGATTACTTTATTAGATTGGCTTTTTACTTGTATTGATATGGATAGGAATTATTTGCTTATTGAGCTACTATTGTTGGTCCAATCAATCAGTGCTGGGAAATTTTAATCATATCAACGTCTCGATTAAAAAATTTTTTTGTGTGTGTTTTCAAGTGTGAGGTAACTTAGTCATGCCATGGAGTAAATATGGAGGTCAGAGGGCAACTTGGTAGAGTCAATTCTTTCCTGTGACCCTGTGAGCCCAATGATCAAACTCAAGTCATTAGACCTGTGGACAAGCACTTCTACCTGCCAAGCCAAGTCATGGGCCCTCAAATTCAAGTATTAAAATTGAGTCTTTGATGTGTTAGTTGATAATGATAACAGTCTTGGTGAAATACATTCATGCAGTTTATTTTAAATAAATTGTTTTGAACCACGAATAGAGGAAAGCAATTTTGAAAAAGCATGTAGGTTTAGAAATGGAAAATGGAGGTAGGCAGAAGGAAGTAAATTGTGCCGAACTGAATGAATGTCTTCTGGCTATATATTAATTTTTAAGAAACCAACTCATAGACTTTAAACAAGTTTGTTATCCCCTGGTTTTATGGGTTGATTGCTTTCAGGGTTACCTGTCTCTGAGGAATGTTCCGGAATGTTCCGGTCGGTTGCCAGGTGGTGGTGAGGGGTTGAGTGAGGTGAAGGGTTGACTTGGTGGTTACCCAGAGTCACCACGCCTGAGTGGCAGCTGTGTACTGAGAACCCTACTGAAACTGTGGGATGGAGGGCTAGCAGTTGGCTTTTCACTGGAGCTTTGGCATTTTAATATGGCGTCAGGCCACTTCATGGTTACGTCGGACACAGAATTACTTTTCTGGCATTCAGCTAATCAAAGAGATCACAGAAGAAAGCTGAGATTCAGTATAGTAGAAGAATAAAGCTGTCTTAATGGGGGAATGTGAGGTTATACCACAGAAGGGCATACAGGAAGTGAATCATTGTAAAGTCACTCCATTTAAAGGAATACCTGCTATAGGGCTTTAAAAAGAGTATGCAACCAAATTCTGACACCCTGAACCAATGGTCTGACAGTGAGAGAGTCCACCATTGAGAGTACAGTCCCCTTTGTCCTAGAAAGTGAGACTTTTGCGGACAACACAGTGTTTACTTTTTACTGTTTTCGCCAAAGGGAAAATTATTTTATCCCTTTAAAAAAATTATTTTATTTGTAATTCATTTTCTACACTCCATATTCCATTCTCTGCCCCTCCCCATCTACCCTCCAACTGCTCCCCATTCTACACCCCACCCCCGTCTCTGAGTGGATGCCTCCCCCCACCCCATCTGACCTCTAAACTCCCTGGGAAAATTCTTGCCAAAAACTATTTCTCTGGGTTCTGGCTTTTCCTGTTACTTTTATTATATCCATTATTGCCTCATCCAACATAATCAACACAGATATTCAGCTCTACTGCAGCAGATGATCTATGCTGCCTTGCTAGAGAATTTTGTAGTAGAATCGATAAAGTTCATATTATGCTGCTCACTTATTCTGGGAGAAGTTTAAAGTGTAGGGGAATTCTTCCAGGGTTCTTCTTGGTTTCTGGAGCATTTGTAATGCGAAAACTGCAGCCATAGGCGTGATCATTGTACTTAAGTTTCTTGCTGCATGTTTTAGTGTGATGCCAGTGCAGGCTGATATTTATGGAGTGTTTAGAATATGACAGGCAGTGTGCTCAGGGCTTTACATTTGATTTCATGATGTATATACTATTATAGATGTAGGCTCAGAAAAGTAAAATATTTTGACACATATAGTATGATATACTATATATGACAGATAAAATAGAATATATACGTACATATACATATATATGTATGTATGTATATATATGGATATATACAGTGCTGGTGATATATATATATATATATATATATATATATATATATATATATATATGTATGTGTGTGTATGATCTATCATCTATCTATCTATCATCTATCTATCTATCTATCTATCTATCTATCTATCTATCTATGATATAAATTATAGTCTGAACATTTCAGTCTATTTGGATGGACATGAGAGAGAGAGAGTGCTTGAACAGTTTCATACTCAGTCTACTCTAGAGTTAGTTCTAGTCAAAAGTCTACTCCAATTTGAAAATTGGTCAGTGATTTCCTTGGTGCACCACTGCATTCATTTTTGACCTAGCACAAAAAACAAAGTCAAAGTGGAAATGATCTCTATAAGTAACATAAAGTATATCTATCTATCTATCTATCTATCTATCTATCTATCTATCTATCTATCTATCTATCTATCTATCTATCTATGTATCCATCCATCTATCTATCTATCTATCTATCTATCTATCTATCTATCTATCTATCTATCTATCTATCTATCTATCTATCTATCTATGTATCTATCTATCTATCTATGTATCTATCTATCTATCTATCTATCTATCTATCTATCTATCTATCTATCCATCCATCCACCATCTATGTATCTGTTTGTGGTAGATAACATAATGTGAGGAACTCTGAGGATTCAGTGGCCAGCATAGAAGCCGCACACATTACAGTGCTGGTGTAGGGTGATCTCATACTTGAAGAAAGGGTTCACCCTGCAATTCTTATACATGAACATACTCCAGTATGCCATGGTTTTTCCCCTATGTGTTATAGAAATCCTTGATGTTGTTCCTCATAGATCTGATTGAATCTCTAAGAACAGTGTTTCTTTAATACTTGCTATGTACCCTGTATTTCCTATGCATTGAACTACTCTTTCTTGAAGAGAGGAGGGTAGGTCACGAGACTCAGGAAGATAAGGATTCTCATAAGGATCAAGAAGCCCCTAAAGCAGTATGACTCATAAGGGTTATTCAGGAAATAAAGGATGCTGGAAAACTGGAGGCTTTCGTGTGGGGCTGCCCACGGGCTGGAAGTCCTAGGAATGCAGCTTTGGTGATTCATCATGTATGCTCAGATGAGCAATTTGATAAAGCAGCTGCATTTGAGCCTTCCATGCCTCTAAGAGTAACGTTCACCTATGTTTCTCCATGTACTCTCAATCAACCCATTGGTTCTTCAAGCTGGACTTGGGTAGAATAGCTTCTTTGATCTGCCATTGGTAAATAAATATTCAAATGTTCATTCACACCTCTGGAAAATTCCTACAGTAGGATAGGAATTTGTTAAAAATTAAAACTTGACAGTAACTCTGCCATATTCTCTCAAACTTCATTTTGTAGCTCATAACTTTAAGTTGACCTACAGTCCCTTGCCCTGACAGAGACAACTTGTTATTGTGTCATGGTGCCTCCTGGAATTTAGTCCCAGCCTATTGGCTTAAAGGTAAGCCTGCTTTGTTTAGATGTTGTAATGTTGCAAATGCACCTGTTATTGTTTTTCCCATATAAAAACTGGTTCTGAGGACTGCCTGTTGCAGTTTTGGATTCCAACTCCTGGCTGTGTCCCTGATTAATCAGTCTTGAAGTATGTGCTCAGTAGATCACGGATACCTGACTGAGAACGGTGTCTGAATGGTTTGCTTGGCTATTCCTGAACCCCAACAGAATCCACATCTTTTGATTTCTAAAAATAACTCTAGTAGATGGTGACGTACACATATAAGAGAATAAAATCAACTAAATGCAAATTTATTTGTATTATGGCTCTGTGAAAATGCTTTGAACAAGGCTGCACACCTATACCTACTTGAGGACTTGGCAGCTACCATTAAGGACAAGTTGGCACATCTTTTCTGATTATGTAACAGGGGAAATGGCTCAGGTGCATGGGCTGAGCTGTCAGGAAAGATGTGAACATCAGATTAAAACAAGAAGAAGGAGGAGGAGGAAGAGGAGGAGGAAGAGGAGGAAGAGGAGGAGGAGGAGGAAGAGGAGGAGGAGGAGGAGGAGGAGGAGAAGAAGAAGAAGAAGAAGAAGAAGAAGAAGAAGAAGAAGAAGAAGAAGAAGAAGAAGAAGAAGAAGAAGAAGAAGAAGAAGAAAGAAAGAAAGAAAGAAAACTGTTTGTTGTTTGCAATGTCAACTGCTGCCTGCATCATCTGCTTGTAGTATTAAATAATGTGGTATAAGGAGAAAAAAAAAAACAAAACAAAGGAGAGTGGACTATGCCACAAACCATTTTTTTTCATGCATAGCAAGAATCCCTACCCATCACATGCAATATGAGTTGGTGATGCATGTGACCCTCATCGTGTTTTCTCAAATGCTGAAGTCTGGTCAAGTGTTGATTTCCCTGACCCCTCGTTTTTGCTTTCTAATAAGGGAAGAATCCATCATAAACCTGGCATGAGTGCTAAGCCATTATCAGAGCTTACTGTGGGTCTTTATACTGCAGAGACGATAAAATTGGTTCAAAGAAGAAAATAGTTGAAGCTGCCTGGGGCTTACCATTCCTTGAATAGCCTTATTCTGTTTGTGTCCTTCTTGGACCCTGTTACAGGTTATTGAAACAGTGTAATAATTGCATCTGATGTTCATTCTTGCAGATAGAAGATCTTTGCTCTATCAGATGGGATTCTTGGGGGAAGCAGATAAAACATTCAAATAGCATGGGTATTCACAAAAGCACGGCTTGAATACATAAGAATTGCTAGATGCTCAGTACTCCACTCTGCACCCCAGTCGACTTACTGAAATGAGAAGGGGGAGTGTAGAAAGAACTGCTTGGCAGGGGTTGTCACCTAGAGTTAAAGCTGTCAGCCAGAAAAAAAATGCAAGGACTAGACACAGAATCTCCCTCTCTTTTTCCTTTACTTTTTCCTGGGGCTTACCACTGAATGTGTCCACATGGAAGCCGGTACAAGAGAGGTTGTTGAAGCCAAGTGATGACCCCTGTGATCTTAGGCAGAGTGGAAAAGCAAGCCAAGAATAGATCTCCACAGCAAATGGGAAAACCCCAGCCCATGTCTGGATTTCTTTCTTAGTTCTGCAATGTAAAATGAAAAGTAGGAAATCCCATTTGAGTGCAACATTATTGGAGTTTTTTTTTTTTCTTTGTTTACTCTCATTCAGATATATCCTTGACAGGAACAAAAAGGGACCTATAGGAAGTATATGGAGAACAACTAACAAGTCTGATAAAATAGAAGGACCAGGTAGATTCACAGGCAAAGCTATTTAATGGTATTAAGCATGCATTGATCCTCGACCATTCAACTCTAACTGACTGTGTTCTTGTGTCATCCCTATAAAGATAGAAAGCCTCAGGATTGAACCAAATTGAAACATCTTTGACCACAAACTGTGATTCATTGTATATTTTAATCTGCTCTTTGTTACCCTAACAAATGCTTGAGATAATCATCTTATGGAAAAAGTTTAGTTAGACTCAGTTTAGGTTTTAGTCTATGGCAGATTCACCTCTTTGTTTAGATAATGCAGATACCATGGCAGGAGTGTGGAGCTGAGGGAAACCACTCACTTTATGTTCATGGCGGAGAGCAGAAAGAAGGGGTTAGGGCTCAACTACCAACTTCCAGTCCCGACTCCAAAAACTCAAAGACATCCAATGAGGCTCTACCAACTCAAGGCTCTGCTATCTCTCAATAGCACTGACATAAGGTTCAATACATGAGCCTTTGGGGGGCAGGAATGGACTAAACTATATTAACATGCATTGCTCCCAAGGGAGGAGAAGATGTTCCACGAAGGATGTAGTTTAATCTGAGGAATCAACCAATGCTTGGTTAACACAATTAGAACTCAAAGTGATCTACCTCAACAGAGAAATACTGATGGACTGAGTTCTGACTCAGACTGAGAGAAGAAATGAAGACTTACAACAGAGAATCACAACAGTGAACCATTTCCTCATAGCTTTCAGTATCAGTGCCATTTCCCCGCTGTGTCAAGTGCTTGTTGAAAGTACCAAGGAGGTTAAAAAAATTGAAGCTAGTACTGAGGATATAGCTTGGTGACTGAGCACTTATCTACAATAGGTATGCTGGAGGGATAGCTAAGTGATAGAATATTGACCTACCATAGAGGTATAGCTCAGTGTAAGAGCACTCACCCAGTACAGCTTTGCTGTGGGGGTATAGCTTAGTGATAGAGCGCTTACCTAGCATAGGTATGCTGGGGTATAACTCAGTGGTAAAGTATTGGCCTCGCATACATGAAACCCTGGGTTCAATCTGTAGCATCACCCCTAAAATCATGAGAAAAATTATTGGTTGAAGTGGCACCATGATGTTACCAATGGCTTTAAAAACAGACAATGGTGAAAATGGGATCATTCTTCATCTCTACTAGTAGTTTCTCACTGCCCTGACAAAACCATCCAAGGTTGGGTAAAACAAAGAGGTCGGTTTTGGCTCGTAATGCACAGTTCACACTGGTAATGGAGGTAGGAGGTCAATGGCTACAATGGTCATAGCCTTGTTAGCGAAACCTCAAGTAGTGAAGTTAGCTCTTGGGTAGATTCCAGCAGCAAGGCAAGCCAGAGCTGGTTGACACTATAGGGACCACTGACTTGTATTACAGACACATGGCAGACGAGTCGATGATGGAGTGTTTGTGGTCCATCCTACATTAATGACACACATTGTGAATAGCATGACTTTATGTTTATGTATTCTGAAGCTTCTCAATTTATCACTCGCTTCTTTTGTAACACATCTCGTATTCCTTTTATTTATCTTACTACTTTGCATCTGGTAGATTCTGAAGTTCTATTTTTAAATTATTAATTATTCAATCATTTCTAATTGTTCACTCCATTTTTTCCTGTGCTAAAAATTCTCTAGACAGCATTTATTTTCATTTCTGGAGATGTGATGGGCCTTTTCCATATTCATGATTCATTCATATGTTTGCTGTATTACTTGACTTTAGAAGTAGATACTTGGGGCTGGAGAGGTGGCTCAGAGGATAAGAGCCCTTGCTGGTTTTACAGAAGACCTGCGTTCAGTTCTCAATCTCTACATGGTAGCTTCCCACTATCGTAACTCCTGTTCCAGGGAGCCCAACACCCTCCTCTGACCTCTGTGGGCACCAGGCATGCGTGAGGTACAGATAAGGACATGTGGGTAAAATATTCATATGTACAAGATAAAATAAATCTTTAAAAAGGTAAACACTTCTTTATTGTTTATTTAAGATTTTAAATAGGATTATTTAAAAATCCTCTTGTTGGTTTCTCATTTTAGTTTTCCTAATAGTACATTGCAGCTGGATTTCTTTACCTCTTACTCAGTGGCAGTTGTTTTCCCTGTGTCTTTGACATCTTAGATGAGGCGCTTGGGGTCTCATTTCTTGTCACTTTTCCTTCCTTTCTGGCATCACAGGAACATAGAAGAGACTCTGTCAAGAGTCTTTGAGCCGCATCTTGAAGTATGTTTTCTATTCCTTGTGCCTGGTCTGGGCATGCTCAGTAATGAAGTCAGCTTAATTCTTTTTATTTTATTTTATTTTATAAAATAATATAATAATGTAGTAGATTATAATATAATTACAGCATTTCTTCCTCTCCTTTCCTTCCATATACCTCTCTCTGCTCCATACTTTTTAAAATTCATGACCCCTTTTAACATCAACTGCCACTGTGTACACACACACACACACACACACACACACACATGCACACACACATATATATACGCTTATATATCCTGCTCATTCAGTAGTATACTGTTATTTTTATGTATGTTTTCAGAGCTGATGATGTGTTATTTGTGGTGGTTTGAAAAGGAAAGTCCCCATAGGCTCATACATTTGAATGCTTGATCATTAGGGAGTGGTATTGCTTAACAGTGATTAGTAGGTGTAGCCTTGTTGGAATAGGTGTGTTCTTGTGGGAGGAAGTGTGTCATTATGAGTGGGCTTTGGGGTTTCAAATGTTCAAGCCAGGCCCAGTGCCTCTCCCTTCCTGATGCTCAAGGATCCAGTGTAGAACTGTCAAACTACTTCTTCAGCACCTTGTCTGTCTGTGTATAGCCACGATTCTCACTATGATGACAATGGACTAAACCTTTGCAACTCTAATCCAGCCCTAATTAACTGTTTTCCTAATTAACTGTGTCTCTCCACAGCAGCATAACACTAAGAAAGTATTAGATAACCAATTGGAGTCCTCTTCCCTGGGGAAGACCACTTTCTACTCTTAGCTTTCCTTGGTTGTCTACAGTTTTTTTCCCCGTGTGTATGTGTGTGTGTGTGTGTGTGTGTGTGTGTGTGTGTGTGTTAGGTTGAGGTCTCATGTGCTTTTCCCTGTCCACTCTGGCATGTCCACTGATGTCATCCTTGTTCACCTCATGTTGAACAGTCATATTGGTGAGATGCTATGGGTGTGGCTTTCGTCATTACCAGGAAACAAACTCTTACAACCTCTTCACAATCTTCCCTTAGTTGTAGATATTTCCTTGAAGCTGAGCTTATTTTTAACCCACTAATTGACAAGGTGCCTCTTGTTAGAGTTATACTGGAACATCCTAGTCATTTTTAACCTTTCTTCACAGGAAGAATCTTACTGTCCTTCCCCATGATAATTTTGAGTCTTGGCTTCTTTCCGACTTTGGAACCATGTCATAGAGGAGCTGAAATGTCAGAGGTGGCTGCTCAAATACGTAGATTTGTTTCCATATTTGCTAGATTATCTTACTTCTGGTTCTATAAATTCTAAGGTTTTTTTTGTTGTTGTTGTGTTTATTTTTTAGCTCAGCTTTGTCTCTTTTTAAATATTTTATAAATATTTAGTGTCTTGTTCTTGAAATAATGATGGAAGAAATAATGAGGCAGTTTTCATGAAATTAATTCTGGAAGCTAGATAGAAGCTTTAAGTAATGCTTCTATATGTATATGCATGAATATATTATGACTTGTGGGTAGTTTTGCATATATGACAAATATTTTCCAAATATAGACATGACTTTCATACTTCTCCTTTCTCTTTTTTAAAAAAACTAAATTTGTTCCATGACAGTTTCATATATAACACAGAAACACGCAGACAGTACATTCTGATTATATTTACCTTACTCTCACCTATTCTCCTTTCATTCTCTTCAAATCAACTCTCTTTATTATCTATGTGCACTTGCTTGTGGAGTTATCCCTTGAAGTATGGGGCACTGATCAGTCACTACATTGCCAAAGCCAATGACTCCGGTCCCCAACGCACCCACCAACAGCTAGAGGGGTAGGGATGTAGTGAATTCTTCACCTGTCCAAAACTACAAGTTGACATGCCCAGTCTCGTGCAAGCCCTCCAGCTGCTATGGACTCATGGTAGCTCAGAAGACAGTATTTTACATACACCCATGGCATCTGGCTTTGATATTATTTCCATTCACTCTTCCATATTTTTCCGAGTCTTGACTGTGTGTGTGTGTGTGTGTGTGTGTGTGTATGAGAGATGTGTGTGTATATGTGTGAGTGTGTATATGTATGAGTATGTGTGAGAGAGAGTATGTGTGTGTATATGTGTGAGTGTGTGTGTGTGTGTGTGTGTGAGGGGGGAGAGTATGTGTGTATATGTGTTTGGTGTGTGTGAGAAAGAGGGGGGTGGATATGTGTGTGTATATGTGAGTATGTGATGTGTGTATGAGAAAGATAGAGGGGGAGAAAGTATGTGTGTGTATATATGTGTGTGTATGTGTGTATGCGTGTGTGTGTGTGAGTGAGTGAGAGAGAGAGAGAGAGAGAGAGAGGAGAGTATGTATATGTATATGTGTGAGTGTGTGATGTGTGTGTGTGTGTGTGTGTGTGTGTGTGATATAATTGTCCTGCTTAGAGCTGAGCATTCAGTGGTTACTTTTCTCAGTACTTTGAGCAGCAGAGTCAGAATTTATTGCAATTCACAGCAAAAAGATGCTTTTTTGGTCACTGTTGTAAGCAACACTTGTTTGGCAGTGTCTCATCATGAGAAACTAGGAGGAATTTTTGAATAAAGATAACTCAATGCAAAACTAACCTAATTTTACCAGATAGAAAAAACTGCTGGTAGTTAGCAGAGGATTAAAAAGTCTGGAAATAGAAAAGATTTAGTAAATATTGCAGGTTGTAGAGTTAATATTGAACAGCAAGTTAAAAAGGGGACAGACGACACAGCCATGCATATGCCAATCTAGTGCTATGATAGAAAGGGAAAACTGAACCAGAGGGTTGTTTTGTTGTTGTTATTTTTGTTTTTGTTTTCTTTTGTTTGAGTTTTGTTTTTGTTTTTATCTGAAAGTGGACTAAGGAAGGCTCTACTAATATTCTATTGATTCTCAGATACAGCCAACCATCGGACTGAACCCAGGGACCCAAATGGAACGGTTAGGAGAAGGGCTAAAGGAGCTCAAGATTGCAGTCCCATAGGAAGAACAACAATCTCAACTAACTGGATCCCCCAGAGCTTCCAGGTACTAAAGCACCAATCAAAGAGTACATATGGAAGGACACATGGCTCCGGCTGCATATGTAGCAGAGGATGGCCTTATCTGACATCAGTGGGAGGGGAGGTTCTCAGTCCTGTAAAGGCTTGATGCCCCAGCATACGTGGATGCTAGAGTGGTGAGGTGGGAATGGATGGGAGGGTGGGTTAGTGTTGGGTTATGGGGTGTCCCGAGTCCACTCTGCCACAGGACTTGGGTCGCTGGTGGAGGTGGGATGTGGTAGTTTTGACTGCGCTTACCCCAGGTGTCAGGCTATATGAAGCCACTGGACACCGCTCTGGGGGTTGGAGAACACAGTCTGAGGTCCTGGAGACAGCAGGAGCTGGCTCAGGGTTTCCCTGCCTGGAGGGAGGCTGGGGCCATCTGGTTCTCAGGCTCTTGAGCACCCAGGTGCCCAGCACGGAAGAGCTGAGAACAGAGTGGGGGGCCTGCAGGCTGGATCTAGTGCAGGGCCGAAGGGGAAAAGAGGGGAAAGCTCCTGCTGGGAGGGTCCTTGGTTTGTCTGGTTGGTGGCTTGGCTTGGTGGAGGCCATGGCTGGGAGCGCTGAGAGGCCTTCTGAGAGAGATTAGGCAGCCATCTCTTTAGGCTAAGGCTTGTTCCATTGCTCCCCACGGGGGATACCAATGAAATGAGACAGTCCATGGTTTTAGGGCATTTATTGTCATGGCGGAGAGTGGCGATGAGTAAAACCTTACCCCACTTCTCAGGGTGGACCTGAGGTTAAATACCTTTTGCAGGGAGGAGTGTCTGGGAAGGAAAGCTTATTGGCTAAGCCCTCCAGGCCTTTAGATGCCTCATTAAAATGGAGATCTGTCTACGTGACCAAGTCCTCTCTCTACCTGTGGAGGGGCTTGGGGCATTGCCCTTAAGTGACTGACGGCCACAAACTTATGGAGAGCTGTGGCCTTGTGTCAGGAGCCTAATGTGCAGGTCACCGGGGTTGCCAACCTTAGCTCAACCAGAAACCAGGCTGCCTGTCATGGTTCTACAGGGGAGCACCTCTTAGGGGCAAAGGGGGGGGGATGGGATGGGGGTTCTGTACGGGAGACTGGGAAGGGGATATCTGAAATGTAAATAAATAATAAAATAACCAACAACAAGAAAGATTGTATGAATTCACAATTTTCCAAGTCTTCTATTTTGGAAAAAGCCTAAGTAGATCATCTGCCACCCATGTCCTTCTCGTAACAACCACAATGTATCTGTTGTAGCCTTGAGTCTGATCGTTAGCCCACAGCACTATCATAGGAGTCGGGGGAGAAATAGCGGTGGGTGAGGTCGAACCAGAGGACAGTCATGGCTGTAACGTGGCCCTGGCATAGGGGAACCAAGGCTAGTTTAAAGAGCTCTGGTGCAGCATGGATTTCAGCCTAGAAAAGAGCTTCCTTTGTGGATGCCATCGTGATGAGGAGAATTCTGGAAAACAACGATTATAGTCAACTGGAATAAGAAAGGAGACTTGTGTCAATAACAACCAAACTAAACTCCTCAGGAGATATTTATATTTATTTAGGTTACCTTGCTTTAGCAGAAGATAACATAATGTGCCGATCAGGAGATCTTTGCAATACATTTGGAAGAACAATTTACAGTGTTATCATTTTATAAAACATCTGACCTAGTTTTGTTGACTGTGTATTTAACACTGTGTATTTAACAGTGGTTTTTAATTCTATTTTGGGGACGTTTGCTTAGTTAAAATAGTACAATATATAAAACACTGGAATCTGTTGTTTAAAAAAAAAGATGCTTCTAACATTGTAGAGAAAAATAGGCATTATGAATTTTATTAATGAAAATTAATTTTAAAAAGGTAAGCACCTTTGTTTGTGTTTTGTTCACATCTCCTCAGACTGTGCGTAGGGTCAAATGCAGGAATTGTAATCAAGAACGAAGCATTCATCTATGTGAGTATATTGAATCCAAATTGCAGTGAAAATAATTGAGCCATCAGAAGTTATCTTCCTTACGTGGGCTATTATGGGTCTGATGCCACAGCTGTTGGCTGTGTGGGCAATGTGAGAAATGGCTTCCCCAACACACGGCTTTGGTTTCCAGGTTTGACTGTGTGTGTGTGTAGTTTTCTTTTCCTTTCCGTGTGTACCCCTTTTCTCATACTGTAGTCTTGTCTGCCCGAATTTTGTTTGGGAAAAGCACACAAAGTAAGTGCCGGGTGGGGGTGGGGCGGGGCTGGGGGCGGGGACCAGGATCTCCTGCTGCTCCTCTCAAGCTCAGCAAAGTTCACCTTGAGGAGTGGCTCTGTGTGGGGGCTTATCTTGAGATGAGAGAGGCTTTCCGTATGGGCTTGGTTGGATTCTGCGAGTGGTATTGGGAAGCCTATGTAATGTTACAGCTCTTCCAGAAGCCACACACTTCCAACAGCGCAGAGTGCACTGCTGAGACAGGACTTGCTAGGGAACGCCATCACACCCTGTAGTAGAATGGAGGCAACTGGTTGCATATGACCAGGTAGGCTAGCAATGAATAAGAGGGAGGCAGAGACGATAACATGAGATGGAAAAGAAGTATGCGTTGGAAAGCAACCCAGAAAAGTGACTAATTGTAACAAAGGGCACATTCATTGTAATTAATCTCAAAGTTCACTTACCTCATTTAGCCTTTCCGTGAGAGGCTTTTCAGGGAAATTCACCATTTCTGATTTTTTACCCTGTCTACATCTTTTTCCTTTTTCCTTTCGAGACATGCTCTCAGAACTCTACACTGGTTGCGGATTTTGAATAAGTAGGAAGAGCTTGAAGCTTTTATTCTGCCTCTAGGATCACAGGCATGTTCCACCATGCCGAGCCACCCTGTGCAGGTCTACCACAGTGTCTAAAATTCTGCCATGGGGCTGCTTTGCTCAGTAAGTGGAGACTACTTGATGACAGAAACTTCTTAATTTTTTCCCATGTTTTATTTTTTAAAAGTTGAAACTGAAGTATACTACTTTCCTCCCTTCGTTCTTCTCCATTTATCCCTTCCCAGGGACCCTCCCTCAACTTCTCCCATTCCTGCCCCCTCCACTTTCAAGTTGATAGCCTCTTTACCTCAAGAGGAAAAAAACAGGACACAGTTTCTTTTCTTTTCTTTTTTTCTTTTCTTTTCTTTTCTTTTCTTTTCTTTTCTTTTCTTTTCTTTTCTTTTCTTTCCTTCCCTTTTCTCTTTTCTCTTTCTTTTTCTTTTTTTCGAGACAGGTTTCTCTGTGCAGCTCTGGCTGTCCTGGAACTCACTCTGTAGACCAGGCTGGCCTCGAACTCAGAGATCTGCCTTCCTCTGCCTCCCAAGTGCTGGGAATAAAGGCATGCACCACTACTGCCCGGCTTGAGGATACAGTTTGAATCAGATCAAAACAAAACCATGCCCAAGAGTGTAAATCTCAATGTCAGCCTTCTAGAACTCACAATCTTCTAGACTTCAAAGACTTGGCACAGCCTACACATCTCAAGGGCTCAGGCCAATTCCGCTCCACACCTGTCCTTTTCTTGGTTAATCTCATGGTTCTGGTATGTCCAAAACACTTGAGTCCCTTCTACAACTGGGATGATCCTTCACTTACAGACTCTCCTGGGCTCTCTTTAGGGACACTAATCCTGCCACAAAGTGCCAAGTCTCAGCTGTCCTTTGTGACCGCTTCAAGTCTTCAAAAACCAGAAGCAGTTGGGTGATTCTCACACATAACCAAATTTCCTTCTGACAGCACAGCGCAGCCTTGCCTCTGAGGGAAGCCACTGTCTTTCCTGAAGCATTCTGCTTGACTTAGTTTCTGGAACACTTGAGGAATTTTGTAGATATTTCTGCAGTAAAAGAACACTCTAGATGCTTTATACTATGTTGGGCAGTTGGTTGGCATAAGTAAGGTAGAACTCCATCACAGAGAAAGTTAGAAGCTGGAGAGAGAAATGTTTTAAGAGTCAGGACATCTTGGAAAGAGGCAAATCAAGAAGATGACAGAAAAGGAATACTTTTGGTCTGGTGGCAGCATGGAGAGGCTTTGTAACTCCATGAGACATAAATGAATTCTCTTTCATAAAATGAGAGAGCATTCCTTGTAAAGAAATACTGAATGTGTTATTTACACAGGAATATAAAATACATGTTAGATGGAATTTGAAAGCTGTTAGGATGAAGCTTGATTGTACTGAGTGTATGCTGGTGTGTGTGTGTGTGTGTGTGTGTGTGTGTGTGTGTGTGTCAGCAGCCAGTGGAAGGAGTTTGATAAAAACTAGTGCCCAGTGAAGGGTAACAGGGAGTTTACCCAGGGAATTTTCCTTTCACCACTTTTCTCATGCTGAAGTGGGGGATTCAGCTTTCTACCTGAAGACTACAGGAAGCTTCTGCAGTATGAGAACCAGTTTAACGGTAAATTGAAGCACATCTAGTATGAGAATTAAGAATTTATCCACACCAATATGAGAATGATGATGAAGATAGCCATGTACTTCATTCATGTTTCCCACAGGTCTCCTGAGGTGTCTGTATTTTATAACGGATAAAGAGAAACATTGTCATGGTTTGACCTTGAAGTGTTCACTGTTGGATTGCATTTCTCTGACAGCCAAATGGTGCTGTTTTGCAGGATGTGTGGAAATAGCTGGCAGAAGTCAGGTCCTTGGCGATGTCTCTCTTGATCTTCATCCTGGGCCTTGGTGAAGAAAACCATTTCTGTTACGTATTCCCACACGTGTGAGCCACTCCTCTGGGTCTTCCCCACCACGATGGACCGACACTTCTGAGAGAGTGAATAAAAAGGAATGTTTCCAAGATGCTTGGGTCAGGTGTTATAGTTACGGTGGTGCGAGACAATTACATGAAAACAGGAAACAGCAAACTGGTGGTCTCAGCTGTCCTGATTGTCAAGAATAAGATAGGATACTGCCTGATGCTGGGATATTCAGGGCACACATTCTCCAATGACTTGATTCCTAGCTTAAAGCACAGCTTGGAGACACTTGGGAAGTAGAGTATAGTAGAGGGGATAGGTCATTAGGTCTTTGAAGCTTACATCCTCTTCCATTTCTGAGGGTCTAGTCAGTGTGAGCCTCATGGTCCCATTGTTGCAGGTTGGCCTCCTGCACTTTTCTGGCCACGAAGATCTACAGATATCTGAAGTTTAATGATACCAAATATATCACTCATTTTAATGCTTCTGCTGAGAATTCCATTACAGTGATCAGAAAAATAAATAGTAGCCTATTCTCAGTGTATGTCCTAGGGTCTAGTAGGGGTTGGAGGAGGGAGATCCATGTAAAAGAAGGATGGGAGAGGGACAAATATCATGAAGGATGCTTGATAAAGCCTCAAGGAATCACATTTTATATTTACTTAACATATATTTGTATCTCTCTCTCTCTCTCTCTCTCTCTCTCTCTCTCTCATCTATCTAATCTTTTTTTTTACTTTTTAAAAATTAGATATTTTCTTCATTTACATTTCAAATGCTGTCCCTTTTCCAAGTTTCCTCTCCAAAAATCCCCTATACCCTCCCCCGCCCTGCTCCGCAACCCACCCACTCCTGCTTCCTGGCCTTGGCATTTCCCTGAACTGGGGCATATAATCTTTGCAAGACCAAGGCCTCTCCTCCCATTGATGGCTGACTAGGCCATCCTCTGCTGCATATGCAATTAGAGACACAAGCTCTGGGAGGTACTGGTTAGTTCATATTGTTGTTCCTCCTATAGGGTTGCAGACCCCTTTAGCTCCTTGGGTACTTTCTCTAGCTCCTACATTGGGGGCCCTGAGTCCCATCCAATACGTGACTGTGAGCATCCACTTCTGTATTTGCCAGGCACTGGCAAAGCCTCACAAGAGAGAGCTATATCAGAATCCTGTCAGCAAAATCTTGCTGGCATATGCAATAGTGTCTAGGTTTGGTGGTTGTATATGGGATGAATCCCCAGGTGGGGTAGTCTCTGGATGGTCCTTCCTTCCATCTCAGCTCCAAACTTTGTCTCTGTAACTCCTTTCATGGTTATTTTGTTCTCCATTTTAAGAAGGAATGAAGTATCCACACTTTGGTCTTCCTTCTTCTTGAGTTTCATGTGTTTTGCAAATTATATCTTGGGTATTATAAGTTTCTGGACTAATATCCAGTTATCAGTGAGTGCATATCATGTGTGTTCTTTTGTGATTGGGTTACCTCACTCAGGATGATATCCTCCAGATCCATCCATTTGCCCAAGAATTTCATAAATTCATTGTTTTTAATTGCTGAGTAGTTGTGTAAATGTACCACATTTTCTGTATCCATTCCTCTGTTGAGGGACATCTGGGTTTTTCCAGATTCTGGCTACTATAAATAAGGCTGCTACGAACATAATGGAACATTTGTCCTTATTACAAGTTGGAACTTCTTCTGGGTATATGCCCAGGAGAAGTATTGATGGATCTTCCAATTTTCTGAGGAGTGGCCAGACTGATTTCCAGAGTGACTGTACCAGCCTGCAATCCCACCAGCAATGGAGGAGTGTTCCTCTTTCTCCACATCCTCGCCAGCATCTGCTGTCATGTGGATTTATGATCTTAGCCATTCTGACTGGTGTGAGGTGGAATTTTAGTGTTGTTTTGATTTGCATTTCCCTGATGATTAAGGATGTTGAACATTTTTTCAAGTGCTTCTCAGCCATTTGGTATTCGTCAGTTGAGAATTCTTTTTTTTAGCTCTGTGCCCCATTTTTAAATAGGGTTGTTTGATTTTCTGGAGTCCAGCTTCTTGAGTTCTTTGTATATAATGGATATTAGTATTATATTAGATTTAGGATTGATAAAGATCCTTTTCCAATCTTTTGGTGGCCTTTTTTGTCTTATTGACAGTATTTTTTGCCTTACAGAAGCTTTGCAATTTTATGAGATCCTATTTGTCAATTCTCGATCTTATAGCACAAGCCATTGCTGTTCTGTTCAGGAATTTTTCCCCTGTGCCCATATCTTTGAGGCTTTTCCCCACTTTCTCCTCTATAATTTTCAGTGTCTCTGGTTTGATGTGTAGTTCCTTGATCCATTTAGACTTGAGCTTTGTACAATAAGATAAGAATGGGTCAATTCACATTCTTCTACATGATAACCACCAGTTGAGCC
>NC_034608.1:75603388-75606878 GCF_900095145.1 Mus pahari | reverse complement strand
TGGTTTGGTTGATTCTTTGTATAGTTCTTTTTGTTTCCACTTCGTTGATTTCATCCCTGACTTTTCTTATTTTCTGCCATCTACTCCTCTTGGGCAAATTTGCTTCCTTTTGTTCTAGATCTTTTAGGTGTGCTGTCAAGCTGCTGGTGTATGCTCTCTCTAGTTTCTTTTTGGAGGCATTCAGAGCTATGAGTTTTCCTCTTAAGACTGCTTTCATTGTGTTCCCTTAAGTTTGGTTATGTTCTGGCTTCATTTTCATTTAACTCTAAAAAGTCTTTCATTTCCTTTTTTAAAATTTCTTCCTTGACCAAGTTGTCATTGAGTAGTGTTCTTCAGATTTCACATGAATGTTGGCTTCCTATTATTTATGTTGTTATTGAAGATCAGCCTTAGTCTGTGGTTATCTGATAGGATGCATGGGATAATTTCAATATTTTTGTATCTGTTGAGACCTGTTTTGTGACCAATTAAATGGTCAGTTTTGGAGAAGTTAACATGAGGTGCTGAGAAGAAGATATATCCTTTTGTTTTTAAGCCAAAATGTTCTGTAGATATCTGTTAAATCCATTTGTTTCATATCTTCTGTTAGTTTCACTGTGTCTCTGTTTAGTTTCTTTTTCCAGGATCTGTCCATTAATAAGAGTAGGTTGATAAAGTCTCCCACTATTACTGTGTTAGGTATAATGTGAGTTCTGAGCTTTTATGTATCTGCCCTTGCATTTGGAGCATAGATATTCAGAATTGAGAGTTCATCTTGGAAGAGAAGATTTTTACCTTTGATGAATATGAACTGCCCCTCCTGTCTTTTTTGATAACTTTGGGTTGGAAGTCGATTTTATTCGATATTAGAATGGCTACTCCAGCTTGTTTCTTAGGTCCACTTGCTTTGGAAATTGTTTTTCAGTCTTTTATTCTGAGGTAGTGTCTGTCTTTGTCACTGAGGTGGATTTCCTGTATGCAGTAAAATGTTGGGTCCGGTTTGTGTAGGTAATGTTAGCTTATGTCTTTTTATTGGGGGGAATTGAGTCCATTGATATTAAGAGATATTAAGGAAAAGTAATTGTTGCTTCCTGTTATTTTTGCTGTTAGGGTTGGGATTCTGATCTTGTGGCTATATTCTTTTAGGTTTGTTGAGGATTACTTTCTTGCTTTTCCTATGGCATAATTTCACTCCTTGTGTTGGTGTTTTCCCTTTATTTTCCTTTGAAGGACTGGATTCATGGAAAGATATTGTGTGTATTTGGTTTGTCATGGAATACTTTGGTTTCTCCATCTATGGTAGTTAAGAGTTTAGCAGGGTATAGTAGCCTGGGCTGGCATTTGTGTTCTTTTAGTGTCCGTAAAACACCTGTCCAGGAACTTCTGGTTTTCATAATCTCTGGTGAGAAGTCTGGTATAATTCTAATAGGTCTGCATTTATATGTTATTTGACCTTTTCCCCTTACTGCTTTTAATATTGATCTTTATTTATTGCATTTGTTGTTCTGATTATTATGCGTCAGGAGGAATTTCTTTTCTGGTCCAATCTATTTGGAGTTCTGTAGGCTTCTTGTATGTTCATGATCATCTCTTTCTTTAGGTTAGGGAAGTTTTCTCCTATAATTTTGTTGAAGATATTTACTGGCCCTCTAAGTTGAAAGTCTTCATTCTCATCTATACCTATTATCCTTAGGTTTGGTCTTCTCATTGTGTCCTGTATTTCTTAGATATTTAGAGTTAGGATCTTTTTGCATTTTGCATGTTTTTATTGTTGTGTCCATGTTTTCTATGGAATCTTCTGCACCTGAGATTCTCTCTTCCATCTCTTGTATTCTGTTGTTGATGCTCACATCTGTAGTTCCTGATTTCTTTCCTAGGGTTTCTATCTCCAGAGTTGTCTCCTTTTGGGTTTTCTTTATTGTTTCTACTTCCATTTTTTAGATCTTGGATGGTTTTATTCAATTCCATCACCTGTTTAGCAGTGTTCGCCTGTAATTCTTTAAGGTATTTTTATGCTTCTTCTTTAAGGACTTCTACCTGTTTAGCAGTATTCTCCTATATTTCTTTAAATGAGTTATTAATGCCCTTCTTAAAATCCTCTACCAGCATCATGAGATGCAATTTTAAATCTGAATCTTGCTTTTCAGGATTGATGGGGTATCCAGGACTCACTGTGGTGGGAGTACTGGGTTCTGATGATGCCGAGTGGTCTTGGTTTCTGTTAGTAAGATTCTTACATTTGCCTTTTGCCATCTGGTAATCCCTGGTGTTAGATGTTCTATTTGTCTCTGGCTGGAGCTTGTTCCTCCTGTGATTCTTTAGCCTCTGTCCGCACTCCTGGTTGTCCAACTTTTTCTTGAGTCCCAGTGGTCAGAGCACTGACTGCATGCAAGCTCTCCTCTTGCAGGGAAGGTGCCCAGAGGTCTGTTTCTCAGCTCTGCTTCCTGTCTGAGGATGGAGGCCCGATGTGACCCTGTCCAAGAGGCGTTGCCACCTCTGTGGCCTGCGCGCTCTCCTGTGTGGGGTATCCTCTGAGAGACCTGGGATACAAGATGGCTTATCTATCTAATCTTAAATTTATGCCTGACATTGCTCCCCATAAGGGCCATAGTGTAACAAATACCACAGTCCCAGTCATGAGAAGCTTACAGCTGTTGATTACGGTAGTCCAAGTTCTTCCTCAGATACTATAGGCTATTGCTGCTGCCTTGGCTACCAACTCCTCAGAGATTGAAGGTAAGTCCTTATCGCTGAAGACATCGCATACTTCAGACACAGGACTCAGAAGATCAGAACTGGATCTGACCCAAGAACCTCCTTCCTATGCTCTTGCTTTCATAGGACCAGAATGGACCATGGATGCTGCCAAGCAGGAAAGATTGATAGTGCTATCCAGCTGTGACTCCTTTGAACTATGACAATGACCAACATGGCAAGATACCTATTAAGGTGAAATACTGATTCATCCCTTGGTGGTAACCAACACCTGTATGATAAGGCCCACTCAATAAGAGGGAAATTGTGCCTGGTATTGGAAACCTAGCCAACTACCCAGAGATAGCAAGATCATGGATTTTAGAAGATAATCTACAACTGTCAATTTATCAGACCACCATAATTCCTAAGCAATTACTTATAATTCTACAAACATGTAAGTGTAGCTTTCGACTCCTCATTGTAAAAGCTTCTCTTTACAGTGACTATTACAGGAAACCACAGTAGGACATAGTTCAGAGATTAATGAATTATCACCCAGCCCTGATGGATACATTTACAACACAATTCCTCTAGCTAAGACTCAGGAATATTGAGGAAGAGAGAGAGATCACAAAGATAATAAGAACCAGAGGACTGGGAGTAAGATCGTGACTTCTAGAAATGACAAGGAAGCTTCACCCATGATATGTTAATAATGTGGCTGCCTCTCACTGATAAGCGGATATTAGACCAGAGTCTTAGAATACCGAAGATACATTATGCAAAACGGAAGAAAACCAAGAAGGATGACCAT
>NC_034608.1:75574002-75603025 GCF_900095145.1 Mus pahari | reverse complement strand
TTGCAAACTTTATATGACCCAGCACAAGGGAACACCTGGGCCAAGTAGTGGGAGTGGATGGGTAGGGGAGCAGGGGCGGCAGGGGGAGGTATAGGGAACTTCCGGGATAGCATTTGAAATGTAAATAAAGAAAATAATAATAATAAATAAATAAAATTAAAAAAAATAATGTGGCTGCCTAAATAAGAGCAGTACAATGTTCACATCAGTAGACATGCTAACAGACAAGGAGAAAACCTCATAGGATTCCGCCCCTAGGGAAAGAACTGCAGGGAACTATTGACTGCTGAGAGAGAGAATTAGTCTCTCTTAGGGATGAACCCTCCAGCTGATTATCTAATATGAAGTGGCCAGCCCTGAAATTATATACAAATGATCTACACTAAATGGACTCAGCAGCTTGTGTTTATATATTTATGTATATATAATATAATTTAATATAATATAATATAATATAATTTTTTTACTCAAAAGAGGCCATCAATTTGAGAGGAGTGAGAGAGAGATGGGGGAGTAATTGGAGGGAGGACAGGAAAAGAGGAAGTGATGTAATTATATTTCAATAAATTTTCTTTCAAATCTAAAAAAAGGAACGGTCACAGGAAAGAAACAGCTTCTTTGAGGTTTTTTCTTTTCTTACTGGGCTTGAGAGTCTGCAGAAACCTAAGCCCTAGATCAGAATGACCAGGTGACTGTGAACTGTGTGTAACATTTCAAAATCCTTTTGGGGGCAGGCATCTAGTCACTGTGCTGTTGCTGTGAAGAGATTCCACGACCATGAAATCACTTATAAAGGAGAGCACTTAATTAGGGCTTGCTTAAAATTTCAGAGGTTTAGTTGGTCATCATGGAGGGGAGCATGGTGGTAGGCAGGCAGACATACTGCTGGAGAAGTTGTTGAGAGTTCTACATGCCAATTTACTGGCAGCAGAAGGAGACACCGGACCTGGCTTGGGCTTTTGAAACCTCAAAACAGCACTCGCTATTAGTGACTTATTTCCTCCAACAAGGACACACCTCCTATTCCTTCTCAAATAGTGCCCTTCTCTGATGACCAAGCATTCAAATAGCAGCCTGTGAGGGCCACTCTTACTCAAAATGCCACACTCAGTCTCTGAGTTTCAATTTCTACGTAGAATTTCTGCGTGCTTCCTGATTGGCCGGCCTTCTGCAAGGATTGGAGATCAGACTTCTGACATCACCAGTCCAGTGCTTAGTACATCCAAGAAGTTCATGAACGGGGGTCGGGGAGATGGCACCACTGGTGATGTGTTTGCTGTGCAGTTGTGGGGTCCCGAATCTGAATCCGTAGAACCCACCTAAGAAAATAATCTGGCCGTTGCCCTGCATGTGTAATCCCTGCACTGGAGGGGCGGAGACAGGCTGCCCCTGGATCTCACTGGCCAACAAGTCTAGCTGGATTAATGAGCTCAAGGTTCAATGAGGGACCCTGCTTCAAAAATAAGGTGGAGAGTGACTGAGGAGACACGACTTGACTCCTGGTCTTCATAAGCATGCACACGCATGTATTCAAACTCGCATGGACTCGTGCACACATGAATGTGTACGTACAATACCTTATGCACAGAAATTCAGGAATTTTTAGCATTTTTCTTAGTTTTGGACTAAGAAGGACTAAGTCTGCCTGGGCCATGCTTCTTGCTTCAAGAACCCTGGATCGCTGTTCTTCTTGTTGTCTAAAATGGGGTCTCACTTTGTAGCCCTGTCCTGGAACTCCTTTTGTAGATCAGGCTAGCCCTGAAGACCCAGAGCCCTGACTGAAGCTGGGATTAAGGGCCAGTGTCACCACCCCTGGCAAACATGTCATCTTATCTTTAATGGCAATAGTGTTTCGGTAGAGGGCATTGCTACCTATCCCCTGGATGCAAGGGAACAGTTTGAAAAGGACCACTTGGATTTGAAGTGAGCTGTCTCAGAGGAGAAAGGGTATAGAGAAAGAAAGCTGACCTTCTGAGCTCTAGTCCAGCATGCATATTGTATTACCGCCGTTTATCTATTAAGATTTCTTTTTAAATTCACTTTCCTTATACCTAAAACCACTGGGTGGGTCATAAGATTGGGTAGGTTCTAGTCATCTGTGCTGGCTGTCAACTTTCATTGACAGTCAGGTCTGGGAAAGAAGATGCATTTACAGTCTTGAACACTAGGTGTCTCTCCCGGACTGGTTTTCAGCCCCGTTAGCCGGGGATGGTGTTTCTGGCTTAGACAGGCACTTGATTGACTGTTTCCCAGGCTCTCACTCATTTTCCTCTGGCCCGCTTCTGGTAATCCTCACTCTTTTCCTAAGCCTCATTCTCTTTCCTGGGATCTCTGCTTTATTAAGAACAGACTCGCTGGATCTCCCCTCTTCACTGCTTTGTAAAGCCCAAGGGTTTTCGCTCTGCTTTCCTGCGAAGCCTCTCACAGTGTGCCGTATCTCATTTATAGTTCGATTCAGAATACCTTATATACAGTGTGGCAAGTCACAGATTTATTTGCTGGACAAAAGGTTGTTACGTTTCTGTTTTGTGTACCAGAAAGGCTCGTATTTTGATGTGAAAACTCAAGGGTTTTGCCTCCACTTCATTTAGAGGAACTCTTATGGTTAAATTGAAATTTCTCTAGTCCTCCTTTATCCAAAAGAGTGTGTAGTATAGAGAATTTTTCTAAAAAGCAAAGCATGTGTTCTATATAATAATAATAATAATAATAATAATAATAATAATAAACGTGTCCAATGTTACTGATACTCTGGGGATGGATACCATCCTGTCCACTGTAAGGAGAAGCAGAGGAAGCGAGAGCTAATGACATTGAGAGGAAGGACACGATGCTACTAAGTGGACAAATGAGACGTAGGCAGATGGATGAGCTTGGCTGAGCAACCCTACATCCATACCTCTGACGGATAAAGACTGGTCTCCCTGTGGCTCAGGGATGCCACCAGCTAAGCCAGATATCCCAGATAAGCAGTCATTACTGTCATCAAATGGAGACAGAGGTGCTCCTCATTTAAAACTCTCAGCTGTAATCATCGACTAATAATGCTTACTGAGTATTACTAGCAACATCACTGTGTTTACACATGCAGCCGACATACGTTTTTTTGGCTCAAGCGGACTTCTTTTACTTGGCAATGTTATTAGGAAATAGCGAGCTTGAGTGACCCCTTGTGGCCAGAGCACTGTGACCTTGGAAAGGCAAGAGGTAAGTGCCACTGTATTACAGAGGAAACTGCAGGAAGAACCATCGTAAAGACACACACCATGGTAAGGACACACAGACGAGACTTTGTTCTCTTCTTACTCCCTCCTTGTGTGCCTTTCTTTTTAGAGCCAGATAACGCGGGCTGGTCTCGAACTCGAGATCTTCCTGTTAACCCCCTCATCGGGCTGAGACTACTGGTAGGTATCATCACACTGGTAGTCTGGTTTCTGTTTATAGGGAAGAACGGATGTTGTGGGTTGATGTTAAAGTCAGAAATTAAATACACCGGAGAAAGTATTTTCATTTCAAAATACTTGAAACAGGAAATTCATTCAAGTTAAGGTTATCTCTCTTAAGATAGAGTTCAAGTATATTTAGACAAAAGCAATGTAAAGAAAAAGGGGTTTATTCTGACCTACAGTTCAAGGCACACTCTACCATGGTGAACAGCAGCAGGGACTTGAAGAAGCTAGATACACTGCTCCCATAATCAGGGAACAGAATGGAGTGAATGCATGCTGTGGTTCAGTCACTTCTTCAATTTCTGTAGTCCAGATTCCCAGCTAGGGAATGGTGCTACCCACAGTGGACTAATGTTTCCACTTCATCAGGACAGTGAAGCTAATCCCCTATAGGCACACCCACAGGTCCATTCTCACTTAGTTCTACATTCTGTCATGCTGATAAGTAATGCAAAGCCTCACATTCACTTAACTGAGATCTAGGTTCATCAGTTCAGTTCCCAAGAGAGATGCTGAGCTGAGTCAAGTAGAGCGGAGCTCACCTGAGCCGAGCCAGACCTGATGGACCCTCCGTGGTACTGGTGGGCCTCAGGTGGCAGAAACCAAGACACATAGTTTAAGAAAAAAAAAAATCCACACTACAAAATGTAAACAAAACAAGAAACTGCTATCAACCATACAGTAAGAGATGTTTACTAGGAATTTTTATGAAATAAAGACTAATGCTGTATGTCAGGAGGTGGAGGTCTCACGGAACGCTTCAAACCAGACAAAATTCCAGCACTGAGAAAGGGAAGTGGACCCAAAGTCCAACCCCCAACTAAGAAGCTATTTATATACCCTGTTTGGAAAGGCAAAAATCAGTTTTCTTCAATGGAGTGCCGCTGGGTATTCCAGCCATATTCCAGGACAGGCCCCCACGTCTCCCTCACCCCTGTTGCTTCTCTCTTCTCCAAATGCCCTCACTTCTGCTATCCCATTTTTTTTTTCTAAAATTAACACTCTGCACATGAAAAAAAAAAAAACCCCACAATGCACTTGCCTGGTTTATTTACCATGTTGAATCCCAGAGCCACCATTTATCTTTTCCTGCATGTCTATGTGTGCCACATCCTCTCTATGCATTCTTTCACTGATTCTAAGCTAGGGCTAAGTCAGGGTTTCCCCTTGAAGACTAGCTTGCTTCATCTCTGTTGTGTTTGATTCCTTTGGGTGTAGACTTAAGAGGGATTTAGTAGTACCACATGGTGGTTCTGTGTTTAAGTGTTTGAGAGAACGCTGAGTTCTGAAGTGCCTGCAGTGTGAGATTACCACCAATAGTGAATAAGGGTTCCTGCCTCCCACACACCCATCCTTGCTATCATTGGTTGGCTCCCTCCCTCCTTCCCTCCCTCCCTCCCTCCCTCCTTTCCTTTGTTCCTTTCTGAGATAGAGCCTCCCTATGTAACCCTAGCTGACCTGAAAGTTGCTATGTAGACCAGGCTGGCCTGGTACTCACAGAAATTGATCTGCCTTTGCCTCTTGAGTGCTGGACTTAAAGGCCTGTGCCACCATGCCTGGCCTCATTTGTTTTCCTAATGATAACCCATCTAACAAGGGTGGATGGAACCTGAGAACAGTTTTGGTTTGCATTTTCTTTGTGGCTAAGAATGCTGAGCTTTTCCCATAGACTTAGGGTAAACTGCTCATCTTTCATGATTAAATCCTTTACCACCTGTTGATAAGATGATTTGTGTTTTTCAGTTTTTAACTTTTAAGTTGTTAACATACAAGTTCTGGTTACATAACTAGCTACAAACACTAACATAATTTTTAAAGCTCATCTTTCTTCATAAAAATTACCTTTGGGAAAGGAATTGATATTAGTTTCCACTGTCATTAAACTGTTAAACAGTTTACCCCCTTTTCTTTGTTTTACATTTTACTGATTCATTCTTATAAGGGATGTTCAGTAGACGGCCCTATAGTGGCCTTTACCTTGTATTTTAGGGACACAGCTTTCAGAAAGTCATCCTTTCCATTTTAGATGTGAATCCTTCATGGGTATGAGGTACCTTCATCAACAAAGGTTCTTCTTTCAGGCAGTAGGAGCTAAGAACAGTGCCTGACCTGAGTGTGATGGAAAGGAGGAATGAATGAATGAATGAATGAATGAATGATGCTGATGACGTAATGCCTTCTGAGGATTGCAGGATATCCCTCTATGGATAGCAGGCCATGTACCATCAGAGTCACAGGGTTTCACAGAGAGAAAGTGAATTCCTGCCTGATCACTCTGGCTTTCCTCATAGGGCGAGCTAATGATGGGTCATAGGAAGCGCAACTGCAGAATTTGTTTGGCTCAAGTTGGGTGAGCCTTATCGTAAGATTCATTAGGTTTTTAGGAGGGAACAGAATGATCTTGTAACAAAAACCATCACCCAACATCAGCCACCACACTCTTGGCAGGGGTTTTAACTCTGTCTATCCCAAGGAAGCAACGACCAGAGTGAAACTGTTGGAAAAACAGAGCTTGCTTTCTCAGAATGTCGAGGTTGGCCTTCAAGGCAGATGTTTAGACTAGTTAAGTTCTTAGTTAACGGAGGGATTGAGTTGCCTCTAAAGACAGGACCAGTAGACCTTGAGCCAACTGAAGTTTAAATTGTTGTGATTCAGAAAGGTGACACATACAGTAGTCACTCAATATTTACTGATTTAACTTTCTTCTGATACTACAAATGATGTTCAAGCTATTAATCAATCAGGAAAATAAAGATTTGACTATGCATTTATCCAGACTTGTGGAACAATTTGCGTAATGCCCTAATTATCTATTTGCCCATAAATCAAGAGGAATGGATATGTAAAACCCAGCTCACTACCTGTTCATTCTGAAGCCAGCATTACCTTCAATGGCATCTCAATGGAGCCGTTTACCCAGCCATGTTTTGTTAATGTCCTTACTGCTACTGGTGTGCAGATTATAATAGTTATCTTTCAAACCGAATTTTTGTCTGTCTGTGAAAGCCCAAATTGGATGGAACAAGGATCAATAGAGTATCCAACTAATACATTATAGTACAAATGAAATGAATCATGGGAAACGAAATGACTTCTGACAAATACAGAGATGAATGCGGCCGCACAAGACTTCAGGTTGTCATTTGAAATTGATATTGTACAGTAGCTACTTGCAGCATGAACTTTAATATCCAACTCTTCCACGTTGCAGGTGTTCATTAATTTTATTTCTAAAGATGCTGGGTGTTGGGAAATAGACTGCCCTCTACATTTCTCAGTCAGTTACTAACTCAGGTTTTTTTTTTTTTTTTATTGCATCTCACACAAAGTGACGAAGAAAGATATTTCTTCTAGAAGTCTCATTTTTATCTCAGTGAGTAACCAGAGTTAGAGATTTAATTTTTTCTCCCTATTTTTCTTATACAAAAATAGTATATTTTGAAAATTCAGGATAGAATTTGAAAACATCCCTTGCAGAATGAGATTAAGTTGAAGGCTTCATGGTAAAAAAAAAATCCTATTCAGATATTGATAGGTTTATGACAGAGTTATATAGCTTAATAACCCACCATAAATTAAAATTAGTGTAAGCCAATATACACTAAGGATTAGTATTAGTATTAGCAATGTAGTTCACCTGCAGTAGTTGCAAAGTCCAGTATAGAGGCACAGTTGTTTACCATTGTCATTATGTGGCTGGCTGGGAATTCTGGCTTCCCACTGCACAGCATTGTGGAGAAGTTATTATATTGCTTATCACCAGTAAAGAAAAATGAAAATGCAAAATCTGAAGTATAATTTCTACTGAAAGCATCTCCTGTTTGCAACATCTTAACTCTGATTTTTACTCTCTGCGTTATAAATGCATAAAGTAATTTAATGGACAGCAGCAATTAGGTGAGTTAAACGTCTCCTCTTTAGAAGTTCACAGAGTTGTAATATGCTCTAGTAGACAGCAGCCTCCGAGCAGGGTGAGGACAAATGGACATTTTCTTGGAGATCAGATTTTAACAAGGATTTTTATAAAATAGGAGGTTAAAATGTTTTTAGATAGTACACTTTAAAAAGCTTTATTGAAGGATAACTGACTAATAACTTCATACCATCTAAATGTACTCTGCAGGTTGTATAAAAATAGGGCATGATGCTGAGCAGGAGATATGTTAGGGTTCAGGGAAGGTTGGAGAGTAGGGAATGGAAACTATCAAGATGTGATATGTGAAACGTTCAAAGAATAAATAAAAATGCTATTTTTAAAAATAAAAGACACAGTGTGATATTGATGTGATTAAGAAGGCTATGATGTCACTACCACCACCTCAGTCCCTGCACATACACCGCCCCCCCTCAGGTGGCCATTATCAGTTTATGCAAGCTCTTGTTCTTCTCAAATGTCTCCCTTCTGAAAGTTAGTCTACTTTATGGAACTCCATAGATTACCTAGGATTTTTAAAAATTCCTTTTTCTTCTTTTGTCACCTTTTTCTTCTTTCAGTAGATATTTTCACAGCTTCCTTCTTCTCCTTTAATAAGCCAACTGTCGATACTGTCTTGATGTATAAAGATTTAATTCAATGTGTTTCTCATCTCTAAAATTTTTGCTCAGTCTTAATTAATTAATCATTTTATTTATTAGAGACAGTATATCTGTGTGTAGCCATGGCTGGCCTGGAAGTTGCATGTAGAAGAGGCTAGCCCCTTGGCTGCCGCTGCTTCCCGAGGGCTGAGATTAAAAGTGTGCGCCACCACAGTCTGCATCACCCAAGTTTTTAAAAAATACGTCTTGACTTCTTTTGAAGCAATTCGTGTGTTTCTTTGTCTTTGAATGTCTTACTATGCAATCTTCTCTGGTAGTGCAATTTTACTATGTTGGTGTGTCTTTTGCTCTCTTGTGTTGAAGAGTGTGCATTTTCCGTGATTAATGGCCTTTTCCAGATTTTGTTGGATGGCTTTGGCGGCAAAGACTACTATCATCTTGGTGGCATTGGTGATGGAGCACAGTGCTTCTGGCTCCAATCAGGTGCCATGGCATGCTCTCAGTCAGCTGAACTGAGCACCAGGGAGTATTTCAGAAGTCCTCAGCAACTGAGCTATGGGTGTCGTAATAGCCATGGGGGAATCATGAGATGCTCAGTAGTGAGTTCTGCTGGAATCTTCTTGGCCCCTTTTTTTCTCTTACCTGGAAAGTGAATCTGAGGAAATCCTTGGGACTCAGACTGGCTTGTGAATGCATTTCGTGTGGTGGTGGTAGTGGTATTAGTGTCTGATGTAAAACAGTCAGCAACATGCCAGGAAACTAGAGCCTCAACTATGAGGATTGATAGCAGACACGGATACCCACATGAGGAGTAGGCTTGCTCAGAATATCTAGCTTCAGGCTCTATGGTCCCTAACTTGCAAAGATGTTATTTCCACCATCCAAAGAATGAGTAGACATAGGGCAGCCAGGACACTGAAGTCTGGAATACTGGCAGGAGAGAAAGATCTGTAGGTTGGGGAGTGGGATAGTCCCCAAAGCTGTGGTTCATATATATCAGGTATGCATGACCAAGAATAAATATCATAAATATATTATTGCATTTAAAATAATTGTGTCCGTGTTGGGAGTGATGAGTACAAAGGTCAGAGACCAGCTTTGTGGAGTCAGTTTTCTCATCCCACACTTATGTAGGTTCCAGAGATCAAACTCAGGTCTTCACAATTATTTTCATTTATTGAACTACCTCACTTTTACCTCATGGATATTTTTGATCCATTTGCCTGGGCAAAGTATCAAAATGATAAGATTATAGCTCAACAAATTTAAAAATGATATTCATATACATTTCTAATGAGGTCACATGTTTTTGGCATGTTAACATAAACATGTTACAGTGCTTGGAGGACCTATAGAGTAAGGATGTTTGAAATTGTTTGGGGGAAAATGTGAATGTCTGAGAATTCAGCAAATGAAGGATTTTAAAGTCCATATTCTTCCCGAGTTGTTCTTTTTGCGATGAAACCTTTAAGAAAGTTTCAACTGAGTTCACATGTTCAAAGGTCGGGGAATCACTGGGGAGGAAGATCTTTTCCTTTGTTTTAAATTCAAGGATAAATGCAGAAAGTCAGACAATATTCAGATGTTGTGAGCTGAGGCAAGTGTGCACATAGAGCCATTCTTCTGTGGTGACCTCTCTGGTAACAGGGCCATCAGGTGTGTCCCTCTACAAGTTCTTGACACTGTTTCAACAGACATAACTATGAATACATGGCATAGAGTTCGGACTAAGAATATTTTTACCATGTTTTGTCAGGTCAATGACCACTAACCATAACCATATTTTTTAAATTGGTAGATATCAAATTGTTTTGGTCTCTAGGTACCTAGAAGCAGCATTGATTCAGCATGTATTGGTTGCCTCTAAATCTCATGACTTTGCACCAATTTTTTTATTGAATATTTTATTTATTTGCATTTCAAATGTTTTCTCCTTTCCAGGTCTCCTCTGCAGAAACCCCCTATCTCATATCCCCTTCCCCTACATCTATGAGGGTGCTCCCTTACCCACCCACCCATTCCCATCTTCCCGCCCTGGCATTCCCTTACACTGGGGCATCGAACACCCTCAGGCCCAAGGGCCTCTCCTTCCACTGATGTTCAACAAGGCCATGCCCTGCCACATATGTGGCTGGAGCCATGGGTCCCTCCATGTCCATTCTTTGCTTGGTGATCCAGTTCACAGGAGCTACGAGAGCTCTGACCGGTTGACACTGCTGCTCCCTCAGCTGCAAACACCCTCAGCTCCTTCAATCTCTTCTCCAACTCGTCCATTAGGAACTCCTGTGCTCAGTCTAATGGTTGGCTGTGAGCATCTGCCTCTGTATTTGTCAGACTCTGGCAAAGCCTCTCAGGAGACAGCAAAGCCATTATCAGGCTTCCATCAGCAAGCACTTTCCAGCATCCACAATAGTGTCTGGGTTTGGTGACTGTATATGGGATGGATCCCCAGGTGGGGCAGTCTCTGGATGGTCTTTACATCAGTCTCTGCTCCACACTTTGTCTCCATATTTCCTCTTGTGAGTATTCTGTTCACCCTTCTAAGAAGCACTGAAACATCCTCCAACATGTAATAAGGACACATACTCCACTATGTTCATGCAGCCATATTTATAATAGCCAGAAGCTGGAAACAACCTAGATGTCCCTCAACAGAGGAATGAATGTAGAAAATGTGGTACATTTACACAGTGGAAGACTACTCAGCTATTAAAAACAATGACTTCATGAAATTCTCAGGCAAATGGGTGGAACTTGAAAATATCATCCTGACTGAGGTAACTCAGTCACAAAGGAACACACGTGGTATGTATTCACTGATAAGTGGATATTAGTCCAAAAGTTCAGAGTACCCAAGATTCAT
This sequence comes from Mus pahari, assembly GCF_900095145.1. Classification (NCBI taxonomy): domain Eukaryota; kingdom Metazoa; phylum Chordata; class Mammalia; order Rodentia; family Muridae; genus Mus; species Mus pahari. Next base: position 75,592,177 of record NC_034608.1, on the reverse strand, counting down.
TTCACAGACCATATGTACCAATTATTTCATTTTGTAGTTCTTTTGAAAGTAAGCACTTATCTGTCCACATTTTTTGCATATGATAAGTGTGGTTTAAATAGCTATGGTACCCATAGATTCATCTGTTTGAATACTTGGTCCATAGGGAATGCACTCTTAGGAGGTGAGGCCTTGTTAGAATGGGTGTGACCTTGTTGGAGGAAGTGTGTCACCATGGAGTTAGGCTTTGAGGTCTCCTATGTTCCAGTTATGTCCAGAATGGCACACATATTAGCTGGTATTTTAGCATGGGTTTTAAAATTTATTTATTTATTTACTTTTAGGGGAGGGAAGGGAAAGTGATATAACTAAAATTTCTTTTTTATTGAAAAAATATTTTTCAAGCTATATATTTTGACCGTGGTTTCCTCTCCTCCATCTTCTCCTGGATCCACTCCACCTCCCGACATTCACAACTCACACCTCCTTTATCTCTCTAGAAAACAAATGAGCAAATAACCAAAAAGGACAACCAAGCCAAATAAGAATGAAAATTAAAACAAAGGAAAAGGACAAATATTATTTTAAAAAATGACATTCATCTCATATTGCATGGATCCAGATCAAAATTTCTGTAGAAGAGTTTTAAGTTGGTATGGCCCTTCTGTAGCAGTGCCCAGGATTTCCAAAAGCAGGGCATCTTGTTTCTCATTGAACTGTCATGGTCTTAAATAGGGAACAATTTGAAGAGGTAATAATGGGGAGGCATGAGAGGGAGGTGGTTAAGCTCTCAGTTGGTGAAGCAGATTGTGGAGGTGGGGATGTGGGTTCTACTGTTTGCTATTATTATCTCTCTGATCATGTAACCTCACCTTCAACCATAGCAATTATCCTTAGGCTGACATGCACTTTGAAAGTGAGGCATCGACTTTGCCTCTGCGTTTTACTTTTTCTTCACTTCCCAGGGTTTCGATGGGTATGAAGTTAGAGGTGCATTTGCTGCTGAGGAAGCAAGGACACAGTTGTCAGTCGTCATAATATCATAAATACAGGCAACGTGCTTAATCTCCGAAGCCACTTCAAGTTTTCCTATCCGTGTGCAATATTGCAGTGAACACACCCATAAGCAGAGCTTGTCCTTCCCTTTGGCTTTCAGATTTTATTTATTTATTTACTTTTAAAAATGGAATTACAAGGTCATAAGGCATGGTATTTTGTGGGGTGGGTAGGATCTTCCCATAGTCATGTCTTATGGGTTTGCCACAATGTTTGTCAATTTCACTGCTTTCATCATGCCTCAGCTCACCAGCTTCATGCTGCTGGTGAGAATGTAGTTTCTCACTTTAAAAATAGCCCTGCAATTTTGCATCAAATTGATTATTAGCAGAATTGAATATGTTTTCATGTTTAGTTCCTCTTTCCTTCTGAAAATGAATAAGTAAAAAAGAAAAGAAAATTCCAAATGGGAATGTNGTGAGAAAAGGTGCCAGAAGAAAATTCTGAGAGTGCTGGATTTCAGTATCAGTGAAGTGAAAAGGTTATGACTTACTATGAATTATGATATTAATTATGATAGCTTATAATATATCCCTATGAGAGAAAGTGTGATTCCCACTGTGGGAGAATTATCTCCATTCACAAGGTTTGAGAGACTGTAGCACTGTATAACAAATATGGAACTGAATATAGAAGAAACAGCTTTTAGAAAGGCACAAAGATTGGGCATTTCTCACATTGCCATGATCCCTCATTTCCATTGTTTCAGATGGTATTCTCAATATCTTACCTGGGCTCCTGAAACACAACGCAATGCTTTTATTGTTATCTTTCCACGCAATCTTCTTTTCTGGAAGCTGCTAGTAAGCGCTAACTAGTTGTTCTAGCCACCTCACATTAACCTCTAAACANCAATATGTATATTGTTTGATATGTCTGCCCAGTTAGGATTTTAGAACCTTGTCAATCATATTTGATGAGGAAGTTTGTGAGNCAAGACAAGACTTCTAAAATTTATGTGGAAACACATCTACAGATTGATGGTTGGCTATAAACCATCTTCTCCCTAGAATTTATAGCTCACATGAGATCCTAAGGTCAGGACCACCTAGTTATTTCTTGGAATGGCAGTTTATTGCCTTGACAGATATTTTAACAACTATTTTGTACTATAAATCTTTGATAAGAAAGGTCCTGCATATTTTACAACCTGAACATGATTCACAAATTGCAGAGTGAAANATGTAGTATTCGTCGAGATTTTAATGTCCCATTTTCAACCACCTAAGCATTTATTGATAATACATTCTGTGAAAAATAGTAGATTGGGAAATTTGGAAAAGTAAAATTCATCCTTATTTGAAGGAGCTAGGGTTGATAATAAAATGAAAAGTTATGGTTTACAATCAGTATGATCATGAAATGATAACTAACCTGCATATTTAAGGATGTACTACATTTTTACTATTTTGACTGCCAAATTTAATTTTTAANCCTATACTATGAGGTACACAATTAAAAGTGGCATGTCAGCTGTAGATTCTTAGATATAGAACCGGAAATATATGTGAGGTCTGTGTAGCAATGGAAACAACGGTGTTAAGTAGGAANCAGTTTTGAGGAGAGATGCCACAAGGCATCTATAATGATAATCAAGAGGATATATAAATTTAAGTAGACTGTTAATAAAATAAACATGCATAATTATGTTGTCCAGATAACAAATTCTCAGATTTGGAAGAATAAGATTAGATTCTTGAGATTTTTNTTCTTTCTACTCTTAGTCTCTTAATAGGCTACTCTCTACTGGAGTTGCTTCTCAGATGCAGGTCAGATTAAGAAGTTGTCTTGAAGTATAGTCTCCACTGGAGCCACGGTGGATACCCACAATGTTGAGGTAAGGGTCAGGAGTTCCTNAGGACTATTATTTGAAAGCCCTCCATATCTTTGGAATCAGCATTTATAGTTTGAACATAGATCTCAAAATGTGGAGGTACAACAGGAATCACGATTCTTCATGTTCCTACTCTTATATCAGCAGTTCATGGTAGAGCAGACGTGATGTATGGGTCTACATTCTCTTTTATGCCACAAAGTCCCTACAAGGACAGATCCAGGGAGGAATTATTTATTTATGATTTCTGAGAGTCCAGTTTCCAGTCTTGTGTTTTGTGTTTCTGGGACCATTGTGAAGCAGAACAATGCTGTGATTGACATGTGCAAGGAGGANCCTGCTAGAGGCAGATGAGAAGAAGAGATGAGAACAGCTAGGAAGAATCCAGGGCAGGATACTGTCCTCTGAGACATGACCTCTGTGAATTACTTCCTTCAGCTAGGCTCCAACTCTTTCTATTCAACACTTACTGATAATGCCACCATGTGAATGAATCCATCAAGAGATTAGTCCATCCACTANTCAGGATCATCATGATCTGATTAAGTCTGCCTTCTCAGACACACTCTGAAGTATGACTCACAATCTCCTAGGTGACTCATGATCCAAGCAGACAGCCCAAATCAGGTAGCCCAATGGCAAAATGCTCACTCTGCAAAAGGAAGTCTGCACGCAACCCTGTTTGNGTTTCGGTTTTGTTTGATTTCGTTATTTGATTTTGGGGTTTCCAAAATGGCCCTTAAAAGTATTGTTGTGCCAAGTCCTTCACATGANGTTTGCGGGAAAGTGAGTGGAAAGATTGTTAACAGCAAGAGGACCAGCAAATCTGCTGTGTCTCCTANTATGTACAAGAACACTTCATCCATGATACCTGAACATGGGCTGCCTGAGAAGACCCGAATAAACACACCCGAATGAACACACCATGCTAATGTAGAAAGAGGGACTCTCACAGGGCCTCACCTCTAGACAAAGANCCATAAGCAATTAGTGAATGCTGAGAGCAGGAGAAATAGTCTTTCTGAGGTATGAATCCCCTTATTGATTATCCAATATTAAGTAGTCATCCATGAAATCTCATACATACTAAATATATTAAACAGATGGTATTCATATATTCACACACACACACACACACACACACACACACACACACACACACTCATGTACAAGAGGCCATGGACTCCAGAGGGAGCAAGATGAGGGAACATGGGAGGAGGTGGAGCACAGAATGGGAAGGCAGAGAGTGATGTAGTTATCTTTTAATTAAAAAAAAATTAAAACAAAAATCTGTGTTACTGTTACTGTGTTTGTCTCTTAGTGGGGACTACAGATCATAGTGTCCAGTTGTATCTAGATCTTAGCTTATCTGCTGATTCAATTTTGAAAACAACTGTGGTTGACACATGCCAGGAAACATTTGTGAGTCACCAATAAACCACTAAGGAGCTGAATCCGATGCAATCCCATTAGGGTCTCTTTATTCAAGCTCGAACTTGAATCACACCACTGTCTCTGATGCAGACGAATGGGAGGAGGCAGCCCTCAGCTTAGTTTCAGGCAAGCATTTACAGAGACAAGAAGGGGCATCAAGCCCAGCACACATCTGACTGGGGGGTCATTATGGCCTTTAACATAATTGGCTGTTGCTGGGAGCCAAACCATAAACTTAACTTCTGCTTTCCTCCTGAGTGGTGGGTGTTAAGCGATGTGTCAGCTGGGTGTGGTGGTGCACGCCTTTAATCCCAGCACTTGGGAGGCAGAGATAGGTGAATTTATGAGTACAAGGCCAGCCTGGTCTACAGAGTGAGTTCCAGGACAGCCAGGGCTACACAGAGAAACCCTGTCTCGAAAAACCAAAAAAGAAAAAAAAAAAGAAGTGATGTGTTTATAACCTGAGGGTGCAGATTTGTTGAAGAATAACCTGGATATATGCTAGACACAGGTCTTTTGGGGGTGTAGCCTGGAAACTGGTATAGGTACCAGTCAACTTGAATTCAACCTTAGGTTAGGTTCTCTAAGATGGAGTCTGAACCCGAAAGACTCGGTCTCTCAGACTCAGACCTTCCTCTCCCCGAGAGTTGTTTTTCTCACCTGAATAATGGTGATAATAACTGTATATCAAGTGTAGGGGCTTTGAAATGAAATGACTTACACAATATTTTTCCATCTGCTTGTGTGGATATACTTGAGACCGGATCACTGTTTAGACTAACTGTGACATATTGCACTGTCACCTTACAGGCTTCTTAGTGATACTATTATTTTTAAGATTTCCCCTCAATATTTACCTAGAATTAAAGTGTCACTGTAGTTTCACATGTTGATTCATTTTCTTTTCCTTTTCCTTTTACTATGCAAATATAGCTTCCTTTTACTTATATTATTTTTTTTAAAAAATAAGTTTTAATTTTTGATACAGGGTCTTGGTGCACAGGCCAGGGTTCCCTCAAACTCATGACCTTTGGCCCCTATCTCCTTTACGTTGGAATTACAGCTGATCGGCTTGCCCACAAAGGTCACCATCATACAGTGATACATCAGATTAAGTAAGAGCAAGGAGATGGTTGACATTACTATGATTTGGATTGGCTGTCTAGCATGGTATGATTATTATCTGTAATCATCCACAGATTATTTCATTTTAGGATTAATTTTGTGTTTGTATTTTGAAACCATAACATTTAGGTAGCACTAAGATACTTAAGATCTGGTGCTATTTGTGATTGCCTAGATTTTAGGATTTCTAGGTGATTATTTATCATGTGATAATTTTCATGAGGAGAATAATCAGATTCTTTTTTACTGAAGTAGATTTCAATTGCCCTACATTATCATTCTGTTTTTTTTTTTTTTTTAAATCTCTCCCTAATTATTTTCATTTAGGACTCCCATGACTTCATTGGCAGGAGTTAGCCTTCAGAGTTCCTGTCATTGGCTTGCCTTTTAAATTTTTACTCTGAGAAATTTGAATCCTAAGTTTGTCTTCCTGGGGTTGGCCAGCCCCTGTGACTTTATGAGAAACCCAATTATATTTTCCTTGTTTACAGTGGTAAGACCCACCTTTTGATTCTTTCTGGAAGCGTGTGTTTGATAACCTCCATGTTGCCGTCATATGATTTTTGGCCCATGCTTCATTTCTTCTTCATCAGCAGAATATATGTCAGGTGCAGCTGTGTTTGGGATGGGAACCGTCCCCTACAGTGTCATGTGTCTCAACACTTGCTCATGAGCTGTAGGCATCGTTTTGTGAAATTCAAGAACCTTTGTGAGCTGGAGCACAGACAGAACAAGAGCTCGTCACCATGGCATGAGCGTTCAGGTTTATATCTCAGCCCTGCTTCCAGGAGGATCTCTGTTTCCCATTCTGCCAAGATATGAGGCAACAATGACCTCATGCTTCCTGCCAGCGAGGAGCCTCCTGCTGCCACATCTTCCCCACCATGCTGGGTTGTATCCCTTCAAACCTCAGGAACTAAATAGATCCTTGCTTCATTCAATTAATTCTTGTCCATTATTTGGTCACAGCAGAGAGTAAAGTAACTAATACAGGCCACTTATAAAGATCACTGAGTGTTCGGATAAGCATGCTCTTTTTTTTTTTTTTTTTTTTAATTTCCCATAAGAGCCATCTCAAGTTGTAAAACAGAAAGTCCAATTCTCTTCCTTTAATATTATGCATAGTGATCACCCTCCCCTTCTGGCATGTTTCTTGAATTTGGAAACCACACTCTTCAAGTGACAGAATTCACAAACCTGATAGCCATGCTGAGGCGTGTCTCTGCACAGCTTAGCACTTCAGAGTCTCTGAAGCTGCTCTAGTTCCCCTGATTAAATTCTGTCCACGTTGTAGGTGCTAGTGCGCTCTGACAGATGGAGTCTGGGCTGGGACTGGAGCTTGGCAGACGTGCCTGCACTCACCTGCAGACTGTCACCTCAGACTTTCCAGTGTTGCATTCTTTGCCGTGATCAGACTGTTCCTCACAGCTTTTCTCAGTAAGGACAGCGTGCAGCCTGGATCCCGCAGTGTTCTAGTTGAGGTAGCCCCATGCTTCTTACAAGGAAACAGCAAACGAATGCGATGTATCTGTCTTTCTGAACTTTCTAGACAACTGTGTATGAGAAAGTCCTTGTAGGGTAACTTTCTCTTCTACAGTGTAGACTTCTTTCTCTAATAATTGCCTACCAGGTAATACCAATCTCTATCCATTCTTCAGAATCTTTCTTTCTAATTAAACAATGCAGGTCAAAATTAAAATGGAACAGCATTGAAATCCAAGATAACAAACACGTGAGTGCACTGGAACACACACGCACCTTAAATAAAGTCTTTATGCTTTGATAGAGTGAGCGTTTTCATGGTTTGTAAGATTTTAAGGGTGAAGGGAGAGAAACTCTGGTTTTTGACTCAAGGATGAGAGGAAATAAAATAGAATGCAACGTGATGAATTATGTTAAGAATGAAAAGACTGTGACTCCAGACTTCAAGCACTGCCACGTGCGAGCCATTTCATTTCCTCAAGTGTTGCACATGCATGAAGCATCTCTGACTCCTCAGGTTTGAAATGAAAAGCCAGTCAGGCAGCTAGAGGTCCATTTCTTTGAGGGGAAATTAGGTAAGATGGAGATCACAGTGGAGAAGATTTTGCATATTTGGAGGTAACACAGGAAAGGGTAGGTTGTTCATTAGTATTAGTCTCGAACAGCTCAACAAGCCTACACCACAACAGAAGATGGGGTGCTGGAAGGGATTTAACACTTTAACTGACAGCACCTTGAATGTGAGGACAAGAAGGAGGTTCTGAAGCCTTAAACCTATTGTTTTTGCAGCCTGTTTTATTTCCTGGCCCACCACTTTTTGCTCTCATGTGAATTACGCCACTTCTCTTTTCCCTTAATGCACAACTGTATCTAGGGATTCTGTCCTGGTGTCCATCTTAACTTTTAGCCTTTCTTTTGACTTGTCTGAGGCATAATTCACACATTCCCATCCAAGACAGCTCCAGCCAACCTCATTTTTTATGGTCCTGTTCTGTGGAGCACACTAGAATTTTTTTTTTTCCCCACACTTCAACAGATTTGAAACATGATGAAGAGTTTGGAGGACAGTGATCTCTATGGACCCATACATCTGTCAAGAGGAAGCAGTTGCTCCCGTGTGGATGAGGAGGACACGGGCTGTATCCTCCCATCTATGAGCAGTGTCCAATGGGAACTTGACACTTACCAAAAGGCTTCAGGTCTGTGCTGGGCTGTGTTTATGTCCAGACATCTTAAAAGCTGGGCATTTATAGCAGATTTCACTAGCAGCAGCTCTAAGGCATGTGATAGTAACTATCTAACCTGGCAGATCCTTGGGTACTCCTGGTGTGATATTGCAGGCAGCACCTTCAACATCGTCTAGAACTAACTGAAGACTAGGTGGTACTTGGGATTCTTACAGGAACAAACATGAGCCCAGAGTTTATAATTTCAGAATTACCAGCAGGGTACATAATTAATTGTCAATTTATAGTATCCTGTGCTCTCCCTAATTTCCTTTCTCCTTTTCTAGTTTTAGGAAAGGATTCTCAGAGGATATCTTTTGTTTATTGCTGACACCATAAATTTCTGTATGCCCACAAACACCAAAAATGCACTTCAAGGAGAAGTTTGGGTTACCTTAAAAATGGGCTTGCCTGCTTCACTGAACACAGCTTTTCAGAGCTGTAATACCTGTTTCTTTATGTATAAAAATCCTTGATTGAGAGCTGCAAATATACTCAGATTTAAAAAAAAAAATATGGGCTTTTATGTGAAGAAGCACAAGATACACGAGGTTGAAGGTACAGTGTGGGAGAAACCCACATTGGTGGTAAAAGCAGACACATTAGGAAATATATGTAAAAAATATATGAGAGACAAAAGTGAATCCACCTAAAGGAGGAAGAATAGGAAGCTTTCACAGAGGAAGTGGCATCTCAAGTGGCATTATAGAGATCGAAAGATGTGTGTTCACCAGGCTGACAGAATTCTCAGTATGTTATAACATGCAAGCCCCAAGATTGAAGCCTACTGGGGAAGTATAAGAAAGGCCATGACTTGGTGGGTAGAATTAGCTTAAGACTTTCAAATTCCATTTGCTATCTCCAGTTGTGTTTGATGGTTATAAGACAGATAATACATACAGAAAACTCCCTTTGAAATAGGAAACCTATTAGAGCTGTTTTCTTTTTGAAAGAGATTAGTGAAATACTATTTACCAAGAATACAAGAGGAGGGCTTGGGTAACAACTAAGTGGGTAAATTTTTGCCTTGCACATATGAGGTCCTGATTTTGACTTCTCAGATCTCAGGATAAAGAAAATAAACAAATATACAAACAACAACAGCAACTACAAAAAACAATAGCAAAACCAGAAGACAGCTGAATTCGATGGCACATACTTGAAATATCAGCACCAGGCAAGCAGAGAAATAAGGAACTCTAAGGCTTGCTGTTCTAGCTTACTTGGTAAGTATCAAGCCAATGGACAATTTATAAGTCCTCCTAAGTGTTCAAAACAAAGGAAGAGTGGAACACATATTACTTTAAATCAAAAGCTAGAAATGGTGGAGTGAGGATGATAAACTAAAAGCTGAGGTAAGCTTAAAGCTAGGTTCTTGTAAGAATCATGTCTACACTTCTCGAGTTCTCATTCACACAAAATGGTCCAGGAAGCAAGACAAAGGTGAAGGGGAAATAAATCAGTCTCACTGCTGTCACAAATGATACAGTGGTCTGAACTGAAGGTCAGACAAGTCAGGTATTCTCTTAAGGTGATTTTTGGGTTGTTGTTGAAAATGGATTTTTTTTTTCATAAAATATTCTGATCATGATTTTCCCTCCCTGGACTCCTCTTAGGTCTCCCAGCCTCTCCATGAATCCAAATTAACACCCTTTCATTCTCTCATTAAATAGAAAACAAGAAGGCAACTAAAAAATAATACAAAACAAAAAAACCACAATTGGACCGGAATTGCATAAAAGAAAGAAACAAAAAATAGACAAAGAAAAGGCACAAGAAACACATACAGCTGTGAAGACTCGGGTGTGTGCATGTGTGTGGGTCTGCATGTGTCACAGTATGTAGAGGTCAGAGGCCAACTTGTGGGGGTTCCTTCTCTCCTCATTGCTCGCACATTGCACTGTGAGTCTCCCCAGGTGTCATATATTAACACGTGTGAAGACTTGAGGACAAATATAGTTGTATGGAAATTCCCAATGGAGTTTAGTTCTTTTACTGCTTTGGATTTATGGGAAACTTCTCCTTCTCTATAGGCATTGTTTAGGGTAGAATATCTGTTGTGCAATGCAAGGTCAGCTTCAAATGAACAGTGTATTTGTATGCTTATGTAGAACTCAGGGGTGGAGTAATGACAGCAGTATGTGTATAGGACATATTGTTAACCATGGATGTTTTTATACCTCATGCTGTCATTATTAATCTAAGAAGTAGTGTGTGTGTGTGTGTGTGTGTGTGTGTGTGTGTGTGTGTGNGAGAGAGAGAGAGAGAGAGAGAGAGAGAGAGAGAGAGAGATGTAGTGTCTCAGGAAAAGTAATTTTTCTTGAAAATATTTTAAATCTTATGTTAGAAGGTGTCCTTAAAGGTTTTTATTTTTTCCTCTAGTGATTTGTAAATGAAATGTTTATACATTATTCCGTTTTGTCTTATTGGATACTTGAGTAATTGATAATTTTTTAATTTAAGATTTATTTATTTTAAATTGTGTATGTCTGTGCAGAGGAGTGTCAATGTCTGCAGAAGCCAGAAGAGGATGTCACATTCTATTTTCATGTCTGGAGTTAAGAGTTGGTTGAGTAGCTCACCGTGGAATGCTGGGTCTAAACTGGGCCCTCTAAAAGAGCAGTATGTATTCGTAACTGCTGATCCATCTTTCCGGCCCCTGTAGGTGATAACATTTAGACTTTTTGCTCTAAGCACTCATCTGACAGCCATTTATGCTAGGTGAGATAAAAGCCATTTTTTTCTTGCTTTACACATTCATGAAGTTATAATTGATAAAGAAAAAATTATAATTACATACATTTTTTTATAAAGTTTGTAATCTGGTTTTTATATATGTATATCTTGTGAAAGAAACCAAGTCTGGGAAGTGGTGGCGCACGCCTTTAATCCCAGCAATTGACAGGCATAGGCAGGAGGATTTCTGAGTTCGAGGCCAGCCTGATCTACAGAGTGAGTTCCAGGACAGCCAGGGCTGCACAGAGAAACCCTGTCTCAAAAAGCAAAAACAAACAAACAAAAAACCAAATAAACAAAAAAAGAAACTAAGATAATTACTATGCTTATTAGTTTATATAATACTATATTTGGTATGGGATGAGGGCATCTATAATCTTCTATCTGAATTTTTATGTATATAATACACTATTATTAACAATGGCTACATTGAATAGAAATGACAAATGTATATATCTGTCTAACTGAAACTTAAATTTTTTCCCATTCTCCATTCCCCTCATCTCATGGCACCCCTCACCTGTGTATTCTTTCTCATTAGCTTAGTTTTTATAGTCTAAACAGTAGCAAAATTATATTTATTTTAATAAATATATTTTTTCTTTTTCTCTATGTAATTCGGGCTGGTCTAAAATTCACAATCTTGCCTCAGCCTCCGGAGAGCTGGGTTTGTAGGAAGGCATCATTACAACAAATGTAGTTTTATCGGTACATAGCCATGGCAGTTTGTTTGTGACAGTTTTCAGACGACAGCCACAACTGAATACTTGTGACCACATTTTTCAGAAAGCCAAAATAGGAACCATCTGGATTTTGAAGAACAAATTTACTGACCCCTCTTGGCAGTATGTCAGCTTTTGAGTCTACTGAGACTCATTGTAACAAGTAATTCTCAGTAGAATATTTCAGGGTGAATGCTGCCTTGATAGTACTGCCTTTAGAATCATATCTAAAAATAGGTTAAGCTTTTCTGGGTGAGGAGCTTAAGAATGGGACATTCATGTTACTGAGTTCCTTTTGCCAGGAAGTTCTTCCTGTGGTCTTGAAGATCCTCATTTCCCCACTCTCATTTGGTTTCCCCTCTCTATCAGGATCTCCATGGTGCATCTCTAGGGATGCATTCTGTCTGCTGCACTATGTAAATTTAGTCCATTAGTTGACATGAACATGCTTGGGTGCTGCACCTCCGTGTCTCAGTGTAAGCTGTAGAGGCCACTCTTTCTCTGTGTTCATCCCATTACATGTCTGTTTGGCTAGTTTCCTTAATAAACCACTCTTACCACCATCATTGGAAACTCCCAGACAACAAAGGCATTGCACTGGAAATAAGGGATGCATTCAATAAACCCAGGTCGTAACTCCTTAGCCCTTGACTACCTAGGTTAAGGCGGAGATACTCAGCTCTGGAAACTCGTCAGAAGTCTGTTAATCCCAGCACACAAGAGGGAAGACTATTACCCAAATTCTTTAGTTGGATTAAATAAGCTTTATTTTCCAACAGACAGAGCTATCTCCCCAAAGCAGGGTTTGTGAAAATAGCATAAAACGTAGGAGAGGTATGGTTTATATAGTTCCCCAAACTGCAAGTCTAGGGGTCTCCAAGGGTTGAGAGATCTCCAGGAGGATTTTGGCTTTGTAGGAACTTGATAGAACATTTCAAAATTATTTGGCAGAACATCTTGTCAGGATGTATTCAAGGTGTGAGTCAAACTCCCGTAGGATGGGAAGCATGTCACATCTAGAAACAGGTTAAAGCATGGTCAACTTGAACTCCGCAGAACACAGAAACGAACACATTTTGACCTTATAACAAAATGGCTTGCATCTTTAAGATGGAGTCAAGCTGATCCGTCACTGTCTTCATAGCAGAAAACAAAAGAAAATGGATGTTGAATGTATATACACAGAAGATAGCTTCTGGTGCTCTTTTGAAAGAAACTGACTTTTACATACTCTGCTCATCCAGATGTTTCATTAAAAGTTGCTCTTTTTTAAAATAAATTTTAATTGAAAAAGTATTTTCCATACAGTTTGTTCCATTCACACTTTCTCTTCCCGTATCTCCTCCCAAAGTACCTTCACTTCCTACTTATCCAACCCTATGCCTTCTTCCTCTCTTTCCTTAGAAAACAAACAGGCACATTGGAAAAACAAAAGCTTCGACACACAGAAAGACAGACAGACAGACAGACAGACAGAAACACACAGAAAGACAGATAGCCACACACACACACACACACACACACACCAAAAACAAAGCCAATAAAAGCACAAAACCAGAAACTCTACTATAAAAGCAAATAACTAGTAATATTTTAAAAAAATGCAGAAGCAGCTGAAACTGCTTCTTCATAAAGCTTCCTGAAAGGTCTTTTGCAAAACTTATAAAGCTAGGGAAATCTGTTGTCTGTCGGTATGAATCCAACAAGATCAACACGGACAGTTTCAGAATCGGTCTTAAGAAGAAGCCAGGAGTCAATAATCAACCCAGAGAATTGAGCAGGTGTAAGTTTTCCATCTTAATTATGGCATTACAAGTGTGCAGTGTAACACCTACATTACCTTGATGAATATTTTCATGAGGTTTCCATACTGTAAATTTAACAGCAAGCAGATTGCCATCACCAACAGTGTCATTTCTCCTTAGAAATGTAACACAGTTTTGTGAAAAAACAGATCAATATTAACACCACACAACATTTACACATTTTCTATATCTCGAGTTTCAAATGCATTTCTTTACGGTGTTTCAGCGACATAGCAAACGGGAAAGCAGCGAAGGTGTTCAGCTCTGTCAATTTTCCGTATGACTGGTCTTCTCTAGATGGCAGTCAAACTACAGAGATTCACGATGTGGGATGTGGATGCGTTCTCCAATGCCACCGAGCAAGCTCCAGCGTTTCCGCAGCATTTGTCTGCTTGTCACTCTCTTCAAATAATGGTGATGGGAATATTGAACTCAGGAAAGTGACATAGCCGTGATGCAATGGCAGAGACTAGTGCAAATGATGCTCATCATATGGCTGCACACTGGGACAAGTAGGCAAAGGACATGCAGGGCCTAGGGAAGGTGACAGAAAATCAGATTCAAAGACAAAAATCTGACCTCATTCTATGTTGACAGCTAATCACAAGGTTGTGTATTCCACCCAGACTTAGAAATCCGAGCCAGTCATCCTTATGTGAAGAGGAATAGATATTTGGAAGCATGTGCACACAGATTTTATATGAGAAAAAAATGCAAGCACTATATTTCTTTATGAGAAGCATCTGACTCCTTCTAAAATATGATTAAAAGCAAAATCTCACTAATGCATCAGTTTCAGAAAACCCCAGTGCAATGCCAGATCACATGAAATCTGGGACACCTGCTCTTTAAATAAAAAATAATTGTGCTTCAAAATAAGAATCTTTCAGGCTCAAATTTAAAATAAATTTTTGTTTGTTAGTCTTGAGGAAAATCGATTCTATGTCATGTACGTAACAAATGTAAATTCATAGTTTTTGAGGTAGGATCTTGTCATGAAGCTCAGTCAAGCTTGAACTCTTGACCCTTTGCTTCCGATTGTTGAGTGTGGTGACCATTTGCGTGCAAGTCACACTTTAACTATGGTTCAGTTTGTTTTAAGACAGGATCACACTATATAGGTTAGGATGGCCTGGAACTTGCTATGTAGACTAGAACGGACTTAAATTTGCAGTATCCTTTCTATCTCTGCCTCTAGAATGTTGTGAATACACTTGTGTACTACTACAACCAGCATAAAAAAATACTTCTTTTTTCCTTTTGAATTTATTTTATGTTATGTGTATGAATGTTTTGCTGACATGCATATATGTGTATCACCCTGGCCCAGCCAAGTTCACAATCACAGCAAAGCCAACTTTGAAGGTCAGAGTGGTTTTTTTTTTTTTTTTTTTTTAATATCCTACACAGTACATGGTATTTATCTTTCACCAAAAGAGTGAAGTTCCCATCTTTTTAGATTAAAGAATGAGATATAAAGAAACTCAAACTCTGACCATTTGGGAAAGATAGCTGTATCATATTGAGGAAGTTTTTATTTTATTTTTTGAAGAAGAGCAGTAGGAAATTGGAAGAAGAAATTAAATAACAATGAATGTTGTTCCATGGGGAATGTTACAGACTTAGGTAGGAAGTTCTCTGAGAAAATGAAAAAGGCAAACAAGAAATTCCACCCTGCTAATATAGGTGTCATGCTCGAGGCGATGAAAATGAATCACCACCTCTGATATCGAGGAGAAAAGCGCCAAATAGCTACAAATGATCATAATATTTGTTTTATTTCTACAATTTGAAAAACAAAGTTTGAGAAGGGAAAGTAGACGATTGTTTTTGTTACCAGTCTCCCTTGGGAGCCTTTAACAGGGAACAAAAAGATAGATGTTTGGCCCAGAATTTTCTCCTCACAGAAAGCATCACAATGTTTGTTTAAGATGGTGGTTCTGGAGCAGGTGAGATCAGCATATATTTTTCATGGAAATTATATATTTATTCCAAAGCAAGGTGATTAAACCAGAGTTTCAAGGGTAAGGTTTGAAAATTCTAGGACCTGGAAAGACCAATGTATGTGTGCATACATAAGAGCATGGAGGTTAGAGGTCAATTCAGGAAAGGCCTGCCTTGTTATTTTAAACAGGCTCTCTTACTGGAAGCCAGGGATCATAGATTAGTCTAGGCTGGCTCCCCAGCAAATCCCAGAGAAACTGATGCTTCTGTATTTCCAACATTTGGAATTACAAGCATAGGGCAAGGCCAGCCTTTCATATGGGTGTTGTGTATGGGTCTCAGACCATGAATTATTTGACCAACTGAGCCATTGTCTCAGAACCCAAGGAAATGACATAGACTGTGACAACTACCAGTGCTACTGAATACAAATGAGAAAGTGTTACTCGGTACCTTGAATAATAGCAAGCAAGAATGAATGGCAGGAAGAAAAGAAGTTGAGAGGGGCAAATGGCGCTGAGAATGAAAAGGAGTGTGGGTAATTGGGGAATACAAGAATACGAGCATAACTGTGCTTGTGTGAGGATGACTCTCGCCGCGCTGCTTTCTAATGAGGTATCTAAGTCAGAACAGCGTAGGGAGGGGAGAGATTACACTGTAGAGAGAAAGTGCTGGTGTAGTTTGAAGCAAAAATCTAAGCCTCACTGTATCTCTCTCTTTCTGTCTCTGCCTCATGCGCAGTAGGGCAGCGGTTCCCAGTACTCCAACCAAGAGCTTATTTAAGTGGGATACCTGGAGGAAGCTCTTTCGAGAAATGGGAAATTATTGCAAGAATAAATAGGACGTTTTGTTGATGTATGGAATTAGATATAATTTTTAAAAGAAAAATTATAAATCACTCATAGGACTTGTAATTAAAGTTGATGTCGAGGTATGAACCTTCTTGCTTCCTTGTCAGTGAGTTGAAGGATAGAAAATTCTAAAATCTTATACCCACTTTAATTAGATTGAAGTGTGTATAGTTAATGTCTTCTATAGCAAAGCCATTGAAAAGAAAGATAGGCCATGAAATCATCAGGAAGTATAGATCTAAGTAAATGCTTTAAAAATCAGTCCCCCTCCTCCGTGTACTGACAAATTACTAAGTCCAATCTTCAGCAAAATCAAAATTAGAAATGATCTCAGAATAAAACTCCTACTGATTATTTAAGAAAGGCGCCTTGTTAGGGAGCCCTTTAAAACTCAAACCGTGTGCGGGGAACCAGCGCACAAACGGAGTCATTGAATAAGGAGCAGAGCCAGTGAAAAAGAGCAGCGAGCAGCAGAGTCAAGGAAGTTGGAAGATGCGAAAGAAAGTATACACGAAGTAAGCCAGGAGTCACGGGAAGGTTCCCTTACTGGGAGACAAATTGTTTGAAAAGCCTAAGTTCTGACTTTCAGACTTAGTATTAGTGTGGACAAGTTATTTCTGTTTTATAAACACGAGTTGTTTATTAATTAGAAACACATTGGTCAGAAATTAAGTAGGGATGTATTGTAAAAAGTTGTGTCTTAGAATGATGTGTTGACAGCCGGGCAGCGGTGGCGCACGCCTTTAATCCCAGCACTCGGGAGGCAGAGGCAGGCGGATTTCAGAGTTCGAGTCCAGCCGTCTACAAAGTGAGTTCCAGGACAGCCAGGGCTAGACAGAGAAACCCTGTCTTGAAAAACAAAAACAAAAACAAACAAACAAAAAAATGATGTGTTGATCTACAATTTTACAAACTGTCAAAAAGTTTTGATAATGAAAAACTGTTTGAAACTATTCTAAAAATCTTAAGTGTATTTTGATATCTCTCCCGCTAGAGCAACTTACTTTTGAGTTTCATGGTTTAGCACAGGTTACTTTGACGATGTTTTTGCCACCAGAATCTTAAGACAAAAAGCTACACCTGTCGGGGGGGGGCGGATGTCCCCCAAACCTAGGCTTGGCCATACCCCTTCCTCCCCCAAAAGGCAGAGAATAAATAGAGGTAGTAAATAGGCAATACATAGAGAAAAAGACATTTGATTTCTGAGTAGACACACCTTGGAGGGCAACTGTTATTCCCGAGGTGCTTGAGTTTACATTGGGGGAGAAAAACAAGGAAGAGAGGAGGTTTCCATAGCATGCACAGGGTCTCCTTGGGGCAGAGGAGCGGCTGTGACTCTGGGCAGTGGACATTCACAGATCCTTATTCGTCAGGCCTGTGATCCTGGAACCGCAGGGTGAGCTCCATTAGCCTTGCAGGGTGCTTATTATCATCTCTCAGATCTGTGTTCTGGGAATTTAATATAAACTGAGGGGAAGAGCTACTCAGAAAAAACACAGGTCAGGGAGAGACACGCTGGAGTCAGCTAGGATAAGGAAAGCATCTTCCTTCCATTTGGGGGTGAGTCATTTAGATAGGGCCACGCGGAGTGAAGATCTCCGATCAAGTCAGCAGCACTGGGCTTTAGGATATCACTAAAAGAATGCCCCTCCCCTTACATGTCTGGTAACTCGTTGCCTCTAGTTTCTCTTACTAGTCATATGTCCCCAGAGACTCCGTGTTGCCTGGTAACCTTGTCTACTATGGTCTTAGGACAGTATTAGGATAGTAGCTGTCTTAGTCAGGGTTTCTATTCCTGCACAAACATCATGACCAAGAAGCAAGTTGGGGAGGAAAGGTTTTTATTCAGCTTACATTTCTGCATTGCTGTTCATCACTGAAAGAAGTCAGGACTGGAACTCAAGCAGGTCAGAAAGCAGGAGCTGATGCAGAGGCCATGGAGGGATGTTCTTTACTGGCTTGCTTCCCCTGGCTTGCTCAG
>NC_034608.1:75556620-75573982 GCF_900095145.1 Mus pahari | reverse complement strand
GCTTCCCCTGGCTTGCTCAGCCTGCTTTCTCATAGAATCCAAGACTACCAGCCCAGAGATGGTCCCACCTACAAGGGGCCTCTCCCCCTTGGTCACTAATTGAGGAAATGCCCCACAGCTGGATCTCATGGAGGCATTTCCCCAACTAAAGCTCCTTTCTCTGTGATAACTCCAGCTGTGTCAAGTTGACACAAAGCTAGTCAGTACAGTAGCTCTGGTAGTCAGGGGAGTGAGATAGGAAGTTCTCTTATAGCCTAACCCTGGATCTGGAGTCCATAATTCACTATTATTCCTGTCAGCCAAAAAAAGTCACCACATACGCTGGACTCAAGAGAGGGGAGATAGACTCCCCCGTCTCCATGGGAGTAAAATTAGGGTTTCAGCGCTTTCTTTAGTCATAATGGTTTTAACTTTCTTAGTGCATAAAGCCTTCTAAGAATCTTATGGGAAAACTCACTCTCAATGCATTTTGTATGCAGTTTTGATGAAAAAAATTATCCTAAATATCTAACTATTATTGTTTGACAAAGAGAATTTTAGGAATAGTATCATTATCTAGTGTGGGCATGTTATACCAGAAATATAGATAAACATGCTTGTATCTTTTCACAATGTCACAATTCACTGACTAACAATAAATTTACAAACTACCTTACCTTCATTGGCTGCTGTTTACCATGAAGCCACCGTTTCCCTTCATAGCTAGCCAATGGCAATCATAAGTTCCTTTATTCTAATTTTAGTTAGTTATATTCACTCTTAGATCACATACTTGCGTGTGTGTGTGTGTGTGTGTGTGTGTGTGTGTGTGTGGGTGTGCTGTCTAGTTTGATTTTCTGTTGTTGTGATTGATACCACAACCAAAAGTAAGTTGTGGGGAAAAAAAAGATTTATTTCATCTTACAAGTTGCAGTTTGTCATTGAGGGAAACAGCCAAGGTTGGAACTCAAGGCAGGAGCTTAAAGCAGAAACCATGGAAGAATGTTATTCATTGGATTGCTTTTAGGCTCATATTCAGCTTCTTTTCTTATATATTTCAAGTCTACATGCCTAGAAATGGTATGGCTACCTACAGTTGCCTGGACTCTCCTGTCTCCTTAGCAATCAAGAAAATATTCCATCTGATGGAGGAAATTCTTCCAGTGAGGTTTCTTCTTTCAAAGTCTGTCAGTTGACAACCGAAATTAACCATATATAAGTAGGTATATGTATCTCTATATATTCCTTATATTCATATATATATATATAAATATATATATTCATGTATATACATTCATACACACACACACACACACACACACACACACAGAGAGAGAGAGAGAGAGAGAGAGAGAGAGAGAGAGAGAGAGAGAGAGTAATGACTATAAAAAAGTTAATGTGACCACAGAGTGTAAAGCAGCCTTACTGCAGGCAGAGAAGAAAGCTGTTACAGATGCAAAGAATCGCTTCAGGAGTTTCGCTATTAACTTAGGTGGAGAGCTATTGAGAAGACGAGAGCCCTGAGACAGGGTCAAAGATCCTGCCAAGCTATAGGGTGGAACCCAACATAAGATGGTAGATAGAAGTGGTACATGGGCACACAGGTAGCAGCGTATGTGGACCAGGTGAGGCTGTGAGGAACTTGATGTGAACATTTGGCCTTTCTGTCCCTGCTGCATATACAGGGTAGTCAGAGGAGAGGTTGGTGGAGACGAGATGTTTGACCTCTCAACATTAGGTGTCATCTGTATGGGGTTGAGGTGAGGTTGTTCAGGGGTGTATTTTGTGTTCTGCATGTTTTAGAGCCTATGCTTTTCTTATATTGTTTTAATATACCCATGCACCCATATACTTGTGATCCATCTCCTATAGAGGTAGGTTATGAGTTTTTTTTATTTTTGTTTTTGATATTTTTTGAGACAGGGTTTCTCTGTATAGCCCTGGCTGTCCTGGAACAAAGTGAGTACTTTGTAGACCAGGCTGGCCTTGAACTCAGAAATCTGCCTGTCTCTGCCTCCCAAGTGCTAGGATTAAAGGCGTGTGCCACCACCGCTTGGCCTAGGTTGTAATTTATTTCTTGAAGGAATAAGTTATTTATCAACTTATGCCTCACAGGTGGAGCTGGTCTGGCGATGGTAACCACATGCACAGTGAGGTGCATTTCTGCTCAAACTGGAGCTACAT
This sequence comes from Mus pahari, assembly GCF_900095145.1. Taxonomy (NCBI): domain Eukaryota; kingdom Metazoa; phylum Chordata; class Mammalia; order Rodentia; family Muridae; genus Mus; species Mus pahari. The sequence goes on along the minus strand of NC_034608.1, from coordinate 75,571,819 downwards.
GCTGCTTTGTTAAAACAGAGTCGCTCAAGGCAAGGCGAAGCCCCTAAGTGACCATTTCACTTAGTGTGCAGCAACTTAGAGCAGTGCATGGTCTGCTCTCCACATCATCATTACCTCGATGTCAGATCCACTGGTTGATTCACAAAATAAATCCCTACTTCCTTGCCCTTCTGTTTCTTCTCGATTCCCCATCCCCCACCCTAACCTTCTCTTCCCTTCTCCTTGAGGTCTGCCTTTGAAAGGATCTTGGTTGTAGTTCAGCAGTTATAATTTCACAAGGTTCATTTCTCTCAGGGTAGTAATAAACCTATGAAGTATGACTGGGTCAATATTTCTCCAAATGAGTTCTTTTGTCCATAATTTATACCCAGCAGTAGACATTCTGTGAATAGAGAGAAAGGAAATAATCTCTTGGGACGATATTTTAATGGCCAGATGTCACCGCCAATGACCAACTTCTTAGGACCAAGATGACCTTGCTAACTGATTTTTGAGGCTTTCCCAAATGGCCTGCTTGGAATTTGTAGATTTTAACACCTACCCAAAGCACATTGGCTGATGCTTAGTTTGCTTCTGTAAACATATGATTGTCACATCGTGCCAGAACTGGAATTAGGCATTCCCGCCTTGAGAATTTGGTTTTCCCGGCAGCAATCAACGGCTTCTTTGGCTTTTGGCTTTTTATGAGGATGCCCTGCCTCCTGCTCACATGCCTTGTAATGTAATCTCAAGACACAGCTGTTGTTTCAGAGAGTTCATTCATGTCAGCAGCAATTAAAAAGTCCTTTGTTTTCCAGACATGCTTCCCCAGCCTGCCTTGAAGCACTCTACACACAGTGATCCCTGTAGCTTGAGGAAAAGAATCTTCATTGTGTGTGACAGACAACCTGTGTGGTGTTCATTATTAGTCTTGGTCCATGATATACAGCAGGTCCACCTGGGCCTCTCAATGCCCCATAGCACAATGAAACTTTAGATTGAGAAAATCTTCATTCATCACTTTGACACCTGACTTCTTGCAGCAATAATTTAGGGCATGCTCACTAGCCTAGATTAAAACCAAACCACTAGATTAAAATCAAATCACTGTGTTATCTCTGACTCATTTTCATCAAAATGTATCAAAATGATTGTATCTTTAGGACTTGAAGCTCAAGTGATTGATCTTGCCTCTCCGTCTGGTGATGTGTGTTCTGTAGGCTGTCAGTTCATCCTTGTGTACCTACTTCATGCATCCAAAAGGCAGGTTCTTTCTTTACTGGCCTCTGGCCTCTCATCCTCTCTTAGGAGTGAAAGAGGTTATTTATCCTGCAGGATTAGAGGAAATAGATACTGCATTAACGTATCTGAACTTTTCACCTGTGACGTGGCAGCTCAAATGTATACACTTAAATGAATATATATATATATATATATATATATATATATATATATATATATAGTACTCTATTAAATTCACTTAAACTGTACAGGTCAATGATTTTTAAGATGTTGCTAGCATCCACGGAGATAGAATTTGGGGACATATTTGTCTCAATGCACTTTCAAAAGAATCTTTTTCTCCTGGCTACAAACAAACAAAATAAATTACATTTTGGGAAAGCTTTTCTGAGTACATGAAACCCTGGGAGACTGGGAGTGGGCAAGTCTATCCCAGGGAGAGGGATAGACAAACCCAGCCTAGAGGAGCAGGTGGCCTGCTTTGGTACCCAGGAAGCTCTGGTTCACATGGAATCACAATGACTGGGGATGGAGGGGTTAGGTGTTTGAGGAGAGGAAGTTGACCTGTGGTGTCCTTCCATAGGGGAAGGTTGCTTCTTTTTCTCCGAGCCTTTACCATCTTTTAGAACAGGTTAGCTAGCTTAAAGTATTCTTTGCTTTCCAGCTGTAGGCTGCTGTATTTCCCAGTGGCCCATGACAGCAATAACGTACAAATGGCATTTCCAAACTGAAGATCTTTGGAAGAGGCATCTTAGGTAGAACATACTAGGAGATATGCCCACTCTTAAGTACTTCCCTTATTTAATATGTGTAGACCTTTCAGATGAATACCTACCTCCATTTGCTTTGGTTTGCTGCTCTTTTGGGAGGTATCAATATTCTGCAGTCTCTTGTATGCAGGCGGGAAAACCCCTTCTTCACTATTTTCAAAGTTGGCTATGCTTTTCTGGCTTTCCATTCACCCAACTATGGTCTAACAGCGTTCAGTTGCATATTCACAGATGTGCACCATCTTTAGCACATGTCAAAAATATGTCAAGAAGCCAAAAAGAAATCCCTCCCATTAGTCATCACTCCTTGTGAACCCTTACTGGCTTGTTTCCAATCCTTCATGCCAGGTGAGCACGGGGCCTTCTGGCTTTTGTAGATGTGCTGTTTCTGGACATATGAAACATGTGATTTTGTAACTAAATACTTTCACTTGAGATATTTGAAGGTCTGTATGTAGTGTTCCATGTACTAATACATCATTCTTTATATTGCCTAACAATATTATATTGTGTAGCAACATCCGTTTGCTCCTTTATCGATCATCTAACAGCCACTTAAGTTGTTTTCATTTATTAGGGAGTTTTTTGAATGATGCTCCTGTGATAATTGTGCATCAGGATTCTTTTTTTTGTTTGTGTGCACATATTTTAATTTCTCATGGGTATATGTCTGGTAATAAAATTGTTGGGTCAAATGCTAACTCTGTATTCATTATTTTGACAAACAATGAATTGTTTTCTTCTACCTTGATGTTAAAACAAAATCAAAATATACTAACTACTCCCATGTACCAGGGGGACATGAAGGTCGATTTTAAAACTAGGAAGTTGTACATATGTGCCAAGGCTATTAATTTGCTATTGAAAATATGAGTAAACTTAACATATTTGACAGTTTGACCATTAAAAGTGAGAATCATGCTTCCCTGTTGTGAATAACTTGCAAATTCCTTATTTGAACATCAACACATATCAAGCTTAAGACCGGCGGTGGTATAAATTTGCCAAAGTGAATATTAATAGATACATTTATTCTACTTTTCTAGACATAGATAATAGATGCAGCATTTTGATAACAGGATAGGGATAGTAAACAAACACATAGACAGACAGACAGACAGACAGACAGACAGACGGACAGACAATATACCAGCAAGAGATAACAGTGCCTTTGAAGTAGAGTGTTCATATTGCTGCTCTGATCCTCTGAACATCAACTGAAGCCAGGGATTTTGATCAGCTCTGGTTCTATCCTAAAGAAGCTTTGGTTTCCAGCAGCACTGTGTAGACCCCTGTGTCAGCAAATCAGCGTGGAGCTGTAAGACTTTTCAGCTCTGTTCTTAGAAAGGTTTTTTGCTGCTATTTTTTTTTCTCTTGCAGTTACACCACATGAGATAATTAGAATGCCTAACTTTAGGTTGAAGACTTGTTCTGAGCCCCACATAGTCATGGAGTCATAGTCGTTCTTAGAACTGCACTTCCACCCATAAGAGGGTAATTAACTACCTACCAAATTCAAGGAGAAGATGTGACATTAGACCAGATAGGAGAGGATAGCAAGTAGCACTTTGTGAGCTACCAAGATCTAAAGGGTAATATATTTACTGTTGTAAATATACTTATTATCACTGCTGTTATTATTACTATCATAATCATTTTTTGTATCATACATAACTATATGAGTGTACGTGGACCCGTGGAGGTAAGAAGAAAGCTCTGTGGGGTTTGTTCCTTCCATATTTATCCAGGTTTTAAGAATCAAACTCAGGTTGCCAGGGCCCCGTTCTGTCTCATTTTTCCTTTTACTTAAAATGAACACGAAACTGCTTCACCATCCCTAAAAGGTAAGTAATTGTATATTGGCTAAGTAGAACCACACCCATTATATATACTCAAAGGGCCGGGCTTGTATTTTAAATATGCCTATCAGTGAATTTAACCCTTACTTTTGTTTGCACACTTGTCTGTTATTAAATAATTAGCAGCACACTGATAAGTATTTAAGAACACAACAGCCAATATGCAGTAACAAAAAATAAAAAAAAGGATAGAACTGGCAAACTTCTCTAGGTATTCTATCAGTCAAACAAAGAATATCAGCCCCCAAGCTTCCCTTGCAGTATAATAGAAAATGCATGAAACAGAGAAGTGGTACAAAAATGTTAATTTATGTTTTGCATCATTTCATATCGCAATTTTTTTAGTTCTTTATTTCCCCACAAACGCTAGAAGCACATCATACACTTATCTCTGCTTCTCAGAGATAGTTTAGAATTGTATCAGGGGAAAGAAGAGATGAAGACTTTGGAACAAGGCATTGGGCACTATTTTACATAAAACCATAAAACATTTCTGTTCCTTGTGCCACCAATACCAGAAAACACTATTTTGTTCTCCCCTTTCACTAGTTTCCAGAGCTAGAGAAATTGGCCAGCAATTATGAGCTCATTTTGCTCTTTCAGCAATTTTTAGGCCCCAGCCCTGACACTGGGGTGTCTGGCACCTTCTGATGGCCTTGACTAGTGTCTGTGGAGCATGTGTGGGCATGCGTGCACATGAACACACAGGTACACACACACACACACACACTCACACACACACACACCCTTAAATAAAGCCAAAAAAAGAGAGAAAACTTTAAAAAAGAAACCATAGTTTTCATATTCCATTTTAAGTAAAAGGAAAAAATGAGGCAGAACAGCATCAGTCAGCAAGTGTAAAATCGTCTTGGGAAACACAGACTCTGTGTCGGCACTTTTCCTTCTTGCCGTTATCAATATAAGTATAACTTTACTTAGTGAATTTTGAATCAAAATTATTTTAAAGTATCTACCCTAATATACACATTCAACACTTGGGTAAGTGTAAACTTTTCCTTGATGAAACATTGCACACAGAAGATGAGGCCCGGCCTAGGAGATTCAACTGAGAATGTGTCAGCAGAAGACAGGATTAGCATCCTGCTACAACCATTACGTTCTGCTGCTGTTGAATTGTATGAGAGTAGAAGCTGCTCTACCACTTGTTTTCTGAGGATCAATATCTTAAGACAACACAGAGCCTCTTTTGTTATTTCCCCCTTACCCAAGATAGACAGACATGACATTCAGTGGGTGTTATTCTAGAGAAAAATAACGTGCGTCACGAAGATCTTCAATTATTTATTTACCTTGCTTCGTGTCACTAACCTTTTCTCTTCCTCCCTCCAAGTTCTTGTGATTTGGAAATCATTTACCACTAAATTATAGAAAAACAATTTCTCCTAAAGCTGAAGTGGACTGAAGCTGGGCATGAGTCAATAAATAATTATGAGACTCTCAAATCATCAAAGAGATGCCTCATATGACATATGATCCTAGCTGGTCTCCAGGCCCTCATATGACATATGACTTGTGTTGGTCTCCAGGCACACGACTGTAGTTTATGAGGAGACTGCGAAAAGTAGTATTTTCTTTGCTCTGCAACTGATGGTCCCTGCCATCTCCACTACAGGAAGAGTTTGTTTGTTTGCTTGTTTGTTTGTTTTCAAACCAAAGCATATGTGGCTTTTGAAGATATACTAGATATACATACACTCATCTTTTCTCAAGAAAATTCCAAAACCCTAATCATAGATAGCAAATAGAGCTTGATACCTGTGTCTGCCAAGACTCACCAAGTTGCCCATTGTTTTCTTCTTTGTGACATATATCAGCCACTATATGGCTCAGATAGAGAGAGGCTGTGGGGCCATGCGAGCTAATTAATGGAGGGGGAAAAAAGTCACCGAATTTCTTCATAACTCAGTTTTGTCACTTATGAACCATAAATGAGTGGACCATGAATTCTTAAGCTTTACAAATACTTATGAAATATTTAGCACATTATATGATCTTTGTTGGGTTAATTTACTCTTTTATAGTCTTTAGGCAGCTTGAGTGACACTGTGTACAGGCCCAAGAGGTGTCAGTCATAACTGTCACAGGGCAACAGTGCACCTCATTTACCACTGCTGTAAAGGGTGTGGGAACAGCTTCAGGAAGTCATTCGGAGCTTCGCAGAGACCATCCACTCTAAGAAGGCTGAGCAGCGGGAGGAGAAGGTATCTTTGGCATCGCACTTTATTGTATGAAGATGTGAAGCCTGGCACTGCATCTGCAGCTGAGTGTTGTGCATGAGTGGGGAGTGGGGTACCTTCATGTCACATGGCTGTCTTGTTCAGACATTGTTAGTAAACAGTAGGTATATTGAGCCATGGTTTAATTGTTTGTAATCAAATGCATCTATCTATGTTCTAGTTGCTTTTCTCACCACTGTGACAATGTACCTGAGAATTTCTACTTATAAGGTGTTGATTTTTTGCTCACAGTTTGAGGATATGGTTCATCAAGTCAAGGGAGCCGTGGCACAGTGGCTTAAGGTGGTTGGTCAAACAGCAATAACATTGAGGAAGCAGAGTGGTGGATGATCTCAGCTTCCCCCTTTTGCACGCTATGACCCAAGGCCACAGCTGGTGTCACCTACAGCCAATGTGGTACCACCTCAGTTCCTTTAGATCATCCCTCAAAGGCTGTCCTCCTTGATCATTCTAGATTCCATAAAGTTGACAACAGTAATTAGCCATTATAGTTCCCAGATATGGATTGTTAGAAATATACAATAATCAGTGTAGGGTGAAAGGGTTAAATTGATATTTAATTAAAAAAGAGAACTTAATTCATAAAAACCAATTCTCAGCAAAATTTCTTTTGCAATACTATATCACTTTAAAAATAAACTGTGTATTTCAAAAAAGTTCTAATAAGAAAATTTAGTTGATAGGAGTCACTTATTGCTGACAGGACAGAATAATAGAGCAGAATGACATTCAATTATATATTGGGAGGAATTTTAATAACTATTTTAGGATCTAAAATTTAACTATTTCCCCATCACTAATTAAAAGGCTCTTAAAATCATTCTAATGGACAGAAATGAAGTTTTACAGTTTAACAAAAATTATGACGCTACAAAGTTTCTAGAAAATTCTAAATTTAGTTTAGATAATACATTAAAAGTCAGACTCAATAACACTATATGTATGTAGATAGATTCATTCTGGATTATCATGGAAGAGACCTGATCATTTACATTCATAATTTACATTAACAGGTAATTAGATTCTTCCCTTTAAAATTCAGGAACCAGCCATTGCACAGGAGAATCCTCACTTCTATTATGTTTTATTTCTTAAGGGTGTCTTTCTCTCTTTTCTCTTCTGGTTATACCTGACAGAGCATAACACTGAAAGAAATTTAATATTGCTGGGCATGCCAGTCCTAGTACTCAGAGTTTTTGTAGATTTTATTAGCCCCTGTGGTGTCAAACAGAAATATAAGCCTTCTTTCATCTGAAAAGCTACAGACAGAAGCTCTAGAACGTTTTTGAATCAGTTCAATAGAGGGTAAAAGTTGTCATACATTAAACTGAAAGATACAAATCTATGATATAAAAAAAAACTCTATGCATCACTCAAAGACTCCTGTGTTCAAACTGCAGATTCTGTGATGTGCTGAGACCTTAGGGTCTGACCCCTGGTGTTTCTTTGGCAGTACAAACTGTTATCCTATACTCTGCTATTACGAGTGTATGTGTGTGTGTGTGTGTGTGTGTGTGTGTGTGCGTGTGTGTGTACATGGGTAGAAACAAGCAGGAGAGTGATGGGCGGACACAGGTCAGGGTGAATCTTGTTCTAACACCATGTGGTGGTTTGATTCCTGTGTTTCAATGCTTGGCCCATAGAGACTGGCACTATCAGGAAGTGTAGCCTTGTTGGAGTAGGTGTGACTTTGTTGGAAGAAATGTGTCACCATGGGGATGGGCTTTGAGGTTTCATATGCTCAAGCTATGTCCAGTATGGCAGTCACTTCCCGCTGCCTGCAGATCCAGATTTAGAACTCACAGGTCCATCTCCAGAACCATGTCTGCCTGCATGACACCATGCTCATTACCATGATGATAATGAACTAAACCTATGAAACTATAAACCTGCCCCAATTAAATGTTTTCATTTATAAGAGTTACCATGGTCATGGTGTCTCTTCACAGCCATAGAAACCCTGACTAAGACAGTAAGTATGTGAGACTTGGGAGTCTATAAAGGGGTGATAGATTGAACCTGTTTGGTAGGCATCGGCCCATTTAATAGCTTCCTTGAAATGACCAGTATTGTCAACACGAGTATTAATCTTTTTTTATTATTTTTATTATTTTAAACTTATTTTATTAGATATTTTCTTCATTTACATTTCAAATGCTATCCCGAATGTCCCCTATACCCTCCCCTGCCCACCCACTCCCACTTCTTGGCCCTGGCATTCCCCTGTATGGGGCATATAAAGTTTGCAAGACCAAGGGGCCTCTCTACCCAAAGATAGCTTACTAGGCCATCTTCTGCTATATATGCAGCTAGAGACANGAACTCTGGGGGTACTGGTTAGTTCATATTGTTGTTTCACCTATAGGGTTGCAGACCCCTTCGGTTCCTTGGGCAATTTCTCTAGCTCCTCCATTGGGGTCTCTGTGTTCTATCCTATAGATGACTGTGGGCATCCACTTCTATATTTTCCAGGCATTGGCATAGGCTCACAGAGATAGCTATATCAGTGTCCTTTCAGCAAGATCTTGCTGGCATATGCAATAGTGTCTGTGTTTGGTGGCTGATTATGGGATGGACCTCCGGGTGGGACAGTCTCTGGATTGTCCATCCTTTCATCTTAGCTCCAAACTTTGTCTCTGACACTTCTTTCATGGGTATTTTATTCCCTATTTTAGGGAGGAATGAAGTATCCATATGTTGCTCTTCCTTCTTGATTTTCTTGTGTTTTGGAGATTATATCTTGGATATTCTAGGTTTCTGGGCTAATATTCACTTATCAGTGAGTACATATCAAGTGAGTTCTTTTGTGATTGGGTTACCTCACTCAGGATGATATCCTCCAGATACATCCATTTGCCTAAGAATTTCATTGTTTTTAATACCTGAGTAGTACTCCATTGTGTAAATGTACCACATTTTCTGTATCCATTCCTCTGTTGAGGGACATCTGCATTCTTTCCAGCTTCTGGCTATTATAAATAGGGCAGCTATGAACATAGTAGAGCATGTGTCCTTATTACCAGTTGGAAGATCTTCTGGGTATATACCTAGAAGAAGTATTGCTGGATCTGCCGGTAGTTCTATGTCTAGTTTTCTGAGGAACCACCAGACTGATTTCCAGAGTGGTTGTACAAGCTTGCAATCCCACCAGCAATGGANGAGTGTTCCTCTTTCTCCACATCCTCGTCAGCATCTGCTCTCCCCTGAATTTTTGATCTTAGCCATTCTGACTGGTGTGAGGTGAAATCTCAGGGTTGTTTGGGGCATAGAGCTAAACAAAGAATTCTCAACTGAGGAATACCAAATGTCTGAGAAGAACTCGAAAAAATGTTCAACATCCTTAATCATCAGGGAAATGCAAATCTAAAGAACCCTGAGATTCTACCTCACAGCAGTCAGAATGGCTAAGATCAAAAATTCAGGTTCCACTCTGGAAATCAGTCTGGCTTGAGGAAAAAATATCTCTCCTGGCTAAGGTTATTGTTTATGCACCTGCCATTGAACAAAGAATAGTTATATCTAGGTGATATTATTATCTGATTATTGATTTCATTTGGACTTTTAATCTGGAACAAACTACAACCCAGATATGGAGGACACATACTTTTGATCCAGATCTTGAGGGACAGTGGTAATGAAAATCTTAGTTCCTGGCAGGGAGGCACATGCCTGTAATCCAGGAGACAGAGATAAGCAGATCTCCGAGTTCAAGGCCAGCCTGGTACAGAGCAAACTCCAGGTAAAGAAAAGGTTAAATCCTGGCATGGTGGTACACACCTTTAATCCCAGGAGACAGGCATGCCGATCTCTGGGTTCAAGGTCAATCAACAGAGCAAGATCCAGGACGGCCAAGCCTAGGCCTTGAAGGAGATGGAAAAGAGGAAGCTAGTGATAACGTAAAAGAACAAGATGATCATATTCCAGGTCCAGCAAACAGCAGAACTTGGCTGCTTCATCCATGTGGCTCTGGCTTTAGTGTCAAGAATAGAAAGGGTTACTGGGGCAATTAATGGTGGTTAGCCAGAGCTAAGAAATTAGTGGTGATTAAGAAGAGAACAGCATCAATGAGGTGAAATCTTTTAGGAAGTATTTTCTGAGAACACGAAGAAACTGTGTTCTAGAGATAGCTAAGTTTGTATCTCAGACTGCAGCTGTACTTGGTAATGTTTAAGAATCACCTAGATGGTACTGGTTTTAAAGGTATAAAGGAGCCATGGAGAGCACCTGGCACTGTGAGAGGCCAGGAAGGGACACTGGTGAAGGTTCAGTCTCAGTAGCAGTTGGCAGCCCAGTATTGCAAAGAAGTTGAGGCTTGGTACCATGAAGAGAGCCTATAAGAGGCTATTGGTGATGAAAGGTACTGATAGAATGAAAGAATTCTAAAAGCCCCTAGACTGGTGAGATGGACCCCACTGTTGGCAAAAAGTAGTAATTTAACTTGCCCCATTGATTCAGAAAATATCTGGACATAATAGTCTGACCAGTCCTTGAACCCATGTGTTTGCCCATGTTCTGACTGTTCCTTGAACCCATATGTTTGTCAACCGTTGCAGCCCACAACCAAGTGTTTGTGCTCTGGTTGCTAGGCTGAATTTACCCAGCAACTTCAGATGGGACCAATCTGGAGCTGTCCCACGTGTTAGCCAATAGAATTGCATCACCTCTGTGTCTGTGCATGGCTCCTTCCTCATACCCCTCCCATGCCTATAGAAATTGTTTGTTACGGGTGATTTGGAAATCCCCTACTCCCTCCTCCTTTCTCCCCCGTGAGGACCCATAAAAAGGGGGTCACTTTTTCTGTCGGGGGCTGACTCTACCCCTGCGTGGGGTATGAGTTGTCCCCAGAGCTAGCTCTGGTATTTCCCTGAATAAAGCCTCATGTAATTGCATCAAGCTAGGTCTCTCGTGAGTCCTTGGGGGTCCGCAACTATCCCAAGACTGGAGTGAGGGCTTCCCTCTGGGAGTCTTTCAGTGAAATCTAGTTGCAGCAGTAATGCCAGCATATTGGAGATGCTAGTACTATGGGATGACCACCAAGAACAGCAGCAACAGTGGAGTGGTGTCAATCAGAGCCTACAGTGTGACAGAGGGCAGAGCTGGAGAAGTGACTCAAGCCCTTTTGTGGATCCCAGACATTGGAACAAGAAGCTATAATGGTGAAAGTTCCCTTAGAGACCCCAAGATGTTTGAAATACCAGGGCCATGGGATATCTGCAGAGAACAGCTGCTAACAGAGAGTGAAACCAGCCCAAGAGAATGAAGTTTGATCCTGCTGAATGCCAAATCGACCAACAGCAGTCAACAAGGATTCATCAAGAAGTTGGATATCTGAAGAGCGCTTTGACATCAGACATGGAGACATGGAGTCTTGAGTTTGCCTAGCTCATTTTCTTTTCTTTTTTTTTTTTCTTTTTTCCTTTTAATTATTTTATTAGATATTTTCTTCTAGCTCATTTTCTGTCTTGCTTTGGTTCAGTATTTCCTCACTATGATGTTTTGGAATGATAATGTATATTCTGTATGATGTTAGAGGTATGTGATCTGCTTTTTGATTTTGATTTCTTAAGGAATTACAGTTAAGAGATTGCATGAATCTCAGAAGAGAACTTTGGACTTTTAACATTGTTGAGACTTTTATAGACTATGGGGCTTTTGAAGTTGAACTAAATGCATTTTGCATTATGCTATGGTTAGGTATGGCACCATAGACTCAATTGTTTAAATAAGCCTGTGGGGGCCAGGGAGTGGAATGTGGTGGTTTGAATATGCTTGGCCCAGGGAGTGGCACTATATAGGAAGTGTGTCCTTGTTGGAGTAGGTGTAGAGGGAGTATGCCACTGTGGGTGTGGGCTTTGAGATGCTCATCCTATCTGTTTGGAAGCTAGTTTTCTCTTAGCTGCCTTTGAACAAGGTGTAGAATACTCAGCTCCACCATTACCATTACTTCCTGGACATTGCCATGCTCTCACTTTGATGATAATGGACTGAATCTCTGAAACTGTAAGCCAGCCCCAATTAAATGCTATCCTTTATAAGACTTGCCTTGGTCATATGCCTGTGAACAGCAGTAAAACCCTAAGACACAAAGGAAAGAAGATTTACCATGTGTTTGCAATCTTCTCTCTGCTTCCTGACCATAGTCACAATGCTACCAGCTTCCTCACATTCCTGCCATTGTGCCTCCAACCATGAAAGGATGTCACCCACCAAACCATGTGCTAAGTTAACATTTTTTTCCGTAAGATGCTCTTGTTATTGTATGTATACCAATAATATATATATATATATATATATATATGTGTGTGTGTGTGTGTGTGTGTGTGTGTGTGTGTGTGTGTGTGTGTTAAAAGTTGTTACCTTTGTTTTGGAAACAAAGTTATCTTCATTTTGGAAATATACTTTTTGCTGGCTGAACTTGTTATAGTAACTTGCTGGCCATAATATAAAATCTTCAGTTACTAATATATGCATGCTTTATAAGAACACTCTCATGACTAATTTTGAAATAGCAAAACTGTAAATAGTTCTAATGGTTTAATAAGTATGACATAAAATATTGTGGTATCTGTACTTTCATTTTATTGCTAAAGCTTAGAGTCATATGCAAACTACTTGAAATGCCACCTTTTTGGAAAGTCAGTTTTTATGAGCTTTAATGCACATTTAATCCAGAGCCTAACAAAATTAGCCTTCCCGAAAAGGACTGTTCATTTCTGTGACACTGTGTAGAGTGAGTTAAGTAAAATAGTGTAGACAGCTCCACTCCAGTTCTCGGCCGCAAGCAACACTGATGATTAATGAGCTACATTGGTAATTGGCTCTTGGTTACAGATGGCATAGACATTCAAGAATGAGAGTGTAATGAATGGAAATATCTCAGTGGTTCGAAGACTGCTGACTCACGGATGGCTTAAGGTGACCTGGCACACTGAGATGAGCTTAGTTATATGAAGTTGCAGTTGCTGTTTCCAGTTTTTCCTTACATGGAAGACATTTTTTTTTCCTTTTTCTTTTTCCTTTTTTTTCCCCCGTTGTTTGTTTTGTTTTGTTTATTGTTTTTTCTCACTTATTTTAAAAAGTCTTAGAGTTAGGAAAGTCTACAAAAAGATCAGAACATTGGGAAACAATGCATCCCGAAACAGCTGAAGCCAATTTGCTAGTCTAGTAGTCTACTGTGTGTTAGCTCACATGAGATATAGTTTCCTACTTTTGTAAGCAGGTGGCATTTTCTTATAATCACATGTTATAAATGGTCTGAATGTATTGCGGTGTTCTTTCTAACCTTGCAGAGGTCCATGCTAATCAATAAATCATTGGGTGTAAGGTGTTATGTCCTCCAAAGAGGTATTAAGCCAAGAAATATTGTGTGTGATCATTCTATAGCATTTTTCCTGATTAAACTTCCTGAGCTCTGTACTTGGACCTACCCCTTTAGATTTCAAAGTTCCTATATAACCAGACATTTAGATTTTCCATTTATCAATCAATCAATCAACCATCAGCCTCTGAAACCATATCTCACTGGACATTCCATGCCAATGCTTGCCTTGAACTCTCAATTTTCTTTTTCAGCCAACCCCCAATGCTGTGATTGCAGATTAAACAAAACCAGATTTGTAATTTAGTCCTCACATTTGTCAATTTTTAACCACAGTCTGACCGCTCTCCTGATTTTGTCTCAAATATCAATGTTTCATGACTCCCTGTTCTACTGGTTTATAATCGGAGAGTTCAAATCTGTGAAGCCTGACAGAATTCTTGATGTGAAGACAAGTGACAAAAATGCACGGAGACATGAATATCTAATTTGCACTTGAAAGAGCTGCATGTATTTCATCATGATTTGGGATATGACACATATAGTACAGTAGACTGCAGATTAAATTAAAGTGGGCCAAAATGTTCCTCATAATAGATCAACGATATTCTCTATCTTTGAGGGTTTGTCCAAGAAAGGTGTTGAGAGGCTGTGTTAATGTTTTTAAAGAAGATAGCCCTTACGTTAGCACCACTGACTGCGCAGGAAGCAGGGGAATTGGAAAAGATAATAACGAGGCAAGGTGATAAAGACTCAACTTAGGCAGAGAACAGTAAGATGGACAAAAAAAAAAAAAAAGAATGCAAAAGTTACTTCTGTGTAGGGGTGTTAAAGGAGCAAACACGGAGCTGAGGGTTACTCAGTCTTGTGCTCTGTGGAACCAGCAGTGCTAACTATTATACAAGTCATCTTGTAGGGGGACAATTCGTTTAGATAGGAAAAATACTGAGGTTTGAAGGACAGTTGTAGCATTTTTTTTTTTTTTTTGCAGGAAATGCTCTTTATTTGTTCTTCATGTCAATTAAGTAGCATCTTACTCTGAAGTGCTATAATAAACAAAACTTTAATGACGCATAGTTATTCATATACAACAAGGTATGAAAAAAAGCCCTGTTTGAACAAAACAGAGGTAGACAATATCACAAAATCCATAGTTACGATCTTTAAAATCAAAACCAATATTTAAAGAAGAATCTCCACTAACTTTTTTTCATTTTTTCCAAGTTTTATTAGGTATAACTTTATTTACATTTTAAATGCTATCCCCAAAGTCTCCTATACCCTCCCCCCCACTGCTCCCCTACCCACCCACTCCCCCTTCTTGGCCCTGGTGTTCCTATGTACCTTGGCTTATAAAGTTTGCAAGACCAAGGGGCCTCTCTTCCCAATGATGGCTGACTAGACCATCTTCTGCTATGTATGCAGCTAGAGACCCGAGCTCTGGGGGTACTGGTTATATTGCTGCTTCACCTACAGGATTGCAGACCCCTTCAGCTCCTTGGGTACTTTCTCTAGCTCCTCTATTGGGGGCCCTGTGTTCCATTCCATAGCTGACTGTGAGCATCCACTTCTGTGTTTGACAGGCACTGGCATAGCCTCACAAGAGACAGCTATATCAGGGTCCCTTCAGCAAAATCTTGCTGGTGTATGCAATAGTGTCTGCGTTTGGTGGCTGATTATGAGATGGACCCCTGGGTGGGGCAGTTTTTGGATGGTCCATCCTTTTGTCTCAGCTCCAAACTTTGTCTCTGTAACCCCTTACATGGGAGTTTT